>NC_138770.1:162156796-162684296 GCF_965119305.1 Pelophylax lessonae | reverse complement strand
GTGGCATATCCGGAGTGCCATCAGTCCCTATACTCTTGATATATACATATAATTTGTGTACCTGAACATATATCAGACTGACCCAAGTGTTTTGATTATGTTGACTATACATGAATTGACATTTCATATGTTGTACTTTATTAAAGGTTGGTGTTTGTTATAGATAGATAAAAACGTACCAACATCCCAAATGATACTATTTAAAGGAAAAATAGTCTGTGTGAGATCTGGGTGTACTTTGTACTATGTTGTACTTTGTTAATTGTTGGTGTATAGCAATAAAATGTTTCCATTGCTCATATTTCCCAGCGTTCTGGGGTCCACCTCATTTAAAGTCCCAATCCTTTCCTCTATTCTACCATGTGGTCAGCTGTGTCCAATCACAGCCGATCACATGTAAACAGATTCACCAGTTATCAGCAGTCCTTTCCCTCACATACTGTGTCTGTGTGAGAAAAGGATTCCTGTTAACCGTCATTGCTGGCAGTGCCCTAATTATCAGTGCAGCCTCATTACTGCCAATCAGTGTCCATCATTGCCCATCAGTGCAGCCTATCAATCCCACCTCACTGCCCATTACTACCACCTATCAGTGCCCATCAGTGAAGCCTATAAGTGCCCATCAGTGCAGCCTCATTAGTGTCCATCAGTGAAGCCTATCAGGGCCCATCAGTGCAGCCTCATCAGTGCTCATCAGTAAAGGAGAAAAATTACCTATTTGTAATATTTTATAACAGAAAGAAAATGTTTTTTTTTTTAAAAAAAAAAAATTTTTATTTGTTTATCACAAAATTAAAAACCCAATGGTGAAAAAATATCACCAAAAGAAAGCTCTGTCCATTTAAAAAAAAAAGAATAACATATCATATGGGTACTGTGTGGCATGAACGCACAATTGTCATTCAAAGTGTGACAGCACTGAAAGCTGAAAATTGTCCTGGGCAGGAAGGGGTTGAGGTGCCCAGTAATAAAGTCATCCTGTGATAACCAATGAAGATGGCCACATCTGGGTACCCAGAAGAAGTTGTTAAGGGACCCTTTCATTTTAGTGGACTTTAGTCCCACATTAATTCATCTTTGCATCCGGCAGCTGCCAGGATTGTACACTGAGCTGTGCATGTGCAGCTCAGTGTACAGTGTAAAGAGTTGTGAGGAGGAGGATAAGAATGTTTTTTTGCAAAAGAGACATGGGGTGGATTTACTAAAACTGGAGTGTGCAAAATCTGGTGCAGCTGTGCATGGTAGCCAATCAGCTTCTAACTTCAGCTTGTTCAATTAAGCTTTGATGAAAAAACTGGAAGCTGATTCTAAGTTTCAATCTTCAGTTTTAGTAAATCCACCCCATTGTATATCTCTTCTGCAAAAAAAAAAAATAAAAAAATGTCCTGCTAGCAAAGTTTATATTTTTTAATAAAGTTTCACTTTAAGTCTAAATGGGCCACCCACACACCACAACTCAGGTTCTAATAGGCCAGCATAATTTTTTCACTGCAGACCACTATAATGTACATATGGTTCATGTGGATGAACATGGAGCTGCAAATGTGCGAGGTGCAGGACTCCCTCTTATTCTGCTCTAGGGACTGGGTATAGGTGGAAAGTATGTTTTGATTTGTTGGTATTTGTATCAGTAGTTGCAAATGGGGGTTACTGAGAGGGGAGGGGGATTACAGTATGCAAATATGAATGGAAGGGCATAAGGGGGTATTCTGCCAGTAAGATGGGTATTTTTACCATCTGCAGTGGGTTAACTGGGGAATGCCGAGACTGTGTCATTAGGATAGATGTACTGGGGGTACGTGCAGTTCAGTGGGATAACAAACTTGTGTGAAAACTCTCAGCTTAAAAACTCTGAAGGTGCTTCAATTGAAGCCATAGGCACGCGCACAGAGTATGCCAGGTGTGCTTGGTCACAACCTAATCACCCAGTGTGACGTAGATTCTTCCTGTTTAGACCCCTAATATTCAACCAAAGCCCCCTAACAGGGCTCCAAAAAAATGTAAAAATAAACAATAAAATAATAAAAAATAAAAGAATCAAATTAAAAAATATTGACACTGTCCACTGTCCTACCGACACTAATATCTGACCTTATGACAGTGTCCAATGCTCTACTGACACAGTCAGTATATATACGCATGCACACACACACATACTGTATGTGTTTGGGTTTGGGGTGCACACCCTATTGCAATAGGCTGGGCACACCTATGATTGAAGCACTTATAGGAAAAAGGAAGACATACACTTCTGGACCAAAAGGTTTTACCCCCTTAATGACCAGGCCATTTTTTGAGATAGGGCCCTTGGTAATTTAACTGACAATTGCGCGGTCATGCAACGCTGTACCAGAAAAAAAAATTGATGTCCCTTTTTTTCCCACAAATAGAGCTTTATTTTGGTGTTATTTGATCACCTGTGTGATTTTTGTTTTTTGCGCTATAAACAAAAAAAAAGAGCGACAATTCTAAAAAAAAATATATATATATATTTTTTACTTTCTGCTATATAACATTCTCAATAAAAAAAAGAAATAAATAAAAATCAAATTTTTTCACCATTTTAGGCCAATTTGTATTCTGCTACATATTTTTGGTAAAAAAAAATCCCAATAAGTGCATTTTACGCAAAAGTTATCGGTTTTACAAACTAGGGGAAAGATTTATGTCATTTTATTTTTATTTTATTTTTTTACTAGTAATGGGGACAATCAGAGATTGTTAGCGGGACTGCGACATTGCGGCAGACAGATCTGACACCTAACTGACATTTTTTACACTTTTAGGGGAACCAGTGACATTACTACAGTAATCAGTGCTAAAAATATGCACTGTCACTGTACTAATGACACTGGCAGAGAAGGGGTTAACACCACGGGCAATCAAAGGGTTAAATGTGTCCTGAGGGGGGCTTTCTAACTGTGTGGGGGATGGACTTGCTGGATGAACACAGAGATCTGTGTTCCTAAATGGGAGGAACACAGGATCTCTGTGTTTATCACTGACAGAACAAAGAGGAACCCCCCAATGGGACTTTAAAGGTCTTCAACAATGACCCACTCCTATTAGAGCAGTGAAAAAAGTGTATTTGTATAAACAATATAATTTTATTTACAAAGAATGTATCAAAAAACACACAATGAATACAATACATATATAAACATCAGAATTGGGTGGCTAGCCCTAAAATGACAACATCATGTAAATGACTGGGTACATTGTAACAGTGAACAAGTAAACCATGTAGTTATTACACCCAAATGTGTCATTTACATGATGTTGTCATTTTAGGGCTAGGCACCCAATTTTGATGTTTATGTATGTATTGTATTCTTTGTGTGTTTTGTGATACATTCTTTGTAAATAAAATTATATTTTTTATGCAAATACACTTTTTTCATTGCTCTAATAGCAGTGGGTCATTGTTGAAGACCTTTTAAGTCTCATTGAGAGGTTCCTCCTCTTTGTTTTATATTTCAGGATGTGGTCTCACCAGTAAACTCCCTATTCCTCCAGCCCCTTTCATATCACTGACAGAACAGTGGTCTGCTGTGTTTACGGTCAGGCGTTCAACAGGTCAAGCGTACGCGATGTCCGCTGGGCGATTGCGGGTGCCAGGTGGACATCTCGTCCGCTTGACCAGCTGATTGGCTCCCCCTTTGGCCAATCAGCGCATGCACGCCCCTACTAGCTGTCCCGCGAAACAATTTGCAGGTAAATCTTTTTGCGGGGCAGAGCCGACCTGCCGCAGTATAAGTATGGCGGCTGGTCTGCAAGTTGTTAAATAAAAGTGAGCACTGTGCTACTAAAGGCAACGGGCTCAATAGTAGTTGACTCTTCTTTCCCGTAACTGCTTGACACCAAAGTACTGTATATCTAAGGTCAACTCTTTTTTTTTATTTAGGATAAAGTAGTGCGTGTTAAAACTTTCTGGTAACTCAACAGTAAGTGAGAGGATATCACCTATTAGACAATTGTCACATGAACAAATGTCTCCATTGAAAGATTTCCTATCTATCTCTGTTCTGGTGGCAACTTAAAATTTTGGATCTGACCTAATTTTCAATTCCAAGATAAATAGAGTGAATCTCCCTAACAGGGACACAGACCGTGATAGAAGCCTAACAGGGGTTCTATTCCCCCACCACTCTGAATCTTAAAAAAAAGTTTTGCCTTCAGTTATACTTTAAATTGTAATAACTAAATGTGAATACCTGGGACTATTGAGAGTTCTTGTTGTGAGATCTAGCCTCCGGGCAACACATTGCATCTGGTATCACAGCAGGGAGTTTATCAATTAATTTACTGAGAAACTCCATATCTTAGTTATCTTACATAAAAGTTCCTCTGCATTTTTAGCCAAGGATGGAACTATTTCCAAAACAGCTGATAAATAAAAGGAAATCTCTGAAGTTGCAAAGTTTCCAGTGTACTTGCAATGTGCCTGCTCAGAACATGAAACATATTCAGTATTACGGGATTTGTTTTGCTACTTGTTATGTTTCAGGCAATTTTGGCAATTACCAGAGGGGCTGCTGTGCCTGAGACTCTTAGCATCCTAGTTTGTGTTGATAAACTTCTTTTATAGCAATGTTATCCTGTATAATAACTGTAAAATTGCTACATACAGAATACAGTACCCATACGAAGCAGTCAAAATCTATTTCTGTACTTGTCTGCAAAGGGAATTGTGATTGTTTGCTCTTAACACTTAATTTTGGTTGTGTACAGGCAGGTGGAGGTGCCCGCTAATATGCACTGCTTTACAAGCTTTTTTCTTCCATTAGGTACATTTAAAAAATCTTATTTTCTGTAACAACCAGAATTTCCATTCCTCCTGTACTTCAAAGAAGAGGTAAAAGCTGGCAACAAGTACACTTGCTTTTGAACATTTTTCATATAAAGTATATTTATAGGGTTTTATTTATACTTATTTATACAGTATGATTTATATGTCAAGGTTTTGTCTATCAAGGTTTTATATGCTTTTCTTGCCAGTCTAGCTTTGGAAGTCTTGCCAGTGGCATCCATTAGGTGGCAAGTTGATGGCTGACATGGTTCTGTAAAGAGTACAATGACTGATGTGTGAAATGTATGCTGACAGAAAAAGTCCTCAATACCCATAGCAACCAGAATCTTTGTTTTCTTCTCAGATCTGAGTTGCAGAACTATAGATAAAAGTTTATTGTTTTCTCAGAGCAAGACATAATCTATATTTAACATACTTTTTATAGGCCTGATTTTCAAAAAATTTGCTCTTGCTAAAGTTTTACCCAGTTTGACATTTTAAAATTCGTATTTGCTCTCAATTAACTAGAATTACAGTATGTAACCTTAGAGGAACTTGTTACATGATTCTGTAGGACTGACTTTTTTTGTGGAGCAGAGGACCAAGTTACATAATTGTAGAGGGTTGGCTTATTTTGGCTCAAAATACCCAGTTACATAATTGTGGAGGATTGGCTTTGTATAGCATAGAAGAACCAGTTACATGATTCAGGAGGGCTGCCTTCTTTGACCTAGAAGGACTCGTTACATGATTCCGGAGGGCTACATCAGGCTCAGAAAAAACAGTTAAATAATTTTGAAGGATTTTCTTCTTCTCACCCAGAATGGCCAGGCACATGATCCTGGGGGGCTGGCCTCTTTTGACTAGGAAGAACCAGTTACATGATTTTAGAAGGCTGGTTTCTTCTGGCTCAATAAACAGTTCAATCATTTTGAGGGATTTGCTTCTTCTGACTCGGAATGACGAGGTACACGATGCTGGAGGGCTGGCTTCTTCTGACCTAGAGGAACTGTTACATTTTCTAATGGGCTGACTTCTTCTGACCCACAAGGATCTGTTATATGATTTTGAAGAAATCCATCTAGTTTAACCGATAAATAAAAAAAAAAAAATCATACACATACAGATAAGTACTAGGTATTGCAAGTTGAAATGTCTGTGAACCAGGAAGGGAAGGAAATGGCTGCTGATCATCTGTCCTTAGCGATGTCATGAACTGAATTCTAGCAGTGGTAGCCAGATGGCTCATGAAGTACTGCTGCAGAAAAGCAGTGAAAAGATGCTACAGTGATCATATGGTCATACAAACCCCCCTACCCCCAATTGTTGAGGAGGCAAGTATGCCTGAATTCCCCTATGTTGCACTCATCAAGTAGAAGAACCCTGCTTACTCATTCATATGGGTAAAGAATTGTGTTCTCCAATCTCAAACAACATATCTGCCTGTACAATGGCCTGCCTTCCTTGTCACCAATTCTCTAACTTTACATGTTTTTCTTTATAAAATTTTCATTTTACGTAGTGTCAAAGGGATGGCGCCTTAAACACCTTAACATTAGTCCTGCCACATTTTTTTTTTATTATTTACCTTTCATTTTACATGCAAAGGTCACTTGCCTGCTAGACTGAAGAATATCTATTCAAATCAAAGGAAGGTCTATCTTGTTTGCTTAGCCTTCTGTAAGCTCCATCCATGAATTAAAGCTTACACAGAGTAAGCCTTGCCTTGCTTCCAATTGTTTACTAGAGCGTGAAGGCAAGGGGAGTATGTGCAGGAGGTGGCACCTAACTTTCTTCTGCAATTCTGACTTCACTTCATTCTCTAATGAAACACCAACTGTAGTCAGCTTTTCATTGCTCTGTCCTGTCTACCTATTATCCAGTGCACCGTTTACCAAAAGCATTTACTATATACAGTATTCTGTTTTATAACTGGAAAATTGTATGTATGGTAAGAAAACAAAAATCCAAGCATAGCACTATAAAAATGTGATCCAAAGCATTGTGATTATCCTTAAAATAATTCAATTTTAACATTTGTTAAAAATGATTCAGATTTTTTATATTCATCATTAACAGATCATTAAAATGTTAGGCATGTATTGTCAATGTGCATGTTCTTTCAGTAATATAGCATTATAAATAAGCTATTTTACATTTAGTGTTCAAGCTCAGTTAAAATATATTTTGGACCCTAACAAGGCTTATTCAGTAAAACAATGCAAAATTCAGTGGCAATGTGCAAAATGTTGTAACTTTTGAAATTCAATGTGAAGTAATTGATTAACCGGTTGCCGACCGCCGCAAGTACATATACTGCGGCGGTCAGCCCCGGCCAGGCAAAGTGACGTACCAGTACGTCACTAGCCTGGGAGCCAATAGCGGGCGAGCGTGCGCTGCCGGAGGCGCGCTCCCGCCTCGGCTCGTTCACAGACCCGATGTCCGCCGGTCACTCGCGATCGTCTGCTGTGAAGGGAGAAAGGCAGGCGGCTAGTGTAAACAAAGCCACCTGTCATTCTCCCCTGTGTAAAAGCACTGATCTAACGGTCCTGCTATGTAGGACCGTTGATCTGTGCTGTTACACACACAGCCACATCCCTAACAGTAAGAAGCACGCCCCTAGGGACACACATAGTCACTGCATCTCTAATAAAGTTAACCCCTTCCCTGCCGGTGTCATTTTTACTGTAACAGTGCATATGTATAGCACTGATTACTGTAGTAATGTCACTGTTACCCCCAAAAATGTCAGTCAAGGGTCCGATCTGTCTGCCGCAATGTCGCAGTCCCTCAAAAAAAAATCGCAGATCGCCGCCATTACTCGTTAAAAAAAAAAACAACAAAAATTACAAAAATCTTTCCCTTTGTTAGTAAACGCAATAACTTTTGCGCAAACCAATCAAAATACGTTTATTGTGATTTTTTTTACCAAACATAGGTAGCAGTAAACAAATTGGCCAAAAATTTAAAAAATGTTTGATTTTTACATTTTTTTGGGGGAATTTCATATAAAAAAATTGTTATTTTTGCAAAATTGTCGCTCTTTTTTTAATTATAGCGCATTATCAAAAAATCGCACAGGTGATCAAATACCACCAAAAGAAAGCTATGTTTGTGGAAAAAAAAAGGACGTCAAATTCGTTTAGGTACTGCGTCGCACGACCGCGCAATTGTCCGTTAAAGTCACACAGTGCCGAATCGCAAAATACCCCCTGGTCAGAAAGGGGGTAAAATCTTCTGGGGCTTAAGTGGTTAAAGTGAAACTTTATTGAGTATAAATTCGCTGATATACAATCTCAACCTTTCACTGCCCCCAATAACCATATAATTTTTCCAAATGCTTTACTATAGATTAAAAAGCAGTCCTTGAACTTCAGGCAAGTGACTGCTGTGCCTAGGCTTAGATGATTAAGATTATTATTATACAGGATTTATATAGTGCCAACAGTTTGCGCAGCGCTTTACAACAGAGGGCAGACAGTACAGTTACAATAGAATTCAATACAGGAGGAATCAGAGGGCCCTGCTCGTTAGAGCTTACAATCTAGGTGATACTATAATCCATCCACCCGAGGCATTTCTTCAGAACCCCCACCCCTGTGTTCAGACCATCATTTTGTAGTAAGTCAAGGTATATGCAGCCAGGAGAACTGCAGACACCATGATTTACATGATTTTACCATATGTAAAAGATACTCGAACATAGCGGTGTCTTTGATGAGCTGCAGTCTCCTCAAAGAGGTCGTTGACTCTTCCCCCTTGCACTGAGTTGCTGCTTCTAGCCAAAAGTGTTCCAGCTGTCCAATAAAGGCAACAATAAAGGAAACTGTGTAACCAACTGTAGCTGTTGCCTTGTTGCTAGACCAGGCCCTTGTGATGATCAGGTGGTAAATAGGACCCAGCATAGGTAATCTTCTCTTTATAAACTTTTAGGGTTACACTGCTTAGTAAAATGTTTTTCTGATTTTTATGATGCTTAGCAAATAGCTTACCTCGTAAGAAGAATTCATTGTTTTTATATATGGCAATTGACAGAATAAAATTGTTTTGTGTGTTTGAAAGCTTTGAGTCTCATCATATTTCCATTACAACTCATGACAAATAATGAATCTTTTATAACTATTTTAAATATATTTGCAGTTTTTCTACAAAAATAGGGAATGTGTGCTTTTTGAGTGACACACAATGAAGTCAGCCATTTACGAGTTTCCAGTGAATTCTTTAATATTTTATTACAGTTGCCTTCTGTCTTTGTCACCTTTCTGTGTTTTTACATAGTTTTATCGGATGCTACCTTTTTCTTTTTCTTACCTCCAAATCACGTTTTCCAGTTGTGCTGAAAAACATAAAATGTTATTACTAACCTAGGTAAAGAACCTATATACAGTGAGGAAAAAAAAAACTATGTGATCCCCTGTTGATTTTGTATGTTTGCCCACTGACAATGATCAGCCTATATTTTTTATGGTAGGTTTATTTTAACAGTGAGAGACAGAATAACAAAAAAAAAAAAAAATCCAGAAAAACGCATTTAAAAAAAAAGTTTTAATTAATAAGGTGGAATTGATTAACACCCAGGGATAGGCCCCATGTAATCCAACCACTTTACATCATCTTGGCCTATTCCCACCTAAATTTTACAAACTTAAATCCAATTAATTTCCCATACTACGTTGTAATCCCAACATTTGGCCTTTGTCATACAAGTGACTAAGGCTATAGAAACCACTAACTGGAAATTAGGACTGCACCACAATTTACCACTATCTCAAAGACAAGCCATTAAATTGTTACAAACCAATATTTGGAAAAAAAAACAAAAAAAAACAAATCAATAAGCACATTATTATTAAACCTTCAGACAAAGGTGAAAACCTTGTGATCATGAACAGAGAGGTATATGAAAAAAGGTTTTATGACATTATTCAATGATCAATGGTAAAAAAACAAGTACCAGCTTCAAATGTACAAAACAGTGCAGTTCAATTCAGAAATATCTTGATGCAGGCCTTTCAACAAGGCCTGATTGATACTAACACGCTGAAGTTCCTGGACACCAAATATCCTAGAACTCCAATGTTCTACGCCTTGCCTAAAGTTCACAAAAACCTGACTTCTCCCCCCGGTTGTCCCAGTATATCAAGATGTAATGCACTCACAGAAAATGCTAGTCGTATGGTGGATGAGTATCTGCACCCCCATGTGAAGGGACTGTTTTCCTATGTCAAGAAAACCATTTAATTATTGAAGATTATCGATGGACTACAGGTTCCAGCAGGAGCCTGGTTAGTTTCCATTGATATAAAGGTTTTATATAACTTCATTCCTCACACATGAGATATACAGGTCATTCAAAACCAGCAACGGGAACACGGTCAACGATTATGGAAATATAATGACTTTATCGTATAGTTAATATCTTTTATCCTGACCCATAGCATCTTTATTTTTAAGCGCTCCCACTACCTCCAAGTGCAAGGTGTTGCTATGGGAGCAAGATGTGCTTCCTCCTATGCTAACCTGTACCTGGGGGGGGGGGGGGGGTGGGAATATGATTTGTTCTCCAACAAGAATCGGATGGAAGAACTTAACAAGATTGTATCATGGTATCGTTACATAGACAATGCGTTTATGGTTTGGGCAGGATCAAAAGATAAACTAATATGATTTTTTGGAGAATTTGGGATAAAACACATACAATTTAAAATTTATATATAATTTTCACTTGGAAAGGATTACATTCTTAAATGTATAAATCTTCATCAATGAGACAAGTTTTCTTTGCTCTACCATGTATAGGAAACCATCCTTTAGGCAACACAGTTCTGAATGCAACCAGTTCACACCCAGAACCTTTGAATAAAATTATTCATTATAGTCAATTTCTTAGGTTTAGACATAATTGCTCCAAGGTTACAGATTTTCAGAGGGAGGTTAATGCCCTACGTGAACACCTTTTGGCAAGAGGTCACAGCAAGACCTGCCTCAAGAAAGCCTTCAATAAGGTTAAGGTCCAGGATAGATCTTCCCTAATATTCAAGCCCATAAAAAACCTACACAAGCTCCATAATAGAATAATTACCAGATATAACAGGCAACATGACAAGGTTCCGGCTATATTTAGAAAATTTTGGTATCTGTTGACTTCAGATAAAAAAAATCAACAGATACATTAAACCTTTACCCGGAAATTAGTTACAGAAGATCCAGATCACTTAGAGATACTCTAGTGACTAGTCACCACTCGTGTGATGATCATGTAGGGAATAAAGTTCTAGGGACATTTCCCTGTGGTAGATGCAATTACTGTCCTTACATCCTGGGAGGTGAAAACATTCTCCTTCCAAACAGTACCACATGGACACTGAGATATAGGACCACATGCCAAACAATTGGTATTGTGTATACTGTATAATGAAATGTCTGTGCAAAGCTTTTTACATAGGAAAAACTAAACATCCCTTTTTCAAGAGAATCAGAGACCATGTTTCTCTGATGTCAAAGAAAACTATGGAGACATTGATAAGCAGGCACGTGGGCCTTTACAATAACTTCAATTTGAATTAATTTGGTTTCTATGCATTGTAACACATTCCTTCACATGAGTCGAAGGGGGGGGGGGGGGTGAGATTGACAAGAAATTATTACAGTTAGAAACAAAATGGATATACTCGTTACAGGCTACGCAATATCCTGGGCTCAATGAAGGGATACATTTCAAGCCCCTTCTGTAGTTTTACTGGAGGGTGCTTACCATCTCATTCCCCATAGTGAGCCCCCAACCAGACAGAATGCAAATTATTTTTGTAGATATTTTACTATACTTTTGGTATACCAATATGCATGTACAAGTTTATCTATTAGTGTTCAAGTAAATGTAAATTCTATATATGCTGTACAAATGGGATTGAAGTATCAGCTGTTTTTGTATTTGTTTCTTTATTTTCTTTTTTCTTTTTACTATTGTATACAATGTCAATGTTGTGCCTTTACAGCTTTCTACCTAGCAGGGTTT
Organism: Pelophylax lessonae; assembly: GCF_965119305.1. Lineage (NCBI taxonomy): Eukaryota > Metazoa > Chordata > Amphibia > Anura > Ranidae > Pelophylax > Pelophylax lessonae. Next base: position 162,672,492 of record NC_138770.1, on the reverse strand, counting down.
TTTTTCTCTTTTCATATTATTTCATCTAATTCATTCACATTTAATTAATTTTCATTATCGTTTTATTTCATTACATTTGTGATTCATTTATTTATGTTCGTTTGCACTTTATACATATATATATTTTATTTATTTTAGCAATATTTTTTTACACAGCACACTCTGTGCTGAAGCGCTGCTAATGTGTGATTGATATTTTATCATCCATAAAGATCGTTTACCAATAAATAAATAAATGGTGGACTTTAAAATCGTCTATAATACCATAATGTGAACCATTTGTAATAACAACCTAGTAAAAAGGTGAAATATATATCTCTGTGTCTATATAAAATTGGTGACTTTTAGTGGTAATAAAATTGCAATTAGTGACACTTGTGTTATAAAACCTTATGTGACATAAAAACGCATGTAATTAGCAATAAAATCTATAAAATCTGTAATTCATTTATATTTTTGTGCAATAGGTGAAAGAAAGTCTGTGGTAAATTGCAATTAGTGACACTTGTGTTATAAAACCTTGTGTGACATAAAAACGCATGTAATTAGCAATAAAATCTATAAAATCTGTAATTCATTTATATTTTTGTGCAATAGGTGAAAGAAAGTCCGTGGTGATTAAATAAAATCTTCAAAGTGCTTTTGTGCTCCAATTTGTGCTCTTGATAAAATTCAGCAATATTTGCTTCTTACCAGATGGCTTTAGGCCACAAGGACCTAGATCGCTTTTGATCCCTTTAAGGATAGATCAATCCTCCACCGAGTTCATCCAATCCAGGGATAGGTGGTAGATGTTTCAATCTGGATCTGGACCGCAGGATAGGGTCTCAAGCAGATGTATATGGGAAAATATGATAGGGAAGCCAAAATATAGTGTAAATCCGTTTTTATTATAGTGAAAAAATAAAAGATAAAATTGGCTGCTTACAGTGTGTAGTTCCTTCTCCTGGCACTAGGTGGAAGCGCTGCAATATGTTTAGGGTGTATGGAAGTGACCACTCTGGTGCTCTGTAATAGGATACAGTTTCCTTCCCAGCCCCTGTAGTGTGGCAGCGGTGGCGTGCGTTCCAGACCAAAGCAGGAAATGACGTCGCTGGTTAACATTAGTTAGCATTTCGCGGTTATAGTGCCCTCAGGAAGACTGGTTCACATTATGGTATTATAGATGATTTTAAAGTCCACCATTTATTTATTTATTGGTAAACGATCTTTATGGACATAATTGATTGGTGTAGACAATATAATACCCCCTAACACACCTGGAACACACACTGATTACCAGCGCCTACTTTTTCACTTATCTACTACTTGTATTTTTTTGGCACACCACCATTAAAATAAAAAAGGGCAGCAGGTTTTTACATTACATCAAAGGCCAAAACATTAAAACCAGGCGCTTTCACCATCTATAATCTGAGTTTGTTTTGGTTGTAGTTTACCCCATGACTGGGTCACCCACCCTGGTCATGAGTCACAGTATGGATGCCCAAGGTATATGGGGGGCTCTTACATGGGGTGGAGTGAACCTCCCTGGTGGGAACACCTGATCTGGGATTGACCGACCAGGACACTTGTCACCCCTGTTGGGCACCTGCATGCCGTCTCGAGAGAGGCAGCTTTGTGGGTGGAGTATCGGCCTGATTTGATCCGGTGTCCCATTGCCTGGTTTCCATTGGCTGGAGAAGGTGTGCTTTGACACTCAGAGGTGCAGTTGTTGATTAGCAAGCACTTGACTGTGTCATGTCCTCTCCCCCGGGTTTGTGCCCACCCATAGGCTTATCTGCTCCAGGGTGAGACATTACCGGGTCACGTGTCCGGCGTGCTGCTCCCACGCGCAGCCTCTTACAATAGAGTTCACATGCCGTCATGACATGTACACATCGGCGGGGTGGGGAGGAGTACAAATAGACCCACGTAGTGAAGGCTATATTTATGGAGTCTTGGGGGGCTGGATTTGCTACGTGCTGCAGGCAGGTAGTAAACTGAGCCCTTATCTTATTAATATATAAGTTTTACAATGTTTGTATTACAACTGGCTTTTCAACTGATGGCTTACCCTTCATTTCCAATTAGAATTGTATGGGCCCTATATCACCATCTTGGTGTTGAACATTCTCAGGGTTTTAAAAAAACATGAGCTCAGTTTTGACCAATCAAAGGTACAGTGGCAACTAAATTGCCATTGGGGATACATAAAACCTTACAATTCCTTATAGTTATTATAGTATGTAACACCGGGTGATGCCATTAGTTTTTCCCGGGGATATAAATTGTATATGTGTTAGAGTGCATCCATTACTATTACTTCAGATTATCATAAGGGTATACATACAGTATCTCACAAAAGTGAGTACACCCCTCACATTTTTGTAAATATTTTATTATGCCTTTTCATATGACAACACTGAAGAAAATACACTTTGCTACAATGTAAAGTAGTGAGTGTACAGTTTGTATAACAGTGTAAATTTGCTGTCCCCTCAAATTAACTCAACAGACAGCCATTAAGGTCTACCCGCTGGCAAAAAAAGTGAGTACACCTCCAAATGAAAATGTCCAAACTGGGCCCAATTGGCCATTTTCCTGACCTGGTGTCATGTGACTAATTAGTGTTCCCAGGTGTGAATGGGGAGCAGGTGTGTTAAATTTGGTGTTATCACTCTCACTCACATACTGGTCACTGGAAGTTCAACATGGCACCACCTGGCAAAGAACTCTTTGATCTCTCTCTCGTCAGATCCAGAGGTTGTCTTTGGGAAATAGACATATGAGTGCTGCCAGCATTGCTGCAGAGGTTGAAGGGGTAGGGGGTGAGCCTGTCAGTGCTCAGATCATAAGCCACACACTGCATCAAATGGGTCTGCATGGCTGTTGACCCAGAAGGAAGCATCTTCTAAAGATGATGCACAAGAAAGCCCACAAACAGTTTGCTGAAGACAAGCAGACTAAGGAAATGGATTACTGGAACCATGTCCTGCAGTCTAATGAGACCAAGATATGTATTTGGTTCAGATGGTGTCAAGCGTGTGTGTCGGCAACCAGGTGAAGAGTCCAAACACAAGTGTGTCTTGCCTACAGTCAAGCATTATGGTGGGAGTGTCATGGTCTGGGGCTGCATGAGTGCTGGTGCCACTGGGGAGCTACAGTTCATTGAAGGAACTATGAATGCCAACATGTACTGTGACATACTGAAGCAGAGCATGATCCCCTCCCTTGGGAGGAGACTGGGTTGCAGGGCAGTATTCCAACATGATAACTACCCCAAACACACCTCCAAGACGACCCCTGCCTTGCTAAAGAAGCTGAGGGTAAAGGTGATGGACTGGCCAAGCATGTTTCCAGTCCTAAACCCTATTGAGCATCTGTGGGGTATCCTAAAACGGAAGGTGGAGGAGTGCAAGGTCTCTAACATCCACCAGCTCCGTGATGTCATCATGGAGGAGTGGAAGAGGACTCCAGTGGCAACCTGTGATGCTCTGGTGAACTCCATGCCCAAGAGGGTTAAGGCAGTGCTGGAAAACAATGGAAGCCACACAAAATATTGACATTTTGGGCCCAATTTGGACATTTGCACTTAAGGGTGTACTCACTTTTGTTGCCAGCGGTTTAGACATTAATGGCTGTGTGTTGAGTTATTTTGAGGGGACAGCAAATTTACACTGTTATACAAGGTGTACACTCACTACTTTACATTGTAGCAAAGTGTCATTTCTTCAGTGTTGTCACATGAAAAGATATAATAAAATATTTACAAAAATTGGAGGGGTGTACTCACTTTTGTGAGATACTGTATATACATATTAAAAAATGAAAAAAATGTGTAGTGCTAAAAATAATAATGTCCGACAACATATAGAGTCCAACCAAAAAACATTCCATAGAGGTGAAAATTATGGTGATGATAAGAAATCCAACATGGATAAATGGTGTAAATCAATTGTGCAGCAATTCCCGACACCAGTGAAGGTAAAATTTAGATTGCGCTCACCAAATGGATGGGACCCCAAATACCTTATAGTATAGGAGTCAAACAGGCTTAAAAGATGATGGAGTGTCCCCACAGGATTCACCGACCACAGTAGATGACGTGTAGATCTCCAGCAGATGTAATCACTCAGAGACTCCACTTCCACATGGTAGGTGATAAATCAGAAAAAAAGGGGGACATATATAGCGTAATATTGCTAAAAACTGTTTATTTTAAAAGTAGCTGATACACTTTCAGACATCCGTGAAAGAGTAGCATATAAAGTATACAACAGCTGGGCTGACTAGGTCCTCTTTACATGTTTCGGCATACGTGACGTCTGTAATTTATCACCTACCATGTGGAAGTGGAGTCTCTGAGTGATTACATCTGCTGGAGATCTACACGTCGTCTACTGTGGTCGGCGAATCCTGTGGGGACACTCCATCATCTTTTAAGCCTGTTTGACTCCTATACTATAAGGTATTTGGGGTCCCATCCATTTGGTGAGCGCAATCTATTTTTTACCTTCACTGGTGTCGGGAATTGCTGCACAATTGATTTACACCATTTATCCATGTTGGATTTCTTATCATCACCATAATTTTCACCTCTATGGAATGTTTTTTGGTTGGACTCTATATGTTGTCGGACATTATTATTTTTTGCGCTACACATTTTTTCATTTTTTACCATTTATCACTTTTTTGTCTAGTGACTGGTGTTAGCTGCTTATACACTTTTTGAGTTAGCGCAGTAATTTTCTTTTTATTTTGTCTGTATATACATATTTTTCAGTATTTAAGGACAATCTATGGGATACCTAATACCTCCAGTGGATATCCTTGCTCCCCTTACTTGTAGTTTCATTCATACATAAGTAAGTACGGATTACAAGTGGTGACTACTAGTCTAATCACAGGAATACTTTCCTGTTAGCTTTTCAATTTACAATGTTCATTTTTCGGATTTAGAGTTTAGACTTATATACTTCTCCCTGTGGGAGACTCAGTATATGGGGGTGACTCCTTTCCAGTTGATGGGTACACACTATCACCATGAACAGACTCTAAATTGCTACTTGGCTCCACCATCTCATTAGGTAGGATGTCATGCTTTGAGAACCTCTGCTGGGGGAAGGGGATGTATCGTTGTTACTAGTTTCAATATATTGTCATCTACCATTCAATATATGCTTTTTGTATTTGTAGGTGGAGATTATTAATATGTGTATGTTTTTCTGTTTAGAAGTTAAATGTACCTCACATTTTCCTGAAGAAGCCTGTACGACGAAACATGTCGAAGCACAAGCACGGAAACACCAATACAATCAAAAAAGCAATATTTTTGCATTACTTACCAATGGTGATACTTAGATGTGTCAATGTTTTTATAAATTTTTGTTTATTTCAATATATATTAATGTTTTTAGCAGTATTGTCAAATGGTTCTATTTAGCAAGCACCTACAAAGTCACGCACCTCACGTCTCCTTGTTCCAAGTATAGTTTCTTTGGGATTATGTTCTGGAGACTGGCTAAGCCATTCCAGGACCTTACATTTGGTAACTCGAACCTTCAGCTCCCTGCACATATTTTCTATGGGATTATGGTCTGGAGACTGGCTAGGCCACTCCAGGACCTTAAAGTGGAGTTCCACCCTAAAATTTATCTTCGGTCCATCTTCTTGCTCCGGGTCACCTGAAAAACAAATGGATAATCTCATTTTTTTTTTTTACTTACCTTGTTTTAGAAGATAATATACTTACCTTACTTCCTCTTCCTCCCTCGGCAGCCACGGCGAGTCGTCACTTCCTGGCTTGCAATGATTCCTGGGAGCTGAACGTCATCGCTCCTAGGAATCAATGCGCCTGCACCGGCCCCGACGTCAGTTCCGGTGCAGGCGCGTCATAACTTGCTAAACAGCTTCTGGGCATGCCCAGAAGCTGTGCAGGGATGACGCTGCAGCCCCGGAAGTGACGGCGGGGCCAGTGCAGTGCATCGTGGGACCGAAGAGGACAGAAGAGGACGCAGAAGAGGATCGCGCTGGCTTCAGCTGCCCACACCTGAGATGGCAGCGTTGGACAATACATTTTCAAGGTAAGTATTTCTTCTAAAAGGTAAGTGCAACCCGGGACAGTTCAGAGGCTATCCATTGTGGAATGCACTAGCCCTGACTGTCCCGGGGGTATTTTTATGTATTTTTTTTTGTTTTAGGTGGAGCTCCGCTTTAATGTGCGTCTTCTTGAGCCACTCCTTTGTTGCCTTGCCGGTGTGTATTGGGTCATTGTCATGCAGGAATACCCATCCACAACGCATTTTCAATGCCCTGACTGAGGGAAGGAGGTTCTTACCCAAGATTTTAAGTCACATGGCCACGTCCATCGTTCCTTTGATAAGGTGAATTTGTCCCGTTCCCCTAGCAAAAAAACACCCCCAAAGCATAATGTTTCCACCTCCATGTTTGATGGTGGGAATGGTGTTCTTGGGGTCATAGGCAGCATTCCTCCTCTTTCAAACACGATAAGTTGAGTTGATGCCGAAGAGCTTGATTTTGGTCTCATTTGACCACAACACTTTCACCCAGTTCTCCTCTGAATCATGCAGATGTTCATTAGCAAACTTTAGACAGGCCTGTACATGTGCTTTTTTGAGCAGGGGGACCTTGAGCAGGATGACCTTGTGGGTGCTGTAAGATTTCAGTCCTTCTTGGCGTAGTGTGTTACCAATTGTTTTCTTGGTGACTATGGTCCCAGCTGCCTTGAGATCATTGACACGATTCTCCTGTGTAGTTTTGGGCTAATTCCTCACCATTCTCATGATCATTGAAACTCCATGAGATCTTGCATAGAGAAAGGGGGAAATTGATAGGTATTTTGTGTTTCTTCCATTTGCAAATAATCCCACCAACTGTTGTCACCCTGTCACCAAGCTGCTTGACAATGGTCTTGTAGCCCATTTCAGCCTTGTGTAGGTCTAAAATCTTGTCCCTGACATTCTTGGACATCTCTTTGGTCTTGGTCATGGTGGAGAGATTTGAATCTGATTGATTAAATGCTTCTGTGGCAGGTGTCTTTTATAGAGGTAACACGCTTAGATTAGGAACACTCTGCTTAAGAGAGTGCTCCTAATCTCAGCTCCTTACTTGTTACCTGTATAGAAGACAGCTGGGAGCCAGAACCCTTTCCTGGATATTTTTGTTTTTATTCTGTTTCTCATTATTAAAATAAACCTACTATTAAAATTAAAGACTGATATAATTTCTTTGTCAGTGAGCAAACGTACAAAATCAGCAGGGGATCAAATAATTTTTTCTCCTCTCTGACGCCCTCACTTTTGTACTTACCTGGTTCCTGGAGTGCAGAAATCATCTTCTTTGCCCCATGATGTCAACACAGGGACTGAAGAGGTCTTCCCAGTACTGGTATCAGGAAAAGGGACATTAGAGGGCATCCTATTCTACTTCCTAATGGTGCATGACATTCTATGTCTTTATTCTCAAAGTGGAGGAGTGGAATATATCCTGCCACTGACTGGAAGTGAGCACACTACAGTGGCTGCACGGGACAACACTTCAATCATTTCACTGCCATAGAATCAACTTTAGCACCCTGTTGAACGAAATACCTCTCACTGGCAGGATCATTCGGTATTCATTACATAATAAAAGAAAATAATGGAACAAATATGCAGTCTGTTTGGAATTTCTACATGTTTAGGACATCTGAGTTTTTATTCTTGCATATAGTTCTACTGTAGTATTGCATGTTTATGGCTATAAATTATTGTAATATGTTCAAATCATAGCACTGCACGATCAATGGGGTTATTACACTTTTTATGTAAAGTACCTTGGGGTTGGCAGAATTACTAGTGCAGACAGCTAACATATTCTGTTAGGTGAATATTTGGCAGGCTGTAATGTAAATTTGTAGATTACCTCTGGCAATGACAGCCATCTTAGAGATGGAACCATTAAGGAAAACTTGACAGAATGTGCAGTGAATTAACATATCAAAAGGTTATATGCTTCTACTTTTTCTTTTTTTTTATGTGAGCATCAGCAATACCCATGTCCCGCAGTTGACAGCTTCCTTATGACAGCTGTGCACGGGAGTGTGGAGCAAGAATTCACCAGTGGATCAACCTATATTGCGTGCAATAAGTAGAGATGGCCTTGCGGTTCGCCCGGCGGTGGGTTCGCAGTTTGCCGATCTTGCGAACATATGGCGTTGGACTGGTATTTGGTATAGATGTACTATTCTTTGGTGTGCACTATATAGGGGTGTAATACACTTATAATATACTAATACAGAAAGCATATTATAATATAGAAAGCATATTACAGTGGATTTGTATTGTGCACTGTGCAGCATTTTGACTGGTGTGGTGAGCGTTTCTGCAGCGATACTAAAAATTACAAAGAGTGACAAAAGCACTTTTAAAAAAGTATTATAACTGGTGTGATAGACCAGTGGCCCCCCTAAACCACAGATTGAAGCGGGGTGTTATCTAACAATATACGTTTATAACAGTGTATTTGGGTACTGCAAAAATGTTGCCTCTTTTGCTGGGTTAACTCTGCTACACACAGTGCCAAACTTACTGGCCAATTTTTTGTATAACTGGTGTGATAGACCAGTGGCCCCCCAATACCACAGATTGAAGTGGGGTGTTATCTAACAATATACTTTTATAAGTGTATTTGTGTCCTGCAAAAATATTGCCTCTTTTGCTGCGTTAACTCTGCTACACACAGTGCCAAACTTACTGGCCAATTTTTTGTATAACTGGTGTGATAAACCAGTGGCCTCCCAATACCACAGATTAAAGCGGGGTGTTATCTAACAGCATACTTTTATAACAGTGTATTTGTGTCCTGCAAACATATTGCCTCTTTTACTGCATTAACTCGGCTACACACAGTGCCAAACTTACTGGCCAATTTTTTGTATAACTGGTGTGATAAACCAGTGCCCCCCCCCAATACCACAGATTGAAGCGGGGTGTTATCTAACAGTATACCTTTATAAGCTGTAAGGGGTTAGCTCGGTAGTGGGTGTGGGTGACCCCTTGGGTGGGTTCGCTACACAGAGAGACAGCCGAGGAGTGGTTGAAAACAACGGTCTATGGTTTATTCTTCCAATTTGCTGGAAACAAGTGCAAGCATCCAAACAGCGTAAATCAAACAAACATAAAATAAACCCTGGCCACTTGAGGCGTCTACCTTCACAACACAGGAACCTACCTATGGAGTCTGTCACAACCTACTGCTGGGCAGACACTGCTGGTCATACAGCAGAAGACCAATAGTCTATTTGTTTTCTTTTCACACAGAAAAAGTAAACACCACCTCACCTTCAGAAGTCTCTCAGCTCACTGCTCTCCTTAAGGCTGCATTCACATGTCAGCTTATAATCGCGGGCAGAACCGCCGCGGTTCCGCCCGCGATTCGGAGATTTATTGCAAATCGCGGGACGCCTAGCGTTGCCCGTTGATTTGCAATAGCCCCCAAACGCCGAGCGATGTTGCCGCGATTTACGCCCGCCGAATCGCGGCAACATCGTGCAAACAAAATCGCGGGACGCAATACGCTCCAAAGTAGCTCTTGTACTTTTTTGGAGCGTATTGCGTCCCGCGATTTTGTTTGCGCGATGTTCCCGCGATTCGGCGGGCGTAAATCGCGGCAACATCGCTCGGCGTTTGGGGGGCTATTGCAAATCAACGGGCAACGCTAGGCGTCCCGCGATTTGCAATAAATCTCCGAATCGCGGGCGGAACCGCGGCGGTTCTGCCCGCGATTATAAGCTGACATGTGAATGCAGCCTAAGGCACACAGCCTCAGGATGCAGCCATCAGTAGTCATCCTCTGGATTACTTATAGAGGCCTTAATTGCCTCATTCTGAATAGCTGAAGCTTTCCAACGTCCCTAAACCTTTCTGGCTATCTCTGCAGCCGACACCTGATAGTAATTGGCGAATTGTCTAAACAAGGCAGAAATGTATCTCCCGTCTGTGACAACACCCACAGATTTACCTGACTTCCTGTCACAAAGCCTATTTGTGTCCTTAAAAAATATTGCCTCTTTTGCTGCATTAACTCTGCTACACATAGTGCCAAACTTACTGGCCACTTTTTTGTATAACTGGTGTGATAAATCAGTGGCCCCCCAATACAACAGATTGAAGCGGGGTGTTATCTAACAGTATACTTTTATAAGAGTTTATTTGTGTCCTGCAAAAATATTGCATCTTTTGCTGCGTTAACTCTGCTACACACAGTGCCAAACTTACTGGCCAATTTTTTGTATAACTGGTGTGATAAACCAGTGGCCCCCCAAAACCGCAGATTGAAGCGGGGTGTTGTTCCACATATACTGCGCTTCTCTAGAGACTTTTGTCACAGGGTAATTTAAAAATGACACGCAGAGGAAGAGGCAGGCCATTACGCAGGGGTGGTAGGGGTAGGGCAGGAGCAGTAGGCCGGAGCCAAAATGTGAAGTTTCAGAAGGTGCGTTCCATTACGTCAAAGGTCGCACCAGACTTGGTTGAGTGGCTCACTCAGCCTTCCTCTTCTGCACCCTCCTCATCCTCTCTATCTGCACCCTCTTCACTCTCTGCTGTGTGCACCCCCAAAGACACCACCACCACCATAAACCCTCCGCTTGAGTCACTGGAATTATTTTCCGATCCATCACAAGACATTTGTGATGCGCAGCCTTTCCTGGCATTGTATTAGGAAGAGGAGGTAGCAACAGCCGCCACCCAGCAGTCTGACGACAGTACTCAGATCAGCCAAAAGGAGGTTGGTCCCCACTGTTGCTGCCTACTCCGAGATCTCGAATGTTAGTAGTGGGGAAGGTGATGTAGATGATGATGTGTCTATGGACGTCACATGGGCGCCCACAACATAGGAAGAGGAGGGGAGTTCAGAGGGAGAGATGGACCAGCAGATAGGGAGGAGAAGCAGGCGGAACTTACATTGCACAGGAGGGTCAAAGCAGCAGACTGCTAATGTATCAGGAGCGAGCCATCAACCATGTACAGTCACATCTGGTGCTCCCAGGACGCCGGAACATGGCTCCGCAGTGTGGGCTTTTTTTAATGTGTCCGCTGCTGACAATAGTGTTGCCATCTGCAGCCTTTTCAGTCAACGCATAAGTCGTGGTAAGCCCAACACTCACTGAGGGAAGACCGCCTTAAGAAGGCACCTGGACTCCTATCACCGAGCCCAGTGGGAGCAACGCCGTCAGAACCCACAAAGCCACACTCAGGCTCTCACCATCCAGCCTCTTCTTCTTTTCCTTCTCCTCTCTCCTCACAATTGTCCTCCACTCCACCTTCCATCATGCTGTCCTCACGTTGTTCTGGAAAAAGGCAGGCTTCCGTGGCCCAAATGTTGGAGCGTAAAAAATGATGACGCCGGATAACCCTCTTGCCCAACGATTGACGGCTTGTCGGAACTGATAGCCCGCCAACTACTGCCATATCAACTGGTAGACTCGGAGGCCTTTTGGAAATTTGTGGCCATTGGAACACCACAATGGAAGGTCCCAGGAAGGAAATATTTCTTGCAGAACCGATAAGCGCACTCGCCTAGCTCATGACAGTGTTGACTATCTCACATTTATAAAAATGAATGAGGCATGGATCTCAGAGGAATTCAACACATGTAACCAGTAGACCATGTTTGATTAAAATTCCTCATGACAGGCCACAAATATCCGCCAGACCGCCATCCACCCATAACAATTCATGGTCCTTGTCTTCGGTAAATACAGCTGCATAAAAGGCATTTCATGTCCATTGAATGCCTAATTTTTGGGGCCTTTCATGGTCGACAATTATTTATCCTGTCAATGCCTAATGTACCTCCAGCCACAGAATACAACGTTCTTAGCTGTTAGGTGAATGCATGTGTGCTAATTTTTGGGGCCTGTAATGGCTGGGCGACACCTACTTCTGTATCATGTGAATGCCTAATGTACCTTCAGCCACAGAATACAACGTTCTTAGCTGTCAGGTAAACGCATGTGGGCTAATTTTTGGGGGCTGTAATGAGCGACACTTACTTATTTATCCCGTGAATGCCTAATGTACCTCCAGCCACAGAATACAATGTTCTTTGCTGTCAGGTAAACACATTTGGGCTAATTTTTGGGGCCTGGAATGGGCGACACTTACTTATTTATCCTGTGAATGCCTAATGTACCTTCAGCCACAGAATACAACATTCTTTGCTGTCAGGTGAACGCATGTGGGCTAATTTTTGGGGCCTGGAATGGGCGACACTTACCTCTGTATCCCGTGAATGCCTAATGTACCTTCAGCCACAGAATACAACGTTCTTTGCTGTCAGTTAAACGCATGTGGGCTAATTTCTGGGGCCTGGAATGGGCGACACTTACTTCTGTATCCTGTGAATGCCTAATGTACCTCCAGCCACAGAAGACAACGTTCTTTGCTGTCAGGTGAACGCCTGTTGGCTAATTTTTGGGGCCTGTACTGGTCGACACTTACTTCTTTATCCTGTGAATGCCTAATTTTTCAGACTGGAATTGAAAATCAATGGGTCTGTAAGACATTTGAATGGACCGTTTATGCATTTGACATGTATTTACCGGCTGCTGTTATTGTTGGCTGATTTAGAAAAAATAAATACATTTTTTTGCTGGAAAAAAAAAATGTTATGGCAACTTTTACAATAGCAATACTTCTGTTATGACAGTGTCCATGTTGTGGGACTATTTGTGCACAGCTAGTAAGTATTTTATGGCTGCAAATATGACCTGAAGGTTTTTAAAGTTCGCCTGCCATTAAAGTCAAAGGGGCCCGCTGCGAACTTGCGGTTCACGAACACTTGAGAAAGTTTGCTGGTAAAGTTTGCGAACCGCCTCGGCCGATGTTTGTCCATCACTAGCAATAAGTACAAACAAGTTGCATCCTGTCACAAGTAGGCTTTATGTTTGGTTGAAGTTGAAGCAATGGTTGAAGTTGAAGGTCTAAATCAGCCACTCAAATGAAACTGTGAGCCCAACCAATTCCAAATGAATCTATGAAGGGCAACATTATGCCTACTGAGGGCCAAGCCTATTTACTTTCATGAAAAAAGTTATAGAGCACTTTGATATGGATGAACTAATAATTGCAACAGCATTTTGGAATGGGGGTCATTAAAAAATAACTAAATTATTAGGCTGCCAAATAATATAGGAAGTGTAGCTTTCATTGACTGGAGAACAGCTAGAGCCTCACTCAATTTAAAGTCCTAGACCACCAAGGGCTGCCAAGAAGAAATGAGAGGGCCATGCATGGCTTAAAAAAAAAAAAATTGTGTGACATGCCTAGTCTAAGTCCTTATGCATTTTTATTTTTATTTAAACATTGCATCCAAACACAGCCTGGTAAGTTGTAAATATTTTTTATTTATTTATTTTGTGTCTTGTTCATGGTTTACCTTGAATTGGATTCAGAAGAAAAAAAGAACAGAATAAAATAAGTAATTAGTTCCCATCCTATTTCTGAGGTTGCCAATTCTGCTCATCAATCACACTACTCATGTTAAACATCTACAATAAAATAGGCCGCTTGTCGCAATTGCTAAACAATATTAGCCACTAAATGAGCAGCTAACATAGATCTGTGTCCTAGTTTGTGGTGCATTGCTACAGAATGTCTTGGACTACATTAGACATGCAGGCACATCCTTGGGAGTATCTACTGAAATGTGCACATCCACATACAGGTCAGCACAGCCATTTGTATTATACATTTGCTGTAACCAGTGACAAAGCAAGAGAATTAGCTGTTATACTGTACCCAGACACCTATAAGTGAACTAAAGTCCTGCTTTGAAATAAGCAAAACATCTTTTGGGGGTAAAAGACATGCAAATCATTTATAGTGCAATGTATATTACAGCAAGTCCACCTTGCCAAGCAGAATGTAATTCTGTTTTAAAGCCCAACTCCAACCTATACTTTATTGACAAAGCAGCGGAAAACTAGAACCTATGTTAAGTTTTTCCTGTGATGGGATTGATGGGAAATACCTCCACGAGGACAGGGACAGGAACAAAAATGCATTTTTAGCAGAGTGGGGAATGGTTATAACTTCTGATAATCTGTTTAATTGCTATCTACTGTCCTCCCATTTCATGTAGGGTGTCAATCCATAGAAAAAAAATATACTGTATATTTGCACATATTTTCTGACCAACATCTTTACAGTTAAGAAGACATAAAATACTCCTGTTCTTGAGTGAGTTTCAGTCTACACAGCACATAATATGCCAAGGCACAGCCTTTTCATATATGTTATATTTATATGAAATTTTTATTTAATGAGATTTTTATTTTGTATGGAATATTTGACATAAAAGATACTGTGTATGCATTTGACTTTTTTTTTTTTTTTACAATAGATTTTTGAAGATGATGGGGTAAGGTTGACATGGTAGTGTAACTTGGGTGTTCATGTTTACCCTTTTTTTGTAGTAAACTCTCAAATTTTGGTCATTTAGGGCTAGTGATGAGCAAATCATTTTAAGTCTACTCTGCACAGTGATTTTGGCAAATAAGGTTCTCCTGCTATTTCACAGCCAAGAATTTCATCACAAATGTAACCATAAATTCTGGTACCACCAGCACATAAATGATGAAAAACATATTCAACAGCTTTGGCTCCTGCATCTTCTCAAAGCATGAACCGAGTTGTTTGCACAAGAACCTTGTACTAAAAAATTGCACAACACACTGCAGCTACTTCATTGTGGATTTCTTCTGTCTCTGTAGAAACTCTTTACTGTCTAGCCAAAAGACTTTCCCACTGTGGGGCCTGGATCAAATATTTCTGTTTAGCCAATCAGTCCTTCATGTTCTGTGTAGTCTCCCCCACATAGTACACCTCTCATGGGCTTTTTATTATATAAACTATAGATGGATTCTGATGGATACAATGACCCTTGGTATTTATTCTGCTGCCCATATGAGGATCTGTAAAAAACAAGCCTTAAATCATGCTAAACATTGTGAACAAGGGGGGCGTGGTCAAGATGGAGACCTGAGCGGTTGCACTTGCCGGAGCTCTGCTGGACTTTCTAACTACTTCGCCGGCTGTGTTACTCCTACGGTTGCTGATCCTGCACTGGATTGCTCCTCATGCGCCGGAGGTCCGCGAGACAAGCGGCGAGGGGTAAAAAGCTAAAATTTCCGGCTGTTTTGGAGGTTTCTTCCTTGAGTGGCCCGGGTCTAGTGGCGGGAAGCCCGCGCACCCGCTCCAACATGGCGTCGCAAATGGACTCCTCCTCCTCTCCGTCTCAGCTGAGACTAGAGGACGTTATGGCGGCTATAGCCTCCTGCCAATCTGTTCTCACCTTGAAAATTGAAGCGGTACAGCTGGATGTGGGACTTATTACACAGGATATGGACAAGCTGTGCTCCCGCATGTCCGAAGCGGAGCAGCACCTGGGCCGCACCGGGGATCTGGTCGGAGACCATACAGGAGCGATTCGCTCGCTGCAGACTAAAGTCAGAGCTTTGGAGTATAAAGCAGAGGATGCGGAGAATCGTAATCGGCGCAACAACCTCCGCATTGTGGGGTTGGCTGAGGGGACCAATCCAATTTTTTTTGTGGAGGAACTGTTCCGGTCCCTGCTGCCGGAGGCTCGCTTCTCCCCCTTCTACACTGTGGAGAGGGCCCATCGAGTCCCACCTAAACCGGGTCCTCCTGGGGCGTCTCCCCGCACTCTGATCCTGCGGCTTTTGAACTTCAGGGACCGAGATGAAGTGCTCAGGGTGGCTAGGCTGAAGGGTGCCCTCTCCTACCAAAATGCTAAGCTCCTAATATTCCCGGATTACTCCATTGAGACCCAGAAGCTCTGTAAGTCTTTTGATGGGGTTAAAGCTGCCCTACGTGCCCGTGGCATCAAATACAGTGTGCTGTTTCCTGCGCGCCTGCGGGTTCAAGATGGAGAATCTGTCTGTTTTTTTGTGAACCCCTCGGATGTCTCTGCCTGGATGAACACTCTGCCCCCGCAACGTTGAGTACATTGCCGTTCCTACCTGTGAATTACTGAGCTGTTTTTTCTCTTTTTTCTTTTGTTGCTCTGTTATCTGGGCTCCGTGTCTGCTCGGCGTCCCCCGGCTGGGGCTGCTGAGTAGGGTTGAGTCCCTTTAAGTGTGTGCCCCTGGAACTACAGGAGACTGTTCTACTGCTGACTGTGTTGCACTTGTCGCCGGATGTGGCCCTCTGGATTTCCCTCCTTCTACCCCCTTTTCTTCTTTAGGACTGGGCTGGAAGATTTGGAAAATGCCTTTCCTGCAAGATTCTCCTTTTACCCATGTTTTTTGTTTTTCCCCACTCTTTTTGTCCTTGGAGCACCTATGTGGGGGTCCCCCTGGTGCTCCCTGGGTATGTATAGTTTAGTCCCTTCTGTTTCTGGTTGGTGATGCTGGCCGGGCCTCTCTATTTTTTTTTTTTTTTTGAATGTGCTTTTGGCTGGCGAGGAGTTTACCTTTTATATTGAGTGCCTGACTATCCTGACTTTTTCAGCATCTCTGCTGCATGGACCGCTGCTCCTACGGGAAGATCTCTGATGGTGATCGCCCCTCCCGTTGGTTGTGCAGTTGCATGGTTTGGGGAACTATGCGCACCAAAGTTTGGGTTGGTGATGCGGGGTGGGGGGTTGCACTGGTACATGGTGCCTGTTTTGGGGTTTTTTTTTTAATGTTTTGTTTTTTGTTTTTTTGTTTTTGGAGTGCTGCATTGCTATCTTGTCATTGGTGGGATTTGACTAACTTATGTTTGTGTATGTTGACTTATCCGATGGGGGTTGCCGCCTGTGGGGGGCCTGCGCGGTGGAGGGATTTTCTCTCTGCTGGGGGGGCTCCCTGCAGCCGGCTGCTGTCCATGTTCAATGCATATTTTTGTTTTTTATCATGTCATCTTTAAAGATAGTTTCCTGGAACGTTAGAGGGCTCAATGCTGCAGTTAAGCGCTCGCTGGTCTTTAACCTCCCTGGCGGTATGATTCTTTTGGATTTTAGGTGCTGAAAGCGGTACCATTATTTTGCATGCAATTCTTGTTAATGAGCAGCCCAAACCAACTGTATACATTAT
Organism: Pelophylax lessonae; assembly: GCF_965119305.1. Classification (NCBI taxonomy): domain Eukaryota; kingdom Metazoa; phylum Chordata; class Amphibia; order Anura; family Ranidae; genus Pelophylax; species Pelophylax lessonae. The sequence continues at coordinate 162,655,409 of NC_138770.1, read as the reverse complement.
ATATATATATATATATATATATATATATATATATATTTACATAAAAAGTACAGTAAAACTGCAGGAAAGGGCACTGGGGGGCAAACTAATGTGATTTTTTTTTTATTTTGAATGGTATCAGTGTGTTTGGTGTGTTTTTACATTTGAATTTGCCGCCGGTTCCACCCCCCTGCGAACATCACGTCGCAGGAGATGGAAGCCGGGGCACGGAGACGATCGGGAGGAAGAACCGCCCCTAGACACCACTGGACACATCGCTGGATCCCGGTGACAAGGTAAGAAACCTCTTTTACAGGATCCAGCGATCTTCCTAGCGGTACCCCGAGTGTGGCTCGGGGTTACCGCTTTTGGCTCTGAAATTTAACCCCAAGCCACGCTCGGGAATACCGCTAGGAAGATTAAGTTCCTGCGGCAGCACAATCCCCACATCTGTGTGCTGCAGGAAACACACCTGCAGGGCTCCAGACTACGCAGCCTTAGGAGACCTTGGGTGGGACCTCAATACCATGCAACCTACTCGTCCTATGCTAGGGGTGTCAGTATACTGGTGCATAAGTCCCTCCCCTTTCATGTGCTTGCCGTTAAAACGGACCCGGGCGGTAGGTATGTGATTATCTTTGCTGCAATTTCTGGTGTCCCGCTGGTGCTGGTGGGGGTGTATTTGCCTCCCCCTGCTTCTGCCCAATTACTGTACTCCCTTATGGAATCCGTGCTGACATTCCCAATATTTTACTACTGGGAGACTTTAATTTGGTGTTGGATCCGGGCCTGGACAGACTGCATGATGCGGGGAGGGATTCTCCGGAACTCCCGTGCTGGGCGGATGCGTTTGCCCTCACTGAGGTGTGGCGTTTTTTACACCTACGTGTCAGGGCCTATACGTGTCACTCTGCCTCGTATCGGGCGCTGTCGCGCATTGATTTGGCCATCGCATCTGCCCCTCTTCTGATTATGGGGGCGGAGATCCTTTCCCGCGGCATTTCCGATCACGCACCTGTCTGCCTGTCACTTGAGCTCTCTCGTGCTGTGGGACCCAGGCTCTGGAGACTTTCGAAATACTGGGCTCAGGATGTCAGACTGCAGTCGCAGATGACTGGGGCCATTACCGCCCACTGGGAATCCAATGCTGATGTCGCTTCACCCCCTGTGGTCTGGGATTCTTTTAAAGCTTGGATTAGGGGAGAATTTATCTCTCGGATATCCTCTATTCAGCGGCGGGCCTCGGGCTCATTACGGGAATTGGAGGAGAGGGCGGCTGCCCCGGAGGAGGCGTATGCTTTGAACCTGTCCCCGGAGAGACATGCGGAGTTCCAGCAGGCTTTCCGCACTTCTGTCTTCCGCATGGAGGCGACTAATAAAGCCATGGTGCATTCTGCTCAGCAGGGCTTTGAACATGGTGGCAAGAATGGCAGGCTTCTGGCTTGGTTGGCACGGAGTCAATCGTTGACTACGCCGGTGGGGGGGGGGGAGCTTGTGTCTTCTCCAGATCGCGTGAACACCCGCTTTGCGGAATTTTTTGAATCCATTTATTTGTCTAGGGCTACCTATACTCTCTCTGACCTGGCTGCCTACCTGGAAGGGTTTTTTTTTCCTGTCCTGGAGGCCTCTTCTAGGGACCGCCTGGATGGGACGATCTCGCTGGGGGAGATTCAGATGGCACTCTCTGGGCTGCAGAAGGGTAAGATGCCGGGTGCGGATGGACTACCTGGGGAGTTCTACTCTGTCCATGAGGACATACTCGCGCCGCGCCTCTTCTCTCTGCTGTCGGACTTTGCCTCCCTGGAGTCCCTCCCTACCTCGATGGAGGAGGCGGTGATCATCCTCATCCCCAAGCCGGGCAGGGATCCCCTTGATTGTGTGTGTCATACCACCCCATTTCGCTGTTGAATGTGGACGCCAAGATATTTGCCAAAATCTTGGCCTCCCGATTGTCCACGGTTATTGAGGAATTGGTTAATGTGGACCAAACGGGTTTTATGCCAGGTAGGTACGGACATTAATATTAGGCGACTGTTTCTCAATCTCTCCATTCCTCATGACAACATTGGCTCCAGGGTTATTGCCTCTTTGGATGCTGAGAAGGCATTTGACTCAGTGGAGTGGGAATATCTCTGGGAGGTTCTGCGCAGATTTGGCTTTGGCCCTAAGTTTCTCCATGGCCTGCGGCTGCTGTTTAGTGAGCCCATAGCGCGAGTTTGCACTAATGGTGTCCTCTCGGACTTGTTCCCACTCCGCCGAGGTACTCGGCAGGGGTGCCCCTTGTCCCCCAGCCTTTTTGCTCTGGCCCTGGAGCCACTTGCTATATTGATCAGGACGGCGGATGCAGTGCGGTGATTGCGCCTAGGAGCCCTGGAAGAGAAGATATCTCTATATGCGGATGATACCCTTCTTTACCTTCAGGATGCGGGTCCCTCTCTTCGGGCAGCGCTCACTATTTTTTATACTTTTGGGGATTTTTCCGGTATCCGTATTAATTGGACCAAATCAGTGCTTTTCCCGATTGATGATTCGGCGGTGCAGCTGGCCCAGCAGACCCCCCTTCGTTGGGTGACTGAATTCCGCTATCTTAAGGTTCAGGTGTCTAAGCCCCTCGAAACTTTTGTGGACAAAAATTTACTACCTCTGCTTGCTGATTTGAGGGCGCGTTGTTCCTCCTGGGCTAGCCTTCCGTTGAATCTGTTGGGAAAAATTAATCTCCTCAAAATGATGATCTTCCCTTAATTCACCTATATTTTTCGCAATACCCCCTGTTGGGTTCTGGGTCATTTTTTGCGCCACTTGGATAAATGTGTGGGATCCTTTATTTGGGGGGGCTCGTCCCGAGTTTGGCCAAATCCACCTTGTGGCTGCCTCCTAGCCTGGGGGTCTGGCGCTACCAAATTTTCAGGTTTATTTTTGGGCGGCATTTTGGTGACGATTCATTAGTGGTTTCAGAGTTCCACCTTGAACGTTGCCACCTGCCTGGAGGCGACTCACCTGGGCTCCCTGACCGATTTGCGGAACTTTGTCTATAGAGGTCCGCGGGCCTATGAGGTTGTGTCTGGACCGTCTCGGTTTACTTGGTGTGTTTGGGTTGCGGCCCACAAGAAACTCCTTCAGCCCGGCCAGTGGTCCCCGGAGCATCCCCTGTGGGGGAACCCCTTCCTGCCCCATTTGCGTATGCTCCCGGATCCACAGGTGTGGGCACGATACGGGGTTAAGACTCTAGCCGATGTCCTGTCCTCGAGCGGTGTGCTGCCTTTTTCCCAGTTGCGGGAGAGATTTGGGCTGCCTCTGTGGATGAGGTTTCGGTACTTTCAGCTGCACCATGCCCCGAGGACGCAGTTTCGGGAGCCTCCTCTCCTCCAGTTGGATCCCATTGAAAAAATACTGGCCCCTGGGGATCTGAAAAAACCTCTTTCTACCCTGTATGCCTCCCTCCTGGGTGCGGATTCCCCTAAACGTGAGCGACTCTGGTTGCAGTGGCGCTCTGACTTCCCTGGATTGGAGCAGGAGGACTGGGAGGAATGTTTTAGAAGCAGGTCCCAAGTTGGTCATCCCCTCCAGGGACAAATTGATTCAGGTGAATTTCCTTCATAGGGTGTACTATACTCCTGAGAGGTTGCATCGTATTTATTCTGACAGGGATGATATTTGCCCTCATTGTCGTTCCCACCCGGGGTCTTATCTTCACATGTTCTGGGACTGCCCGGTTTTAGCTGCTTATTGGGCGGCTGATTTTGGGGCTATCAACGCCAGGCTGGGGCTCTCGCTGCAGGTTTCCCCGGAGTTGGCATTGCTGGGTATCCATGAGGATGATCAGCGCTCGCATCATTCCAAGCTGCTGATCTCCTACCTTTTGTATTATGCAAAAAAAGGTATACTTCTTAAATGGGCTGCCCCCTCCCCCCCGGATGTGGCATCCTGGCTTAAATTGGTGGATGCAGATCTGCCTATGTACAAACTTACTTACATGAACAGGGGTTGCCCTTGGAAGTATGATAAGGTCTGGGCACCTTGGACAGCTGATTGATTTTGAACATTGTGTTCCCTTCCCCTTCTTCCCCCCCTCCCCCTTTTTTTTTCTCCTTTCCCCCTCTTCCCCCCCCCCCCTTCCTTTCATTTTATCTGGTTTATTATGATTTTGTCTTTGCTGCTGGGTGTTCTTATGTTAACTGGTCCTGGCTTCCAGCTCATAGATTGGCTGCTTTGTATTTCTTTTTGCTGTGTTGTAATGCTCTTGACCTCTGTCTTGTACTGATTATTACTGTTTATTTCCTGCCTTGTAATTATAATTTTTTTTCACAATAAAGCACTCCTTGTTGTAAAAAAAAAAAAAAAAAAAAAAACATTGTGAACAAGATATACACAGAAATGAGCCATAAGAAACCAGTCCAACTCTTATGAAGGATTGTAAAAGGGTCCCCTTAAACTCCTCCACACATGAATAATTCAGTTTTAATACATTCAAATATTTCTTTACCACAAAATTTTACCTGAATGTTGCTGGCAAAGTGGACAATGGGTTTTCTTCCTCTTCAGATCTTCTCCATTGGTGGGCCACTTTTTGTATTGTATGTGAGTGCAGAGTGCCTAAGGACATCCCCTCAGGGGGCGGGTCCATGACATTTCCAGGATGTCCTTAGTCTTTCAAAAGATGAGGGACATCTAGTGGCTGAAGGGAATTACTGCTTGGCAGGAAGGATCTGAGTATGCAGACAGAGCTGCTTTTTTTTTTGTTTTAGACAGCTGCTGGGCACCACTTTTTTATTTTGTCTGGAGTTTGGCTTTAAAGCTAAACTCCAGGTTAAGAGAAAAATTACTCTTGTAGTGGGGCCCCTCCACACTGCAAGGGGTAAATGTTTCTTTGTAGTTAAATGCTCCTTTTGTCTATGGGTATAAGCATAAGTATGGGAATAAGCAGCAGTTTTTACCAATTTTGTTGCCAAACTCCTTTTCCCCAGGCAGCTGGTGCTCTCCTTCACTCTTCAACATCCTGGGATATAGTGAACCCATGCCAGTCCCCATTGTAATGCAGGACCGATGGTACTAAATTGTAAATGATGATGTCAGAGTGCCTGAAACACATGGAGCATAATGGGAAATAGCTTTAGGGGACCAGCTAGTAAACATGGTGAAAGCCTGGGAGAGTGAGGAATAAGGTAGGTATACCTTCTTATTCTTTTACTGAGGAACAAAAAAATAGGGTGGCAATGGGCCCATGAGGGCCTATGAGGTTGTGTCTGGACCGTCTCGGTTTACTTGGTGTGTTTGGGTTGCGGCCCACAAGAAACTCCTTCAGCCCGGCCAGTGGTCCCCGGAGCATCCCCTGTGGGGGAACCCCTTCCTGCCCCATTTGCGTATGCTCCCGGATCCACAGGTGTGGGCGCGATACGGGGTTAAGACTCTAGCCGATGTCCTGTCCTCGAGCGGTGTGCTGCCCTTTTCCCAGTTGCGGGAGAGATTTGGGCTGCCTCTGTGGATGAGGTTTCTGTCACGGAACCATGAACCAGACGTACAACAACAGATAAGTGAAAATAAGACAGCTTTATTGAAAAACAAGCTATAAAGCAAAAGTCCAAACGGATGGCGAAACCGATGCAGAGTCTTTGCGAAGCCAGGGGTCTGGAACCAGCAGGGTAGTCAGACGAAGCCAGGATCAGGATCCAACAGGGTAGTCAGACGAAGCCAGGATCAGGAACCAACAGGGTAGTCAGACGAAGCCAGGATCAGGAACCAACAGGGTAGTCAGACGAAGCCAGGATCAGGAACCAACAGGGTAGTCAGACGAAGCCAGGAACAGGAACCAGAAGTAGCAGCAGTCTTAGTAGCATGTGAACACAGGAGGACCAAGCAGGGAACTGAGCCACAGACCTCCTATATATAAGAGCTAGGCATCCAGCTCCTCCCAGTGGGAAGGAGGAGCCGCAGGGTGGGAGGCTACAAGAAACCCAGAAACCAAGATGGCCGCCAGCACATGTCAAACGAAGGAGAACAGCAAGGAGGTAAGACCATGACAGTACCTCCCCCTCAAGGGCCCCTCCTCCGCGGAGTAAAGAACGGTTTTTGAGGGAAGCGTGCATGGAAGGCTCGGAGCAAGGCAGGAGCATGGACATCTGCGGAGGGAACCCAGGAACGCTCCTCAGGACCATAACCACGCCAATGAACCAAAAACTGCACCCGACCGCGGACCAGGCGAGAGTCCAGGATATTGCTCACCTCATACTCCTCACGATTGCCCACTTGGACCGGACGAGGCCGAGGAACCGAGGAAGTGAAACGATTACACACCAGTGGCTTCAACAGGGAGACATGAAACACGTTGGAGATCCGCATGCCAGGAGGAAGCGCAAGGGCATAGGCTACCGGATTTACCCTGCGAAGCACTCGGAAGGGACCAACAAAGCGAGGCGCCAGCTTGGGAGTGGGCACTCGAAGGTTGAGGTTGCGGGTGGACAACCATACACGGTCTCCGGCCTGGTAGGAAGGAGCAGGCGCTCGTCTGCGATCAGCCTGAAATCTCTGGCGCTGCGCAGAGACCTCAAGGGACTTCTGGATCTGTACCCAAGAAGCACGTAGAACGGAAAGGTGATCCTCCACAGCCGGAATATCCTGGGGAGAGAATACCTCCGGTAACACGGCAGGTTGGAACCCATAGTTGGCCAAGAAGGGAGACGTCCCAGAGGAAGAGTTCACCGCCGTGTTCCTGGCAAACTCAGCCCAAGGCAGGAGGTCAACCCAATTGTCTTGGTGATCGGAGACATAGCAACGAAGGAATTGCTCCAAGGCCTGATTGGATCGTTCTGCGGCCCCATTGGACTGAGGGTGGTAGGCCGAGGAGAAGGAGAGATGAATCCCCAACTGGGAGCAAAAGGCGCGCCAGAACCTGGACACAAACTGACTCCCCCGATCCGACACAATCTCCTTGGGCAAACCGTGCAACCGGAAGACCTCCCTGGCAAAAATCGTGGCCAACTCCTGTGCAGAGGGTAACTTCTTGAGAGGAACACAGTGGCACATTTTGGAAAACCGATCCACAATCATGAGAATGACCGTATGGCCTCGGGATGCAGGGAGGTCCACAATGAAATCCATCCCCAGGTGTGACCATGGGCGCTCCCCGGTGGCTAAGGGTTGCAGAAGACCCACCGGAAGGTGCCGAGGGGACTTACTCTGGGCACAAACGGAGCATGCCGCTACATATGCGGCGATGTCGGAACGTAGGGAAGGCCACCAGAACAGACGTGAAACAGCCCAGGACAGCTGATTCTTTCCAGGATGCCCCGCGGTCTTGGAGTTATGGTAGGTTCGCAACAACCGAGTGCGCAACTCCTCAGGCACAAAACATCTGCCGTTGGGTCTCCCAGAGGGAGCACCGGCTTGAGCCGCCAAAATCTGCTCACCCAGAGGAGAGGTCAGGCTGGTGCGAATGGCGGCCAGGATCTGATTCGGAGGTATGACCGAAGTCGGAATCGACTCCTCCCTGGACAGGTCGGAGTACTGCCGTGATAAGGCATCCGCCCTGATGTTCTTGGAACCGGGTAGGTAGGAGACCACGTAATTAAAACGTGACAAGAACAGAGCCCATCTGGCCTGACGTGGTGTCAATCTCTTGGCCTCAGAAAGGTAGGTCAGATTCTTGTGGTCCGTCAGGATGAGGACCGGAACCACCGAACCCTCGAGCAAGTGCCTCCATTCTTTAAGAGCCTGCACGATGGCCAATAACTCCCTGTCACCAATCTGGTAGTTGCACTCAGCAGAAGACAGTTTCCGGGAGTAAAACCCACAAGGAAGCAGAGGACCCTCTGGTGTTCTACGCTGAGACAGAAGGGCGCCTACTCCCGTCTCGGACGCGTCCACCTCGAGGACAAAGGGCAACCCAGGGTTGGGATGCGACAGAATCGGAGCCGACACAAAGGCGGACTTTAGAGCCTCAAAAGCTCGGATGGCCTCGGGCGGCCAGACCTGGGAATTACTGCCCTTCCTGGTCAGATCCGTGAGAGGTTTGGCTAGCATGGAAAAGTCCCTGATGAACTTCCGATAATAATTGGCGAAGCCCAAAAAGCGCTGCAGGGAACGAAGACCACTGGGCTGGGGCCACTGTAAGACAGCCGAAACCTCTCAGGATCCATGGAGAACCCTTCAGCGGAAATGATGTAACCTAAGAAGGTTACCTGGGATCGGTGAAATTCGCATTTCTCAAGCTTACCGAACAGCTTGTTCTCTCGTAACCGTTGCAACACACGTTTGACATCCAGAATGTGGGTCTCCATGGACTCAGAATATACCAGGATGTCATCCAAATAGACCACCACACACTGCTGCAACAGGTCACGGAAAACATCGTTGATGAATTCCTGAAAGACTGCGGGCGCATTGCACAGCCCAAAGGGCATAACCAAGGATTCATAATGACCGGTCCTGGTGTTAAACGCGGTCTTCCACTCATCGCCCGCCTTGATCCTTACGAGGTTATATGCCGCCCTCAGGTCGAGTTTGGTAAAGACCGTAGCCCCTTTAAGACGGTCGAACAGCTCGGAAATCAAGGGTATCGGGTAAGCGTTCTTGATCGTGATGCGATTGAGACCCCTGTAATCGATGCAAGGCCTCAACTCACCGCCCTTCTTTTTCACAAAGAAAAATCCAGCCCCTGCCGGGGACGAGGATTTGCGAATGTGACCGCGTGAAAGCGCCTCCCTCACGTACTCCTCCATGGCCTCATTCTCTGCTACCGACAGTGGATAGACTTTGCCACGAGGAGGAACGGCACCAGATTGTAACTCGATGGCACAATCGTATGGGCGGTGCGGAGGTAGGGCAACCGCGCGCACCTTATCGAATACATCCCGGTACTCCTCGTATTCAGGGGGCAACAGAGAGTCCGAGGAAGTACACAGCAACTTGACAGGCCCATGGATGCAACTAGCCCCACACTGCGGTGACCACGAGAGGATCTCGGCCGATCTCCAATCGAAAATCGGATTATGCTTCTGGAGCCAGGGGTACCCCAAGACCACCGAGTAGTGTGGAGACGAAATAACCTGGAAGCAGACCGACTCTCTGTGAACGGCACCAATGGCTAACCCCACTGGAAGGGTCTCATGAGTCACGTGTGGCGGCAGAAGGGGTCTGCCGTCTATCGCCTCAAGAGCCAGAGGTGAACCCCGAGCCTGCAGAGGAATGGAATTGGTGGCAGCGAACACACTATCAATGAACAAACCACCAGCACCAGAGTCCACCAACGCCTGGGTCGTCACCGAGCCCCCGACCCAGGAGAGGACAACAGTGATCAGTGGTTTGTCAACACGGGAAACCGGGGACGAGGAGACTCCACCCAAGATCTGCCCCTGACAGGATCTCAGGTGCGAGCGTTTCCCCGGACGGTTCGGACATGCCAACCGAAAATGCCCACCAAGGCCACAGTACATGCATCGGCCCTCGCGTCTCCGGAGTACCCTCTCCCCCTCGGACAGGCGAGCAAACCCCAGCTGCAAGGGTTCACCCCCAGACAAGTCATCCCCAGGAGGCGTGGGAGGAGAGGGAGGCACGGGTGGGACAGCAAACGTAGGCGCCAATCTGTTAGGAGGCCTCCGCAGACTCTCCTTAAAGGAAGGTCTCTCCCTGAGTCTGGTGTCAATCAAAATCAGGAAAGAAATAAGGGACTCGAGCTCCACTGGTAGGTCCTTAGCTGCAACCTCATCCTTCAAGGCATCCGAGAGACCATGAGAGAAAGCAGCGACCAGAGCCTCATTATTCCAGCCCACCTCTGCTGCCAGGGTACGAAACTCAATGGCGTATTCAGCTACGGATCGTGAACCCTGTCTGATGGACATAAGGAGCTTCGCAGCAGAGGCAGCACGAGCCGGCACATCAAATACCTTCCGAAGAGAAGCAACAAAACCGGAAAACTCGGCAACCACCGGATTGTTGTTCTCCCATAAAGGGCTGGCCCAGGCCAAGGCCTTGTCCGAGAGCAGCGAGATCAGGAAGCCCACCTTTGATCTCTCAGTAGGAAAGGCAAGTGGCAGCAACTCGAAATAAATGCCCACCTGGTTAAGGAAACCTCGGCACTGAGTTGGCTCTCCCCCAAAGCGCTGTGGAAGGGGGGCAGAACCGGACATACCCCGAAACACCGCAGGCGCAACAACAGGTGTCAGGGTAGACTCTGGCGCAACAACCGGAGCGGACCCAGGAGCGACAACCGACCCATCGGCAACGGGAGCGAAATGAGCCGTGCGTTCAAGCAGGGATTGCAACGCCACGGCGAACTGACCCAACAGGTGATCCTGCTGATCAAGTCTGGCAACCAACGTGGGTAGTGAGGATGGCCCTGTACCGTCAGAATTCATGGCCTGTGGTACCGTGCGTTCAAGCAGGGTTTGCAACGCCACGGCGACCCGACCCAACAGGTGATCCTGCTGATCAAGTCTGGCAACCAGCGTGGGTAGCGAGGATGGCCCTGTACCGTCAGAATTCATGGCTTGGTCCTAATGTCACGGAACCATGAACCAGACGTACAACAACAGATAAGTGAAAATAAGACAGCTTTATTGAAAAACAAGCTATAAAGCAAAAGTCCAAACGGATGGCGAAACCGATGCAGAGTCTTTGCGAAGCCAGGGGTCTGGAACCAGCAGGGTAGTCAGACGAAGCCAGGATCAGGATCCAACAGGGTAGTCAGACGAAGCCAGGATCAGGAACCAACAGGGTAGTCAGACGAAGCCAGGATCAGGAACCAACAGGGTAGTCAGACGAAGCCAGGATCAGGAACCAACAGGGTAGTCAGACGAAGCCAGGAACAGGAACCAGAAGTAGCAGCAGTCTTAGTAGCATGTGAACACAGGAGGACCAAGCAGGGAACTGAGCCACAGACCTCCTATATATAAGAGCTAGGCATCCAGCTCCTCCCAGTGGGAAGGAGGAGCCGCAGGGTGGGAGGCTACAAGAAACCCAGAAACCAAGATGGCCGCCAGCACATGTCAAACGAAGGAGAACAGCAAGGAGGTAAGACCATGACAGTTTCGGTACTTTCAGCTGCACCATGCCCCGAGGATGCAGTTTCGGGAGCCTCCTCTCCTCCAGTTGGATCCCATTGAAAAAATACTGGCCCCTGGGGATCTGAAAAAACCTCTTTCTACCCTGTATGCCTCCCTCCTGGGTGCGGATTCCCCTAAACTTGAGCGACTCTGGTTGCAGTGGCGCTCTGACTTCCCTGGATTGGAGCAGGAGGACTGGGAGGAATGTTTAGAAGCAGGTCCCAAGTTGGTCATCCCCTCCAGGGACAAATTGATTCAGGTGAATTTCCTTCATAGGGTGTACTATACTCCTGAGAGGTTGCATCGTATTTATTCTGACAGGGATGATATTTGCCCTCATTGTCGTTCCCACCCGGGGTCTTATCTTCACATGTTCTGGGACTGCCCGGTTTTAGCTGCTTATTGGGCGGCTGTTTTTGGGGCTATCAACGCCAGGCTGGGGCTCTCGCTGCAGGTTTCCCCGGAGTTGGCATTGCTGGGTATCCATGAGGATGATCAGCGCTCGCATCATTCCAAGCTGCTGATCTCCTACCTTTTGTATTATGCAAAAAAAGGTATACTTCTTAAATGGGCTGCCCCCTCCCCCCCGGATGTGGCATCCTGGCTTAAATTGGTGGATGCAGATCTGCCTATGTACAAACTTACTTACATGAACAGGGGTTGCCCTTGGAAGTATGATAAGGTCTGGGCACCTTGGACAGCTGATTGATTTTGAACATTGTGTTCCCTTCCCCTTCTTCCCCCCCTCCCCCTTTTTTTTTCTCCTTTCCCCCTCTCCCCCCCCCCCCCTTCCTTTCATTTTATCTGGTTTATTATGATTTTGTCTTTGCTGCTGGGTGTTCTTATGTTAACTGGTCCTGGCTTCCAGCTCATAGATTGGCTGCTTTGTATTTCTTTTTGCTGTGTTGTAATGCTCTTGACCTCTGTCTTGTACTGATTATTACTGTTTATTTCCTGCCTTGTAATTATAATTTTTTTTCACAATAAAGCACTCCTTGTTGTAAAAAAAAAAAAAAAAAAAAAAAAACATTGTGAACAAGATATACACAGAAATGAGCCATAAGAAACCAGTCCAACTCTTATGAAGGATTGTAAAAGGGTCCCCTTAAACTCCTCCACACATGAATAATTCAGTTTTAATACATTCAAATATTTCTTTACCACAAAATTTTACCTGAATGTTGCTGGCAAAGTGGACAATGGGTTTTCTTCCTCTTCAGATCTTCTCCATTGGTGGGCCACTTTTTGTATTGTATGTGAGTGCAGAGTGCCTAAGGACATCCCCTCAGGGGGCGGGTCCATGACATTTCCAGGATGTCCTTAGTCTTTCAAAAGATGAGGGACATCTAGTGGCTGAAGGGAATTACTGCTTGGCAGGAAGGATCTGAGTATGCAGACAGAGCTGCTTTTTTTTTGTTTTAGACAGCTGCTGGGCACCACTTTTTTATTTTGTCTGGAGTTTGGCTTTAAAGCTAAACTCCAGGTTAAGAGAAAAATTACTCTTGTAGTGGGGCCCCTCCACACTGCAAGGGGTAAATGTTTCTTTGTAGTTAAATGCTCCTTTTGTCTATGGGTATAAGCATAAGTATGGGAATAAGCAGCAGTTTTTACCAATTTTGTTGCCAAACTCCTTTTCCCCAGGCAGCTGGTGCTCTCCTTCACTCTTCAACATCCTGGGATATAGTGAACCCATGCCAGTCCCCATTGTAATGCAGGACCGATGGTACTAAATTGTAAATGATGATGTCAGAGTGCCTGAAACACATGGAGCATAATGGGAAATAGCTTTAGGGGACCAGCTAGTAAACATGGTGAAAGCCTGGGAGAGTGAGGAATAAGGTAGGTATACCTTCTTATTCTTTTACTGAGGAACAAAAAAATAGGGTGGCAATGGGCCCACTGCAAGGGTCAAATTTTAACTTCAGCTTTAGAGCCAATTAAAGAAAATGTGCACACATGGATAATAAATGGTAGGAATGTTTTTAGTTTAACTGTTGAGCTATACTGATCTACTCATTTCATAGGACTTTATAAATAGTGGGTACAATAAGTTACATACTGTAGGTAATGATATTTGTTTGTTAGCTGAACCTGCTCACTCAAAGCCATTAAATCATAATATATAAAATGTTATTTATGCAATTGTTTTACAGACATAATTCTTTTAACAGCTAAAGCAAAGGTCTGTAAATAACATTTTGAAAGTTTGTTAAAATGATTTTACTTGGAGACATCACAGGGTTTGCTGCACTGTCTTTTTGTTTCTTAATGAATTCAGGATAATAGTGGATTTATAGTCTTGGTTTAGGAACACAAAGAGTATTTCACACATTATTATGTCTGCAATGATTGGTTTTATAAAATGTACTGTGGCCTAGGGCTTTGAAAGTGCTCCTTCTATTGTGTTCTGTGCTTTACACAGCATTTGAGCAGCAGAAGTGGTTATTTACAATGGCTGCACACACAGCAAAGTTCAGCTCTTCAGATCAGGATAGAATGCTATAGGATTCAGATTAAAGGCTATTGGCAATTTCCTGTTTGATCAAAGCCGGCAAGAAAAATTCTGTACAAGGAGAACAGCTACAGACTGAAAAAAAAAAAAAAAACCTTTGCTTCCCAACAAAACATAATGTTTGAAGTGCTTAATTAAAAACTTTTTAATTACTGGAAATTAACCTTTCATGTTAATTTGAGCACTGGGTATCGAGCTGAAAGCATTACTCCGGGTCTGGCTTCCTCTCCCCTCTAGACCCTCCTGCCCTCAGAGACCCCCCCACTCTGTTTGCTTTGTGTTCTTTTATAAAGTTACCTTTTCCAGATGTTTTTAGGTTTGTCACATGACGTGTTGGGTGTATTGTTTTCAATGCCGGGTTACCCTCAATGATGCAGAGAGTGATGCTGGTATGATGTATACTGTGAATGAAGGGCACTGTGGTGACCCATTACTCAGTCTTTAACCACTTGCCGACCGCCAGCTGTACATATATGGTGGCAGGTCAGCCCTGTCCAGCGAAACGTTCGTTACATCACGGGACTGCTAGTGGGAGTGCAAGTGCGTTCTTTTGTTTGTTTATAGCGCAAAAAATAAACATCGTAGAGGGGATCAAATACCAGCAAAAGAAAGCTCTATTTGTGGGAAAAAAAGGAAATAAATTGTATTTGGGTACAGCATCACATGACCGCACAATTGTCAGTTAAATTAATGCAGTTCCGTATTGCAAAAAATGGCCTGGTCATTAAGGGGGAAAAACTTCTGGTCCAGAAGTAGTTAACCTGAAAGGTTAAGAATGTCTTGGGGTTAAAGTTAGGTACAGTGGGGCAGCTCTGGAATGTAGGTAAGTATTGCAGCCTGCTTTTTCTTTTTAGAGTTCTTTTTGTAAAGAAAGTCCAGAGCTGGGGTTTAATGCAGTCCTTATTTATCCTTTAGCTCCCCCAATGTAAAAACCTATTGTCGCATACCTGATCGGAGAGTAAAATGACGAGGTTGGCCTCTCTTGTAACTCCAGCCCAGGTCCCGCTGAAGGTAGAACAGAGGGTACTGAGGGACAGGAGGAACATGAGTGCCAGCAGGTGTTAATAAGAGTGCTTGCAGCAGGAGATGCAGACCCTGGCAGGCTGGCAGAACATCAGGTCAGGAACAGTAGCTATGCATGAGATCCAGCTGAGCACTTCACACAGGCTCCAGATGCGAGGCTTGTCAGAGCTCCCAGAAGGCTTGGGACAGAAGCTTAATGTGATCAGCAGAGCTGATACAGATGACAACCCTATAGGTAATTGAACCAAATGTGAGAGCAGTGTTGGGAACAGCAGTGTGGTCACAAGAATAGCTGAGGTCAGCAGGAGATGGGCAGCGAGGTACTGAGTTATAAGACAAAGACATGGTCAAGAACGGAGCCGGGGTCAGGAACTGGCGACAGAGCAGAAACAGGATCCAAGTTCAGGTCAGAAGCAAGCTGGGTCAGCAACAAGGGAAACAAGCAGGGTAATAGCAGGACACAGGGAACAGCTGAAAGACCAGTCAGCTGAGAAGGAGCTCCCCTAAATAGTCTGTCTGGAGCCAACATGAATTTAGTGCATGCTCGTGCGCATTCCGGTGCGCACGCGTATGCCTAGTTACCATTCTGCCAAGAATTCTGTTCCTATGCACATTTCTGTTAGTCTGGTAGTCATTCTCTGACACTCAAAGTTTAAAAAAAAATCTAACTTTAGAGAAAAAAAGTGAATAATATGCTTATGTTACATCCCACGCATAGTGCAAAGACTGGGATGATGTCACATGTTACCCAACCATAACCCTGTGCCCCCCTAGTAAAATCCACAAGTGTCTTCTCCCAAGATATAACGGCTACAGTGCGGCCTGCCAGTTCTAGGAAAGCATCATATGACATCCTCCTGTGATCGCACCCACCGGGTGCCCGTTGCAGGCGGGTGGCACACTCTGTGATTACTGTGTTGTCCGGACACAGCTGATCACAGATCAGGGTAAAGAGCCAATCAGTGTCTCTTTACCACATGATCAGTTGTGTCAAACCCCAGCTGATCATTATGTAAACACAAGCCGGTTATCGGCATTCCTTTCCTCACACTGACAGCGAGAGGAGAGCTGATAACCGGCTTGTGTGAATGGGACATAACCGGCTTGTGTGAAAGGGATAATCAGTGTCCTACCAGTGCAGTCCCAACAATGCCCACCAGTGCTGCCAATCAGTGCCCATCAGAGCTGCCAATCAGTGCCCATCATTGCCTCCGCCTCTTCAGTGTCACCTATCAGTGCCGCCTACCAGTGCCCATCAGTGCCACCTATCAGTGTCCATCAGTGTCACCCATCAGTGCCCATCAATGACGCCTATCTGTGACCATCAGTGAAGCCTATCGGTGCCACCTATCAGTGCCCTTCAGTGATGCCTATTGGTGCCCATCAGTAACACCTATCAGTGCCTATCAGTGGCACCTATCAGTGCCTATCAATGCCGCCTATCAGTGCAGCCTCATTAGTGCCTCCTGATCAGTGCCTACCAGTGCTACCTCATTAGTGCCCATTAGTGCAGCCTGACAGTGCCCTTCAGTGCCGCCTCATCAGTTCCACCTCATCAGTGCCCATCAGTGCAGCCTCATCAGCGCACATCAGTGACGCAGAACAATTACCTGTTTGCAAAATGTTATAACTATGAAAAACTTTTTTTTTTCTTTCAAAATGTTCGGTCTTTTTTCATCTATTTAGCAAAAAAATAAAAAACCCAGTAGTGATTAAATACCACCAAAGGAAAGCTTAATTTGTGTGAAAAAAACATAAAAATCTCATATGGGTACAGTGTTGCATGGCCGCACAATTGTCATTCAAAGTGTGAGAGCGCTGAAAACTGGCCTGGTTAGGAAGGGTGTAAAAGTGCCCATTAGGCAAGTGGTTAAGTAAGTATATGTTTTACTTTTTTGCTAAAGTTTGATTTTCTTTTTTTAATGTACCCATTTGCATTTTTGCACGGAAAGTTAAGAGACAAGCAAACCTTTTTAAAAAAAAAAAAGCAATTCAAGGCAACAAATAAAAACAGTTAGTGAACTGCTAATGCTATCAGAAAATACTGAATCTGTGCTAAAGTCTACAATTACTACAGTTTCCCTTTATACCTGACTACATATTATCAGCTCCTGTATACTCTTGTACAAAGATCTCTATTATAACAGCTCAGATAGACACGGATGCTACTAAAAGTGATGATAGGTTCTGTTAAAAAGGCGACAGAAAACTTTGATGATTTCAGGTCAAAATCATTAATTGTTCTTGATATGGAAATTTCTTGTCTGCTATTCACACAACTTATCCCTTTTCTCACTTACACGGTAATGTGAAAATTTAAAGTGCTTGAACTAAAAGGTTTACGACAGCTGTTTACAGTAAAGGTGAAATACATGACAGATACAATTATATAATGGGCACTTGGGCCAATTACCTAGAAGGCGAGCTATAAGCATGGAATGAGCCACAGTAGAACAGATTTTGGGGAAAATCTTCCCTAAGCAGAAAGAGCCAGATTTTACTGTACAGTATTTATATACTGCACTTAATTTTACAGATGAACAATTTCCCGCTGAGTGACTAAAGCTATTTTCTTATATAAATGTTACCTGCAAACTTGTATACCCTGAAAGCATGTCTTTGACTTTGAAAGCAAGACATGCAATGTATAGAAAATACCAACAATTTTAATGTTAGTGGATGTGATTGTAATCTGAACGTAGGCATAACAACATTCAGCATTTCATACGTGTCAAGAGATATTTATTTCACTTCAGGACCATTTGTGATTGCAATAATAGTGTATAGAAGTGAAAATACCAAATAGTTGAGTCTATTTTCTTTTTATTTATTTGAAAAATGTAATGTCTACTATGCCATATTTTTACAGTAATGTTTAATGTATAGATCCGTACCACTAGGGGGCAGGCAGAAAATTACACAGAATGTGTATCATGAAAAGAAAGGTGGAGTTGAATACTCCAGTAAAGATAACTCAAATGAGACCCCTATTAGATATAGCATCTACCTAAAATGAAGACAGTAGAACATAGAAATTCCAGGTGGGGAACTGGTGGAAATTGAAACCAGGAGCCATGTACTATAAGCTTTTTAATATATTAGAAATTGTTTAAATGAAAAACAAATAGGCCTATTTAAAAAAAAGAAATAAAAAAATTACAGCCCCAACTGGCCAGTTTGCATTTCTTACATTTTATATAAACCTCTAGAAACCGATTCCAACTATCAGCCTAACCCACTGGACCAATCAAAGACGATTGTTACAAAATAAAATATGAGAGTCTAAGGGGGACCTTTTTGATGTGGCATAGCTGATCTGAAGCAGAAGATATACAAAAAGCAGCAACATTCTCATTTAATCCTTCTCAGTTTTACGAATCACCCACACTGCTAGGCTTAAAGTGGTTGTAGAAGATTTTTTTTTTACCTTCATGCATTCTATGCATGAAGATAAAAAAACCTTCTGTGTGCTGCTTCCTTCACAGTCCCCTTAATACTTACCTAAGCCCCCTCTCAATCTAGTGATGTGCATGAGAGACTCTGCTGTCCCGGGACTCCCTCTCCTCATTGGCTGAGACAGTAGCAGGTGCCATTGGCTCCCACTGCTGTCAATCACAGCCAGTGAGCCAATGAGGAAAGGGGGGGGCAGGGCAGTCCTTTGAACGCATAGAACTGGGCTCAGGAGTGAGTATGAACCAGTGCCCCCATAGCAAGCAGCTTGCTACTGAGGGCACTGGTCAAGGGAGAGGAGCCAGCAGTGCTGGCAGGGGACCTGAAAAGAAAAGGATTGGGGCTGCTTTGTTCTTCATAATGGGGGTGGGGAGTTGTAGTCCATGGAGATAGCAGGGAACAATGCTAACTGATAACAGTCCAGGGACAGAAATAACAGAAAGGTATCAGCTCCCAAAATTTCTGGCTTGGTAAAGATATACTAGTTTTACACTTATCAAACAGATGTAATGAAACACTTTAATTTGTATATTTTACAACCAAAGGGAGCAAATAAGATAAATGCAATGTTAGAGTTTCTATACATTTTAAGCTAGTCATACATTGTTTCAAATTCCAGCTGGTTTAAGATGAACTGGCCAAAATGTGCTTAGTAGTTGGGCCTGTTGGCTCCTTTCTGTCCAACATCCTCTGAATGGACAGGTGAAATTTAGCTGGCCAAATAGCATCTGTTATTCTGTTATATCTGCTATTCTGATACCCACAGTTGGTGGTCAGAATACAGTAGACCAGAGCACAGGGCCGATCCTAGGGTCACAGGTGCCTGGGTGCAGAAATTTTTCTGGCGCCCCCACGTGGGCGTAGTAATCTTACTAACTCCTCCCCTTTACAAATGTTTCTATGGCAATGGCTCAAACACAGAGATGCTCCCCTAAGACGTCTTCCTTACCGCGGGGCACTCCCACGATCTCTTAACAATAAACAAATTACAGTAAGAGAAGCAGAGTACTGGGAACTGGAGGGGGGTCTATCTAATGGACACAGAGAGGGCATCTGTTAGAGAGTCTGTTAGACAGAGCCCCCAAACAGGAGATGGTAAGAGACTGCAGACTTGATACAAGAGATCAATGCATTGATGCAGCCTCATCAGTGCCCACCAAATGCAGCCTACCAGTGCCCACCAAATGCAGCCTACCAGTGCCCACCAAATGCAGCCTTATCAGTGCCCACCAAATGGACATGGTACAGGGGTGAGATGGTTAGAGGCTGTGGACATGGTATAGAGGGAGATGGTTAGAGGCTGTGGACATGGTACAGGGGGGAGATGGTTAGAGGCTGCGGACATGGTACGGGGGGGATGTCTGAGGCTGCGGACATGGTACAGGGGGGGGGGATGTCTGAGGCTGCGGACATGGTACAGTGGGGGAGATGTCTGAGGCTCCGGACATGGTACAGTGGGGGAGATGTCTGAGGCTGCGGACATGGTACAGTGGGGGAGATGTCTGAGGCTGCAGGAATGGTACAGGGGGGAGATGTCTGAGGCTGCAGACATGGTACAGGGGGGGGAGATGTCTGAGGCTGCGGACATGGTACAGGGGGGGGGAGATGTCTGAGGCTGCGGACATGGTACAGTGGGGGAGATGTCTGAGGCTGCGGACATGGTACAGTGGGGGAGATGTCTGAGGCTGCGGACATGGTACAGTGGGGAGATGTCTGAGGCTGCAGACATGGTACAGTGGGGGAGATGTCTGAGGCTGCGGGCATGGTACAGTGGGGGAGATGTCTGAGGCTGCGGGCATGGTACAGTGGGGGAGATGTCTGAGGCTGCGGACATGGTACAGTGGGGGAGATGTCTGAGGCTGCGGACATGGTACAGTGGGGGAGATGTCTGAGGCTGCGGGCATGGTACAGGGGGGAGATGTCTGAGGCTGCGGGCATGGTACAGGGGGGAGATGTCTGAGGCTGCGGACATGGTACAGTGGGGGAGATGTCTGAGGCTGCAGACATGGTACAGGGGGGAGATGTCTGAGGCTGCAGACATGGTACAGGGGGGAGATGTCTGAGACTGCAGACATGGTACAGGGGGGGGATGTCTGAGGCTGCAGACATGGTACAGG
This sequence comes from Pelophylax lessonae, assembly GCF_965119305.1. Classification (NCBI taxonomy): domain Eukaryota; kingdom Metazoa; phylum Chordata; class Amphibia; order Anura; family Ranidae; genus Pelophylax; species Pelophylax lessonae. Next base: position 162,635,292 of record NC_138770.1, on the reverse strand, counting down.
GGGGGGAGATGTCTGAGGCTGCGGACATGGTACAGGGGGGGAGATGTCTGAGGCTGCGGACATGGTACAGGGGGGGGGGAGATGTCTGAGGCTGCGGACATGGTATAGGGGGGAGATGTCTGAGGCTGCGGGCATGGTACAGGGGGGAGATGTCTGAGGCTGCAGACATGGTACAGTGGGGGAGATGTCTGAGGCTGTGGACATGGTACAGTGGGGGAGATGTCTGAGGCTGCGGACATGGTACAGGGGGGAGATGTCTGAGGCTGCGGACATGGTACAGTGGGGGAGATGTCTGAGGCTGCGGGAATGGTACAGGGGGGAGATGTCTGAGGCTGCAGACATGGTACAGGGGGGGAGATGTCTGAGGCTGCGGACATGGTACAGGGGGGGGAGATGTCTGAGGCTGTGGACATGGTACAGGGGGGGGAGAGATGTCTGAGGCTGCGGAAATGGAACAGGGGGAGATGTCTGAGGCTGCGGGCATGGTACAGGGGGGAGATGTCTGAGGCTGCGGGCATGGTACAGGGGGGAGATGTCTGAGGCTGCGGCCATGGTACAGGGGGAGATGTCTGAGGCTGCGGGCATGGTACAGGGGGAGATGTCTGAGGCTGCGGGCATGGTACAGGGGGGAGATGTCTGAGGCTGTGGACATGGAACAGGGGGGAGATGTCTGAGACTGCGGGCATGGTACAGGGGGAGATGTCAGACTGCTGGCATGGTACAGGGGGAGACGTCTGAGGCTGCGGGCATGCTACAGGGGGAGACGTCTGAGGCTGCGGGCATGCTACAGGGGGAGACATCTGAGGCTGCGGGCATGCTACAGGGGGAGACGTCTGAGGCTGCAGGCATGCTACAGGGGGAGACATCTGAGGCTGCAGGCATGCTACAGGGGGGAGATATCTGAGGCTGCGGGCATGCTACAGGGGGAGACATCTGAGGCTGCGGGCATGCTACAGAAACATAGAAACATAGAAACATAGAATGTGTCGGCAGAAAAGAACCATTTGGCCCATCTAGTCTGCCCAATATATCTGAATCCTATGAATAGTCCCTGGCCCTATCTTGTATGAAGGATAGCCTTATGCCTATCCCATGCATGCTTAAACTCCTTCACTGTATTTGCAGCTACCACTTCTGCAGGAAGGTTATTCCATGCATCCACTACTCTCTCAGTAAAGTAATACTTCCTCATATTACTTTTAAACCTTTGCCCCTCTAATTTAAAACTGTGTCCTCTTGTGGTAGTTTTTCTTCTTTTAAATATGCTCTCCTCCTTTACCGAGTTGATTCCCTTTATGCATTTAAATGTTTCTATCATATCCCCTCTGTCTCTTCTTTCTTCCAAGCTATACATGTTAAGGTCCTTTATCCTTTCCTGGTAAGTTTTTTCCTGCAATCCATGTACTAGTTTAGTAGCTCTTCTCTGAACTCTCTCTAGAGTATCTATATCCTTCTGGAGATATGGCCTCCAGTACTGCGCACAATACTCCAAGTGAGGTCTCACCAGTGTTCTGTACAGCGGCATAAGCACTTCTCTCTTTCTACTGCTTATACCTCTCCCTATACATCCAAGCATTCTGCTGGCATTTCGTGCTGCTCTATTACATTGTCTTCCCACCTTTAAGTCTTCTGAAATAATTACTCCTAAATCCCTTTCCTCAGATACTGAGGTCAGGACTGTGTCAAATATTCTATATTCTGCCCTTGGGTTTTTACGCCCCAGGTGCATTATCTTGCACTTATCCACATTAAATTTCAGTTGCCAGAGTTCTGACCATTCTTCTAGTTTTCCTAAATCCTTTTCCATTTGGCGTTTCCCTCCAGGAACATCAACCCTGTTACATATCTTTGTGTCATCAGCAAAAAGACAAACCTTACCATCGAGGCCTTTTGCAATATCACTTATGAAGATATTAAACAAAATTGGTCCCAGTACAGATCCCTGAGGTACCCCACTGGTAACATGACCTTGTTCTGAATGTTCTCCATTGACTACAACCCTCTGTTGTCTGTCACTCAGCCACTGCCTAATCCACTCAACAATATGGGAGTCCATGCTCAATGACTGCAGTTTATTGATAAGTCTTCTATGTGGGACAGTGTCAAAAGCCTACAGGGGGAGACATCTGAGGCTGCGGGCATGCTACAGGGGGAGACGTCTGAGGCTGCGGGCATGCTACAGGGGGAGATATCTGAGGCTGCGGGCATGGTACAGGGGGAGACGTCTGAGGCTGCGGGCATGCTACAGGGGGAGACATCTGAGGCTGCGGGCATGCTACAGGGGGAGACATCTGAGGCTGCGGGCATGCTACAGGGGGAGACATCTGAGGCTGCGGGCATGCTACAGGGGGAGATGTCTGAGGCTGCGGGCATGCTACAGGGGGGAGATATCTGAGGCTGCGGGCATGGTACAGGGGGAGGTGTTTAGAAGCTGTGGAGGGGTCTTACCTGGCCGTGATGAGAGGCACACGCCACTGCTGGGCCACTGCAGTTTACTTTAGATTTAAAAATGGCGCCCCGCCGGCGCCATTACATCACTGCTGACAGAGAGGACAGGAGGCGGGACTGCTGATTACTTAGCTGAGAGGAGACAGGACGGGGAGGAGGCGGGGCGGAGGTGGGACGAAGTTCTTAGCTGGGAGGAGGCGGGATGCAGAGAAGACATCCTCGGGTCTGAGAGGAGGCGGGCGGAGGCGGGACGAACTGCTTAGCTGGGAGGAGGCAGGATGGAGAGAAGACATCCTCGGGTCTGAGAGGAGGCGGACGCGGGACGAACTGCTTAGCTGGGAGGAGGCGGGACGGAGGTCGAGCATAATTGTAATAATGCAGAGCTTGCTGATTACATTTTTTCTCTACCTCCGTCCGTCCCGTCTCCTCCCAGCTAAGCAATCCGTCCCGCCTCCTCTCAGACCCGAGAATGTCTTCTCTCCATCCCGCCTCCTCCCAGCTAAGCAACCAGTCCTGCTGCCTCCTCTCTGTCAGCTGTGTATTAAATTTTAGAACACCGGCACTGTCACTGGAGCTTCGGCGCCCCTCCTCCGCCTCAGCTCGCGGCGCCTGGGTGCGATGCACCTCGTGCACCCGCCTCGGACCGGCCCTGCCAGAGCAAGTGGAATAATCCATCCAGGGCTTTTTTTCAGCTGGAACTTGGTGGAACTCAATTCTATCACCTCTGGCTCAGGCCCTCTGCTGCCTACTCACCCCTATCACTTGTAAATACAGAACTCCAGCTTCTGTATTTATAAGTGACAGCTTGTCTCCCAGCAGCTCCCACAAATATGATCTCCTGAACAGCTCCTACTGAATGCAGGATGGGGACAAGGGAGATGCAGGTGCCCGGGGCTCAGTGCAGATGGGGGGGTCGTGGTTGAGTTCCTGCACCTATTTTCTGAGAAAAAAAACCCTGGATCCATCTATGTTCACCCAACAAATACAATTCAAAATACTAAAAACAACATACAAAGTCATCCACAACTCTATATCACCAGCCTCCCCTCAAAATATCACCCAAACCCTCCTCTTTGTCTCTCCTCAAGACCGCCATGCTCCAGTACTCCTCCAGAACCTCTGCTGTCTTTTGGGACTCCTTACCCTAATTTGTCTGGCTATCTCCTACTTTGTCTCTAGGTAATCCCTGAAAACTCATCTCTAAAGCCCTGTACACAATAGTTGTTTTTTTCAATTCAACCCAGCAGGGCTGAACGAAAAAACTGACAGCTCAGGCGGAGCTGCTGTACTAACTATTCGATGTTAGTACAGCGATCTCCCATGCTGTTCTACTGTGTTCTGAAAGGGGGTATTGCCCCCCACCAGAACACTCCAGTCAGTGCTCTCAGCCATTGGCCAAAAGCGTTAACCAGGAGCCGGTTGGCAGAACTTTTTTGGTCATGGCACTCAGCAGGATGTTTGCCCACTGAGCGCCCCTCAATACACTGCGCACTGCACAATGCATTCTAAGCCCTGATTGGGCAAAGCTTTGCCCAATCAGGGTGCAGTGAATAGCTGGTTGTTAGGGAGCGGGGGGGGGGGGAGGTTGAGCTGGCTGCGGCATCCTTTACAATGGATGAGTCATCAGCTGTAAATGAGCTTTTCGCTGACAGAGGCATGAAAGCAAAAAACATTGCCAACAATAGAGAAATCTATAAAAAAAAACATGTGGGTCCCCTTCCAATCCATACCAGGCCCTTTGCATCTGGTATGGATTTTAAGGAGAACACCATGCCAAAATTAGGAAAAAAAAACACAGTGGGGTCCCCCCACAAAATCCATACCAGACCCTTAACCGAGCATGCAGCCTGACAGGCCAGGAAAGGAGGGAGGACCCCAAAGCACCTTGTCCCCATGTTTTTGGGACAAGGGCCTCTTACCTACAACCCTGGGCTGTAGTTGTGGGGAGTCTGCAGGCAGGGGGCTTATCGGACCCTGAAAGCCCCCTTTAACAAGGGAGCCCCCAGATCCCGGCACCCTATATTTAAATTAGTATGGGGTACCTTGTACCTATACTCATTTACCAAAACAAAGTGTCAAAAATAAAAATTTGGACAATTCATTTAATAAAACTTAAAAAACAATGTCCCCCCATGTAGATCCATTGTCAATCATGATGCTCGAAAAAAAAAAGCTCCGCCTGCAATGAAGGCCAATCGCTGAATGCCTGTTCTCCCATTTGACAGTTCTTAAAAAAGTAAGGGGCAGGGCCCCCTGGTGGCATCACCTGGTGGCACCGACCCATGTGGAGTCACCAACCCAGCATTTAAGATTCTGATAAGCCCCCCGCCCACAGACCTACTGCCCAGGATTGTCAAGAAAAGGCCCTTGTCCCCATCAACACAGTGACAAGGTGCTTTGGGATAGGGGGGAACCCCAAAGCACCCCCCATATTGAGGGCATGTGGCTTGGTATGGTTCTGGAGGGGGGGGGTGCTCTCTCTTATCACCCCCTTTCCTGGCCTGCCAGGCTTCATGCTTGGATAGGAGTCTAGCATGGATTTTGGGGGGCACCCTACACCATTTTTTTTTCTATTTTGGTGTGAGGTTTCCCTTAAAATCTATTCCAGACCTAAAGAGCCTGGCCTGGATTGGAGGGGGGTCCCCCGCACCATTTTTTTTTAAACATTTTTCTATTGCCAGCAATGGCATTGTGTAGCAGGCAATTTAAATGTTATTATTTTTTCTTTATATGTGTCAGTTTTGCTGCATGGTACAGATGTGCTACTTTACAGGCAGACACCCCCCCCCCCCCGGCACTATATTTAAAGGAATTTTTCATTTTTATATTTTACTTTGGGCATCATTGAAGTCATTGCTTCTTTAAAAACAATCTTTTTGAAAAAAAACATTTGCATTAATACATGTATAGAACCTGCTGCAGCGAAACTGACATTTGTAAAGAAAAAAAAAAAAAGACATTTAAACTAAATATTGCGACTGCCAGCCATTGCAGGCAATAGAAGAAAAAAATGAAAAAAAAAAAAAAAAACGGTGTGCATACAAGGGCCCTTTTCAGCATGTTTATTAAATTCATACAGTTAACTTATGATTCTACCTAAGCATCTGTAGCCCTAAGGCACTAGTACAAATGCAAATGTTCTGCAGTTGATAAACAAATTCCAACAAGCACAGTTAGATGCAAATAAGTTTATTATTGAGTGAGTGTCCTAGATTAATGAAAGTTTGCTTATACATTTTTAGTGGTAACCAAGGTAGGCGGGAGAATAGTGATTTTGTGCTAATAACACTGGGCAGAAAAGATCTTTGATGTTACCCAGATGATGACTTGTTGACTAAGATCCACAAAACAAGATTGTACATTCCAGTGTGGAAGAAGAACTTTGCAATTTATTTTTCAGTAAAATATTTCAAATGTTTCATTATGATACTTCTGATCTGCCGGCATGAAAAATATAAAAAGCAGCACAGATGTTTGTTCTTATAATAAGTTATCCTGCAGTTTGTTTTAGAATTCAGTCTTACATAATATAAATATTTAAAAAACAGTTAATTTGGCTACAAATGTCTGCTAAATGTTTACAAATGTAAGGTTGATTGTACACTGTTAGGGCTCTTTCACACACGGAGTCTGCCAATTTTTCTCAGCGGGGGATCGATCCGCCGATCCCCCACTGAGCAGGCGGATGACAGCTGTGTATCTAAGCTGTGTGCGAAGACAGAGCTGTCAGGTCCCCATTCATCTCTATGAGGGAATCGGATGGGAACGGACCGTCTGTCCGTTCTCATCCGATCCGCCAGACGGATGGAAAATAGGGTTTCCATCCGTCCGGTTTTGACGGATCAGATCGGATGTCAGCGGACATGTCTCCGCTAACCTCCAATGCCCCATAGGGATGCATGGGGTGTCCGTTCAGATCCTCCAAAAAAACTGACAGGCGGATCTGAATGGACTCCATGTGTAAAAGGGGCCTTATATTTTTTTAGGGATAAACAAACAAAAAGTTATCAGATTCCTCCACCCACACTATAAAGCATAGATGGATTTTGGGCTTTTTTTTTTGGCTTTTTTTTTATCAGAAAATAGGTGCAGGAACTCAACCACGACCCCACAACAGCCCCCCCCCCCCTGCCCAACACACACACACCCTCCAAACCGCATCAAATAGGCTGTGGTCAAATTTCGCTAACCGTGGGAGGATCCTAATAGGGTGCTAAATGTCAGGAGTGCATTAGATACCAAATCTAGCAGCAGGCTCAGCAGGGCCAGATTAACATAGGGGCTATTGGAGCTGCAGCTCCAGGCCCCTACCTTAATATAGGCCCCGGGTTGGCCATATTCACTGTTAACGCTCTTCTGTCACTTGTAAACACAGAAGTCTGGCTTCTATGCTCGCTTCCCCAGGCAGCTCCCTCAGAACCTCCCCACACAGCGCGAAGGCCGGACAAGGAGGGACAGTTGCCGATGCATGGATGTGTTTATGGGCTTCAGAGACAGCATCCCATGTTGAATTAGGCATGCATGGCTGCACCCTTCCTCCTCTGGGTGCATGCCAAGGCACGGCCCTTAAGGCCCTTCAAAATCCTCAGCACCAAGCCCATGATGCTCTTAATCCGGCCCTGAGACTCAGGAGTTTTGAATGTCTAAATAAAATAGCTGCTTTACTAAAGGGGAAGTCCACCCTAACAATAAAATCTCTACATCTACAGACATCCACGATCTAAGACTAACCTATCTAGCCCTGTAAAGAAGAAATCAGTATACATACCTTTTTTGAAGCCGATTCGGTCCGGTCTCCAGCGGCGGAAGCTCTGCAGAGGAGGCAGCCAACAACCGCTGTAAAATGAATGGGAAGTGACATCACCTATAGAGTTACTATAGGGCTTCGGTTATCAGCTACCTCCTCTGCACCCGCCTCCACAGCGAAGCCCCCCGCTGACAGCTCAGCATGGGACCGGATCACATTGGCTTCAAAATAGGTATGTACAGTGCCTTGCGACCTTTTGCCACATTTCAGGCTTCAAACATAAAGATATAAAACTGTAATTTTTTGTGAAGAATCAATAACAAGTGGAACACAATCATGAAGTAGAACGAAATTTTTTGGATATTTCAAACTTTGTTAACAAATAAAAAACTGAAAAATTGGGCGTGCAAAATTATTCAGCCCCTTTACTTTCAGTGCAGCAAACTGTCTCCAGAAGTTCAGTGAGGATCTCTGAATGATCCAATGTTGACCTAATTGACTAATGATGATAAATGGAATCCACCTATGTGTAATCAAGTCTCCATATAAATGCACCTGCACTGTGATAGTCTCAGAGGTCTGTTTAAAGCGCAGAGAGCATCATGAAGAACAAGGAACACACCAGGCAGGTCCGATATACAGTTGTGGAGAAGTTTAAAGCCGGATTTGGATACAAAAAGATTTCCCAAGCTTAAACATCCCAAGGAGCACTGTGCAAGCGATAATATTGAAATGGAAGGAGTATCAGACCACTGCAAATCTACGAAGACCTTGACGTCCCTCTAAACTTTCAGCTCATACAAGGAGAAGACTGATCAGAGATGCAGCCAAGAGGCCCATGATCACTCTGGATGAACTGCAGAGATCTACAGCTGAGGTGGGAGACTCTGTCCATAGGACAACAATCAGTCATATACTGCACAAATCTGGCCTTTATGGAAGAGTGGCAAGAAGAAAGCCATTTCTTAAAGATATCCATAAAAAGTGTCGTTTAAAGTTTGCCACATCCACCTGGGAGACACACCAAACATGTGGAAGAAGGTGCTCTGGTCAGATGAAACCAAAATCAAACTTTTTGGCAACAATGCAAAACGTTATGTTTGGTGTAAAAGCAACACAGCTCATCACCCTGAACACACCATCCCCACTGTCAAACATGGTGGTGGCAGCATCATGGTTTGGGCCTGCTTTTCTTCAGCAGGGACAGGGAAGATGGTTAAAATTGATGGGAAGATGGATGGAGCCAAATACAGGACCATTCTGGAAGAAAACCTGATGGAGTCTGCAAAAGACCTGAGACTGGGACGGAGATTTGTCTTCCAACAACACAATGATCCAAAACATAAAGCAAAATCTACAATGGAATGGTTCACAAATAAACATATCCAGGTGTTAGAATGGCCAAGTCAAAGTCCAGACCTGAATCCAATCGAGAATCTGAGGAAAGAACTGAAAACTGCTGTTCACAAACGCTCTCCATCCAACCCCACTGAGCTCGAGCTGTTTTGCAAGGAGGGCAAAAATTTCAGTCTCTTGATGTGCAAAACTGATAGAGACATACCCCAAGTGACTTACAGCTGTAATCGCAGCAAAAGGTGGCGCTACAATGTATTAACTTAAGGGGGCTGAATAATTTTGCACGCCCAATTTTTCAGTTTTTTATTTGTTAAAAAAAGTTTGAAATATCCAATAAATTTCGTTCCACTTCATGATTGTGTCCCACTTGTTGTTGATTCTTCAAAAAAAATTACAGGTTTATATCTTTATGTTTGAAGCCTGAAATGTGGCAAAAGGTCGAAAAGTTCAAGGGGGCCGAATACTTTCGCAATGCACTGTATACTGATTTCTTCCTTACAAGGCTAAATTTGATAGGTTAGTCTTAGATTGTGGATGTCTATAGATGTAGAGATTTTAGTGTTAGGTTGGACTTATCCTTTAAAGCTGCATTCAATTCAAAATATAATATATTGCAGCTTACCAATCACTACATTTAGTGGCTGCATTAGTTATCATTTTATAGGGCTTTTTTCCATCTGTTTTCACCTGGTGATCTTGCCAATTACACACCTCCTGTATTAGAGTGCCTCCACTCTTGATGAAGGAGCACAGGGGCATCTTTGAACAGCAGCATTGGGAGGGGAATGTTAGAAGCACTACAAATAAAATATTAAAATTAAACTGAATACTAGCTAACACTTTATAAGCAGTTACAGCAAACGTTTTTTTTCCTTTTGAGATAAAGGTTTTACATGAATAAATAATAGCTGACCATTGTAAGCACCCCTGTCAGGGGTAAAGGGTTTGTCTTAACCATGTAACTACATATGCAGAACAGTTTGTTCTGTTGAAAAACAACAGCCTTACTGACCAGATCACCAGATGAAAATAAAGGAAAGAAAACTAATGCAACCATCACATCTAAGAATTGGTAAGCTGCAATATAATAAATGTTTGCTTTTTGGTTAATATTGCTGTAGCTTTCTGTTGATAAATTGAGCATATCAAGGGCTCATATAGATAGGCGTTCTTGTCAAATGCAACCTTTTCCATCCGAACGTTGCTGATTAAACGCATGTGGTAAAAAATGCAAAAAGCAGCGTTGGACTTTGTGCCTGCATTTCAAATGGACCTGAAAAGATATTCTACACCTGAAGAAGCACATTGCAACATAAAGCAGGTGAAACGCAGCCTCTGAACTTACATCTACACTATCCATTGAAGTCAATGGGAATGTGTTGGTCTGCGTTCAAAGTGCATTTAAAAAGCACATGTGGGGTGGGCAGCTTTTCTGCACGTGGGGGTATCTTACTTTGGGAAAGCACTCATCAAGTCACTACACACTGTTGACTGATATGTGTTGTATTAGGAGGGGCATCACTGAACCCATGCCCTTTCCACCAGTCCGGTGTACCTCTGTTACCTCACTCCCAGTAACAGAATGGGTTCCCCCCGGTGCACATAGCGCAGATCTCATGTGTGCACTTGTTAGCTCCTTCACTCTTGTACCATGTAACCAGGGTCATGGATCTCCGTAAGGGCTTATTCACACTTGACTAAATTTGTAACTCTTAACAAATGCTCCTATAGCAGTAATGTGCTTTAGTATGGGCTTTAGACTCGCGTTAATGCACTTTAGTATAGGCGTTAAACTGGCATTAATGCGCTTTAGTATGGGCGTTAGACTGGCGTTAATGCGCTTTAGTATGGGCGTTAGACTGGCATTAATGCGCTTTAGTATGGGCGTTAGACTGGTGTTAATGCGCTTTAGTATGGGCGTTAGACTGGCGTTAATGCGCTTTAGTATGGGCGTTAGACTGGCGGTTTACAACCGTTAATGATGAGTTAAAAATAATCCCCAAACGCCCTATGCATGGTTTTGACGTGTTTAATGCACATTAAGGTGACTATTTTTTTTTTTTTTTTTTAAAGGGAAGTGACATTACAGGAAATAAACAATCTGAGGTGTGGCTTGTCATGGTGAATGTTTCCTGTGCATGATCCATTAGCAGGGAAGGCAGCAGCATGAATTCCTTTACTATGTGTTATCTCATGTTTGGCTTCCTGCATATGATGCAATTAGCTGAGCGGAGGAAGAGGAGAAGGGCATCCAGGTGCTATTGGGTACATCCAGTTGTCTCTCAGAGATATTCTGAAGGGCACTTTCATGCCCTGTATTAAGATTTACGCACCTACCCTTAGAAGTATTATGACTATGCCCAGATGAAAATAACATCCTTTGATGTACTGCTGAAGATTCTTAGACCCTTGTTGATACGCAATAGAGCCATATTGAGGCTTCCAGTGTGTCCAAAAGAACGTCTATTAGTCACACTGCAGTAAGTAATCCAAGGTGACAAAAGTAGGCCACAGTTCTGTACGCATTGCTGTCTTTTACTAATTTTAACATGCTGCAACCACACCACAACTGCGCTGCAAACACCTGCCAGCAGAGCGTTACCATAGACTTGAATAAAGTAGATAAAAGGCTTCAAACTCCTCCAAGCTTGACATGAGACTTCAATTTTGAAGCAAATCGACGCAACGCTAAAGCTTCATGTATCAATAATGTGAACAGCACTGTGTGCTATGCATAGTATCATTTGCACTGCTTTCAATGCCAGTGTGAATCCAGCCTAAGGAGGACCTGCCACCTATACCAGTTATTAAGCTTACAGACTGGTTGCATAGTAGCCTGTTCTCGACCTTGGTTTCCCATAGCAACTGTATATCCCACATGTGCTATTCTAACTCGGATTGTTGTGATAGTGATCTAACCCTTGTGAGACCTCTGTGCCTGGCCTGTATAAGCAGATACGGTCACTGCGGACAATCCTCCTCAGATAGCTTGAACTCACCAATACTAGTTTCATCCAAAAGCTGGTTTATTCTGAACATCACACAACAGGAATACAGCAGAATGAATGGATTTCAGTATTATGCAGTCAAAAGATGATGCTTTCCTTAACTTAGCATGTGGATACAAGAGTCCCTGTTACATGAGGTAAATGCAATCAGCCATGACACAGGAAGTACAGGAAGAACAGGGGTGGAGTTTACATACAAGGAAATGATGTATCATGCTCACAGGAGGAACAAGAACATTACCAAAAATGGCCAGAAGGTGGCAGCAAATACCTACCCATGGAAAAATACATGGTAAATAAATCACAGAATATACTATGTAAATTGCATCTACAATAATGAGATTATTAACTGTGTAACAGCACACTCCACGTCTGACATTGTAAATGTCACTATTTTATACCATAACGGTAGTTATACAAGTGCAAATAAACAACAGTGCAATTTGCTTGATGTCTTGAGAACCTGAAAGACATAAAGAAAAACATGCAAAAAATGCAACAAGTTATAACATTAACGTCCAAGACTCTTCCTTCATATCTTTGAGTTCTTTTAAAACATATGATGGAGATTCACTGTCCTTCTTTTCCAAAATATTGAATACGGAGTTCCAAAGTTCCTCACGCCACAAACTGGGAAATGCTTTGTTGATTTTCCATACTGAATCTTCATGATGAACCTCCAAGCACTTGTAGAAGATCATTAAATGTACCACATTTGCAATGCCAAGAAGATCCACCTGGTAAGGTGAAGTTCGGCCAGCTAGAACCTGCTGCCCATATTCAGTTTGTGCTGTGGGGAAAGCTTTTGAGGTTAGTGTAGGGCAGAGCCGCATGTCCATGCTGTGGGAGAAGTCTGTTGGTTTGATGCAACCATTCATCTCCGTGCAAGAAGTCAGGTCAAAAATCTTGTTGTCCAGCAGAAGAGTTTCTGTCCTCAGGTCTCCATGAATGATTTCTACTGAATGGAGTTTTTCTACAAGACTCAGCAAATTGTATGCAAACAGGATAACGACCTCCTCAGTCAAAGTCTCTCGGTCTTCAAGTATGTCCTGAATAGTAAAGTGAGTGGTATCCTTATAAACAATGAAACAGCCTTCCTGGAAGAGGAAGCAGTCACTTTGTTCTAAGAGACCACTGTTAAAGACCTCCCTGAGCCGTTCGGTCAGTTGCTGTGTTATATAGAAATCCCACGGAACTGGCTGGAAGTCCATCTTAATAACTACCCCCTTTACACTTTCCATCTCCTCATCAGATAATGTTGCTTTAAAAAGGTTTCTGCTCTCTCCTATACTAACTTTACCTCTTAGTTGATATGTTTCACCACCAAGGTGTAACTCTTCCTGGTCCTCCAAAAAGGGCATCTGTCTGGCCTCTTGGTGGATATGCTGTAATGTCAATAGTTCAGAAGTGGGCAACAGCAAGTTTTTGTGCAGCTCCTCTAAATCCACAGAGCAGTCCAGTGCACGTTCAAATACCCCTGACATCTGGCCTGTAGGGTCGAACGTTTCTTGGACAAGCAGAGTCTTCGAGGTCAGCAGGCTAGTGGATCCAGTAGAGACAGAAGACACAGAGGAAGGAGTATCCTCTCTACTGGCTTCTAAAATTGGGCTTAACTTTTTGGGACAAACTTGTCGGAAAGACTCCTGATACACTGGAGTTTTCTCTCTAAATAGAAGCCTTCCCAGATCAGATGAGTTGCTTTCTTCTGACTCATCCTTGCCCTTGTGAAAAGGTGTGGACGCCAGCTGAGCAGCTCTTACAAAGTCACAGGTGTCCTCTGGATCTGCAAACAAAGTCTTGTTCCGGTCTGACCCAGACACTATAGCCTCTTCATTCAGGGATTCAATATAATCAAGAGTGTCTGTGAGTGGGACATCGTCATGAACAACAGGTGCTTTTGAAATGGCAGCAAGTGGACGACGGGCTGGTGGTGGCACGTTATTCAAACTTTGCGAGGCAATGCTAGGCTGTGCTTCACATGTTTCATCATAAATGGTTCATTAGAGGACAGCGTTGATTACAAGTCAGTACATTTGGGTTGGTTTTGATCCAAGATATTAATGCTTGGTGACAGAAGAGCAGGAAGGGTGCATCACACAGGATCCACATCATCTTTTTTTGAAGGTGTGCAATCGCTGGATGCTGCGGTCTGCTCAGATTGAGGCTCACTTTCCACTATCTCCGGAATTCTATTGGACCCTTCAGCTGGTGCTGCCTCCATGCCCACTTGTTCTTGGTTTTCAGTGCATGAGCCTTTTAGCCTCTTCTCCAACTCTTCAATCTGCCTCTCCATCTCCTGTCTACGTAGAGCACTGGCTAGGAGATCTTCTCTCTTCTTGCGAACTTTTGCCACGGATTTCCTCGATTGAAAACTCTTCCACTCCAGCATAGACTTTGTTTTTACAGTACATAACCATCTCCTCTTTCCCTTGTGTGCAGCTCTGCAGCCTCTGTAGAGGATCCTCCTCCTTGCTAGACTTCCGAGCACTCAAGACACTAGTAACTGAGGGGTTAATCTTGCATGGTGTGACTGTCTGTGGCTCGGCCAATTCATCCACATAGGGTGTGAAGCTGGGAAGACTTGGAGTTGAATCATGGCTGGAAGTCTGATGGGTGCTGCGCAGTGGCCTGCCAGAGTTCCAGGGCCCTGCTTTGAGTTCATTTTCTTTGGCCCGTGATTGAGGCAATGCTGCCCAGGGTTGAGCAGCAAGTGTTGATTGACTTTCAGGGACATCAATGCCTGTATTTTCATCAAACACAGCAAAACCAGTCCGGCTGGGGATTTGTTGCGGGGGAGCCATCGGAGCGCTAAAACTCTGGCTAGAGCGTTTTAGGTTATCTCCCACTCTGCTCACTGGAGCTCTTGCTTTGTTGTTTCCTCTGGCTTTTAAATCCACCAGAGAGCTGCGCTGAGGTTCAGAGGATACAGACTCCTCAACATCTTCATCAGCAAGACTCTTTAACACTTGACGAGAAACCCGGTCCTGGAACTGTCTGTGACTGGCCTCCAGTTTATCCAGAGGTTCAGCTCTGCGTTGGATGCCATCCAAGAATACGGAATCCGCTTTCTTGAAATTGCCTTTGGCTTCATAATGACGAGGGCATCGTTTGAAGTGGGAGGCACGTCCATTCCCCAATATGTAAGTTTTGAAGGAGCGGATCTCAGATGACATACGCTTCCTGTCTAAGCATACATCGCCCACTATTACCCAGCCTAGGTCAAGTCTTTGTCCATAAGGGGCGTCGTCAGGTCCATCACACTGGTCGCGCACTTTATGTACTCTGAGGATGTCTCTTCCTAGGAGAACCAAAATTTCAGCATTCATGTCCATTGCAGGAATCTCATCAACAAGGTGCCTTAAGTGAGGATGGTGAGTCTCTTGCCTTTCATCTGTGGAGTGGGAATCTCTTGCCTTTCATCTGGTATCTGGTCACACTCAACTAATGTTGGTAGGGGTATACCCTGTCCCCCTTTGATGTGAGAAACCATGAACCGATCCACTCTTCTGCCAAAGGCCTCTACACGACCAGAACAGGTTCTAAGAGTATACGGTGTGGGATGACCCTCTATGCCAAAGATCTCAAAGAATTTAGGCTTAACCAGGGATCTATTGCTCTGTTCATCTATTATGGCATACATCTTAGTAGCTTTCTCAGGATGGTCCTTTGGGTATATCTTGACTAGGCATACCTTGGCGCAGCATTTGTGATCCAAGCCTTCTCCACAGACTTCTGTGCATGAAGAGAGAACATTATCCTTGGCTGGAGCATGACTTTGTTGCTCCCCGCCATGACTTGAGGCAGGTGAGGAGGTAGGCGGCTGCTGTAACTTGTCTGGAAGTGGAGTAGGAAGCATAGCTGTAACATGTTTGTCGCTGCTGCATTCTGTGCACTTGATGAGGGCTTCACAGTCTTTAGCAAGATGGCTATAAGAAGCACAGCACTTGAAGCATATTCCAAGTTTCTGGAAAATCTCCCTGCGCTCTTGTAGAGCCTTTGCCCTAAGTCCACGACATTTCTTAAGAGGGTAAGGCTTCTTGTGAATAGGACACTGGCGATTAGGGTCTTTATCTTTGTCAACCACGCACTCATCACTAGGTGAGGTGACGGAGGGTGAGATGTCTGTCCTCTTGACAGATATTGCTTTATTAAAGTCTCTACGTTTAGGTGCTGTGTTATCATACCTTGATAATGATGAGGATGAAGCAGGCATGTTGGGTTCACTGAAGCTGAAGCTGGGGTCATTTCTCATCCAAGCTTGATCACTAATGAACCTGCAAAAGTATGAGAATGGAGGAAAAGATACATTATAGTCTCTTTTATACTTTGATCCTTGTTGTGCCCATTTCTCTTGTAGGCTGTATGGCAGTTTAGACACCACTGGGTTGACACCATGAGCAGTGTCCAGGAAGCTTAGTCCAGGTAGACGTGGATCTCTCTTTGACAACTCTAACTCCATGAGGAGGTCACTTAGATCTTGCAGCTTGCAATGGTCTTTGTTTGATATTTTTGGAAAGTTTCCCAGTCTCTTGAATAGAGCACTTTCTATGGCTTCAGAGCTACCATAAGTTTGCTCAAGTCTTGCCCATGCAGCAGAAAGACCTGCATCTGGGTGGTCAACATGTACTGTTCTCAGTCTCCTAACGCGATCGGAAGATTCTGGTCCCAACCATTTTATGATCAAATCAAGTTCTTCCCTAGCAGTAAGGTTGAGATCAGCAATAGCAGCCTTGAATGTTGCTCTCCAGGCCCTGTAGCTCTCTGCATTATCGTCAAACCTTGAGAGGCTTGTGTTAATGAGCTCACGGCGCACCATATATCTGGCAAAGTCATTCAAATCTGATTTCTCACTCTTTGGTACCAAAGTAACTTGTGGAACCCCTTGGTTGTGAAAGTTCTCTGGTGATGTAGGGTGAGGTTCACCAGGGTAGAATGATGTTGCATGAGCGTTTAACTTTGGTTTAGTCTCTAAGGCTTGTGCTGGCGGTAGCTTCAGATGCAGCTTGTCACCGAAAGTCACATTGTTGTTTGCAGGAGAAGATGTGGTTGGCTGCATAGATGTACCTGTATTGTAGACTTGAAGAGGCTCAGGCATATTGTGTTGAAAGGTCTCCGTGTTGAGAGTCAGAACAGTGTTGTTTGTAGGAAGTACAGGAGATGACTCTGTATCTTTGCAAATGTTATGCTTTAGTATATATTCACTGGTGCGTTCAACTGGATCTTCCAGTTCTGCTGGGATAAGACAGTCCAGATTAGTGCTTTGGCCCATTGCTTGTTCGAGGACTTTTAGCCTTGCCAGGGAAGCTGCTTTCTCACCTTCCATTTGCAGAATCTTTATTTGTGCTTCTTCATCTGCTTGCTTTCTTATAAAAGAGCTTTGCGCCTTTTTTGCTTCAGCATCAGCGCGGGCCTCAATAAGCTTATCACTTGTTGAATTTCTGGAGCGAGAGCATCTAGAAGAAGGTGCAGTGCGCTTGGTTGAGGTGGATCTGTGAGATCTGGTCTCCAGCAGATGAGCTATGCGGAGTTCTGCCTTAAGTTTAGCATTTTGCACTTCAAGATTCCTTTGTTGGTTTAGTGCATTGGTCCTGGTCAGTTCTGCTGAAGAATCCTCTATATTAGAGTCCTGCAAGAAGGCTGAGTATTTTACAGACAACCGCTTATAGCGTTCATATGCGGCACATAGGCGATTTACAGAGTCTCTTAATTCAGCTGGTTGATCAGTAAAATTTGCCAAAACTCACATGCAGTGTGAGGTTCTGTCCCAGAGGTCTGACAGATTACTGGAGAACTCATCTCTAGTTGCTTCATAGTTTTCTCTGAGTTTCTGTGTCGGTTTTATTATACGTTTGGCTTTTACACTTTGTTCTGTAATATCTGCTGGATCTGTTCCCTGTGCACCTTCTGGTTCAGAGGCATGATGTATCTGTATTGTTTCTGCCATAAAAGAGTGTTCAGAGCCTTGGCTAGACATTTTATATTGTTTTGCAAAAAATGGTACTGTCTCTTTAACCACTTTAATACAGGGCACTTCCCTCCCTTCCTGCCCAGGCCAATTTTCCCCTTTTAGCGCTGTTGCAATTTGAATGACAATTGCGCGGTCATGCAACACTGTACCTACACCAAATTTATGTCATTTCCCCCCCACAAATAGAGCTTTCTTTTGGTGGTATTTGATCACCTGTGCGATTTTTACTTTTTGCTAAACAAATAAAAAAAGACCGAAAAGTTTGAAAAAAAAAAAAAAGTTTTTTTGTTTATGTTATACAATTTTGTAAATAAATACGTTTTTTCCTGCTTTGATGAGCACTGATGAGACTGTACTGACAGGCACTGATGAGGAGGCACTGATGGGGTGGCACTGATGGGGTGGCACTGATGGGGTGGCACTGACAGGCGGCACTGATATGCGGCACTGATAGGTAGCACAGATATGCAGCATTGGTGGGCACTGATAGGCGGCACTGCTGGGCACTGATAGGCGGCATTGATGGACACTGATAGGTGGCACTGATGGGCACTGATAGGTGGCACTGACGGGCACTAATGGGCACTGATAGGCGGCACTGGTGGGCTCTGATGGGTGGCACTGACGGTCGGCACTGATGGGCACTGATGGGCACTGATAGGCGGCACTGGTGGGCAATAATGGGCACTGGTGGGCGACACTAAAGGATAGCAATGATGGGCATTTGTGGGCAGCACTGATAGGGAGGACACTGGTGGGCATCACTGATGGGGAGGGCAATGGGGGGCTCCCTGAGCCCTGATTGCCATCCCTGGTGGCCATAGTGGGCATCCCTGGGGTCATAGTGGGCATCCCTGGGGTCATAGTGGGCATCCCTGGTGGATCTAGTGGCACCCCCCCCGAGGGTCTGCACTGGTAATCAATGATCTGATTACCAGTGCTGACCCCCCCCCTGTCAGGGGAGCCGCCGATCGGCGCTCCTTTGCTCGTGCCTGTCAGGCACGAACTAAGGAAAGCCAATCAACGGCTGTTCCTATTTACTATGTGACCAGCCGTGATTGGACGCGGCTGATCACATGGTAAAGAGCCTCTGTCAGAGGCTCTTTACCGAGATCGGAGATGCAGGGTGTCAGGCTGACACCTCGCATCATCGATCGCCGCTCTGCGCGCCCCCGGGGGGCGCCCAGAGCTGTGTTATCCTGCCGCCGTCATATGACGTCCGGTCAGGATAACACAACCACATTCCCGCCGTCAATTTGTAATAGGGCGGGCGGGAAGTGGTTAAGAAACCACACAGCAGCTCAGACGCCAGCTTAGACAGGTAACACAGTTCAGTGTAGAGAAACAGCTTCAATGTTCACATGAAGTGCAGTTAGAATGCAGTAAGAACAGATCATATGCAGTGCAGTGAGCTTCAGCCACCATGTGCTTCATAAGATGGGGAATGGGACTGAGCTAGATTGTAAATTATGCTCTCACATATACACAGCAGCTGCAGGAATTCTATGCATCTTTTGACTATTCTGACTCGGATTGTTGTGATAGTGATCTAACCCTTGTGAGACCTCTGTGCCTGGCCTGTATAAGCAGATACGGTCACTGCGGACAATCCTCCTCAGATAGCTTGAACTCACCAATACTGGTTTCATCCAAAAGCTGGTTTATTCTGAAC
This sequence comes from Pelophylax lessonae, assembly GCF_965119305.1. NCBI lineage: Eukaryota > Metazoa > Chordata > Amphibia > Anura > Ranidae > Pelophylax > Pelophylax lessonae. The sequence continues at coordinate 162,616,093 of NC_138770.1, read as the reverse complement.
ATCACACAACAGGAATACAGCAGAATGAATGGATTTCAGTATTATGCGGTCAAAAGATGATGCTTTCCTTAACTTAGCATGTGGATACAAGAGTCCCTGTTACATGAGGTAAATGCAAGCAGCTATGACACAGGAAGTACAGGAAGAACAGGGGTGGTGTTTACATTCAAGGAAATGATGTATCATGCTCACAGGAGGAACAAGAACATTACCAAAAAAGGCCAGAAGGTGGCAGCAAATACCTACCCATGGAAAAATACATGGTAAATAAATCACAAAATATACTATGTAAATTGCATCTACAATAATGAGAATATTAACTGTGTAACAGCACATGTGCTTTATTGACCCAAGTTCTTTTAAGTACTTCAGAACCAACATGCATCCCTTTGAATAACTTCAGAACTGGCTCATAACAGTTGATACAACACAACAACACAGTCCATAATAAACATTTGAAATACACTATCTATTCCTAGCTAGCTTCTCAGGCATACCTCTACAAGGTAGTACTCTACAGCTGGCATTTTCCAAGTCTTGGGTTTTCTCTGGACCTATGGTGCCTCAGAGTTACTGCAAGGTGCAGCAGTCCCACTCCACACAAATCAAAATATGTCCTGCCCCATCAGTTGATAAGAGAGCCCGGAACCTAGCCTTCCCTGTATCTATATCACTGCTAGGTAGGCTAGATCCAAAATGCCAGGGAACAGCAGCACACACATTAACCCTTTCCCCCAGCCTGGGCCAGCCATTAGCAAAAAACATACTCTTGTGGGCAACTTGTCTCAATGCATAAAACACAGGAAAATAAAACCTGCCTAAACAAGCACCAAAGATACATGTCAACCTTTCTGGGTCTTTATACCTGTTCAGCATAAAAACAAGTACAGCATTAAAATAGTAATACAACTGTCTACAGCTCAAAGCTCACAATGGAATCACATATCAAAAATCTAAACCCTTACTAGATGAGATTTATTTGTAAAAACCTCCTGTGCAAATAAATATACAAATCAATTTCTCAATATTCCAAGTCCATGCATAAATCAATAAAAAAATTTCTATTGTGTGGTGTATATATATCAGAAAAATTCAAAAAGGAAGTCCAACAAATTATTTTCTGAGGAAAAAACTTTTGTGCAAATAAATTCTCCTTAAGTTGATGTGCAACGTGCTCTTAATTACGTTTATAATATGGTGACTAATAAAGTGCAGGTGCTTCAAAACCTTCTTCCCGTGCAGTAATTTATACGTTGGGTAACTTACCAGATGAAGTGGGTCTCATATATCTTATAATATTGAGACCAAAAACGCTTAGTGGTAAGTCCCCTTTAAGCCTCTCCTGTTCCGTGGTCTCTCTCCCCAGCGTTTTTATAAGGCCGCTCCGATGGAAATTAGGAGGAAGAAAAAACTCAAGATAGTGTGATATTGTTGAGATTAAGGTTTAATCCAAAGAATAAAGGTTTTTACAACGTTTGGTAGCAGGCACCGGCAAGGAGCTAAAGTGCTGGTGTCCGTGACATTCAGTGCAAAGCATGCAGAGTGGCGAGCGGAGGTAAATCCGGCTTGCGTTCCAATAGTCAGGTGACTTACGTTGTGCGGTCCACGTTCTGACGCGTTTCGTCACATCCGGTGACGTTTTCAAAGGCTGTGGACGCGCTTCCCTTCTATTCTGATTTATATAGCAGATTTGTCTAAAACCGCACCTACTTCACGGCGCGGTTTATACATGGGCGTATGAATCTCCTCCTCTTTATTATCATACCGGAAGGAGATAACCGTGTCCCCGTACTACATTTTAGAGTGGGGCTTCCATAAACTATGCAAATAAAATAGAGTCCCTTTAATTTATGCCTGTTAAAATTTTAAAAAATAGCCTTATTATTTTTTAGAATAAGTTTTAGAACAATTTTATAATAATTTTATAATATTTTTATAATATAACTTTCAAATCAATTCACAACAATAATTAATTTTTAATACAATTGAATAAATATTTAATTAATTTTTAATACAATTGAATAAATATCTCCGCCAAATTTAAGTAATATCATTTTAAATGGAAATGTTTTTAGTATTTGAGCAAGAGTAAATATTGTTTTAAAAATCGTATAATATTTTAACTGTTGTAATTAATAAAAGTATGAAAAATGTATTATATAAAAGCTGTTGTGCTGATGGAGTGTCAAGCGGAGCGTTTCATGGCAAAAATAGTTGACCATTATAGTGTCACAGATGGGGAAGCTCCACTCTAAAATGTAGTACGGGCTTTAGACGAATCTGCTATATAAATCAGAGTAGAAGGGAAGTGCGTCCACAGCCTTTGAAAACGTCACCTGGATGTGACGAAACGCGTCAGAACGTGGACCGCACAACGTAAGTCACGTGACTATTGGAACGCAAGCCGGATTTACCTCCACTCGCCACTCTGCATGCTTTGCACTGAATGTCACGGACACCAGCACTTTAGCTCCTTACCGGAGCCTGCTACCAAACGTTGTAAAAACCTTTATTCTTTGGATTAAACCTTAATCTCAACAATATCACAGTATCTGGAATTTTTTCTTCTTTCTAATTTCCATCGGAGCGGCCTTATAAAAACTCTGGGGAGAGAGACCACGGCACAGGAGAGGCTTAAAGGGGACTTACCACTAAGCGTTTTTGGTCTCAATATTATAAGATATGTGAGACCCACTTCATCTGGTAAGTTACCCAACGTATAAATTACTGCATGGGAAGAAGGTTTTGAAGCACCTGCACTTTATTAGTCACCATATTATAAACGTAATTAAGAGCATGTTGCACATCAACTTAAGGAGAATTTATTTGCAGTTTTTTCCTCAGAAAATAATTTGTTGGACTTCCTTTTTGAATTTTTCTGATATATATACACCGCACAATAGAAAATTTTTTATTGATTTATGCATGGACTTGGAATATTGAGAAATTGATTTGTATATTTATTTGCACATTGGCACTTTTATATATAATTTATATCCACATATTATTATATAAATTTAGTTTGTCACAATTTGTAGCAAGCGCTGTAGATAGCCCTAATATCAGGACTATTTTGTACCAAACTTTTCTATTTTTATACTACTGCTGCTGCTATTTCTTACATAAATTTATTATTACATTTTATATTCTTACATATATTCTCACATATTTTCACATATTTAAAGGTAATTTATATCCTAACAAACTCCCAGGCGCGGGGAGTATAACCTTTTTTTAGAAAAGGGGATACTTACTTTCTCAAAAACCTCCTGTATTCTTTTATAAGATATTATTTTCATCTTTTTTCATCCTTTTTTGTATTTCAATATTGCTGATTTCCTGCAGCCTCTTTGCAGTCACTCCATGTTAACATACATGCACTCTAGTGGCTTCTGCAATTCTTATTCTGAACTGGCTTCTGCTTGGGCAGCCACTTATAGTCACATGTGACAGGATGACAAACAGCAGCATTAGGGAGGCAAGAATAGAACCTTGCCCCCCACAATAGGAAGTGCAGACACAAGGATCATCATGGCAGATTCCACGTTAAGTTTTTATTAAAAGCTAAAATGATTGAAAATGTCTTTTGAAATTGCAACATGGTAAAGATGATACAGTATATCAGTGATTTAAAGGACAACTCCACTTTCATGGAAAGAAATATAGCAAATAAAAATAAATTTCATATACGATTGCTACATAAGCCATGTTTTATTCTAATATTACTAAAATGACCTTTCTTTACCAATCTTCAGCTGCTGTAATTTTCTGTAAAATTCAATGCAATATTGCTACCTGGAGGCCTTTTGTGCACAGTCAGTGTACGGAATGCCCCCGTAAATGTAAATTCCTGTATAAGTGAGTGGCTCACTGATTTTCACAGAAGTCTGCTCTAAGCCAATTTCAGCCATCCCTGGCAATAAACAAATTTAGTTTTGGTAAGATACTCCCCAAGGATCCCAAAGATCCAGGAGCTTTTCTCATTAGAACACTGAGAGTGCACCAGGTGATCATAATGAACTGAACCTTCCCATTCAGAATAAGTCTGACATATTGAAACAAAGAGCACATCATTTTGCTCCCTTTCCAAATCATTAGTAAGACCTCATCTGGAATACAGTTTTGGGCATCGGGTCACAAAAGGAATATTGGAGGAATTAGAGGGATTAGCTGAACTAAATTTATTCTCTTGTGAGAAGAGAAGATTAAAGGGGGGGGGAGGGGTTGATCAAATACATATTTAGATGAATAGATAAAGACATAATTGGTCACTTATAGTGAACTTAGTGTAGAGTTATTCACTTTAAGGTCATCACAGAGGACAAGGAGACAGTATTTACGGCTGGAGGAAAACAGATTTAATCTCCAAGTATGGAAAGGCTTCTTCACAGTAAGAGCTGTAAAAATGTGGCATAGACTCCCTCAAAAGCTGGTTCTGGCCAGTTCAGTAGATTGTTTTATAAAATCCAGGGAATATCCCATTGCCTGTTGGGGGTTAAGGAAGTATTTTTTTCCCCGCTGGAGTAAATTGGATAGTGCTTTATTTTATTATTATTATTATTTTTTTGTGCCTACCTCTAGATCAACTGTGGGTATAGGAATGTATACAGTATATGGGGGTTTTCTATGTGTGTGTGTGTGTTTTCTTTGTTGGTTGAAGTGGATAGACTTGTGTCTTTTTCAACCAGACTAACTATGTAACTATGTAAGAAAGGTAGGACTCTGCTACAAAGTTTGTAAAAATCCGTGCAATATACTGATCACCCAGAGGGAATTGTTTGTTTTCTTTACAAAAGTTGAATCGCACTTTATGTGTAGTCCTTTTCAAGGCTATTGCTTGAGCCAAACTATGTACTTAGTCTAAGTAGCCTAAGTAGCAACCTATGTGTAAGTACAGGAATTACTTCCCAGACCTCACACATTCAGGGCTTACAAAGAGTAAGGTTAAATAATACCATTTTAATAAATATGCAGTTAGCTTTTTAGCTAAGTGCAGAGCAAGATCAGGTCTTAAGAAATTATATACTGACAGAATTAGCCTAAAGCTATACATGATCTGAAAATCCCCATTTTTTTCATTAAAAGTATTTTTCGAAACAGTAAAACCTGGACTTTGATCGGTCACCCTTGTTCAGAATCTTAAGTATTTGACAAGAGTAAGGAACTTTTTAAGCAAATTGTTTTATGTGATTATAATAAAATGTATTTTTTTATCTTGTGTGGGTACCTTATACAGTTAGTCCCCTATGAAGGCTTTCTTTTTGTATTAGGTATATGACAAGAATAAAAGAAAAAAAAAAAACTATTGAACTTTAATGTTTTGTTATAAGGTTTTTCTTTGTAAAATGGTTTTGATCATAAATGGTTATTTGAGAATTAGAGCTAATATGAATTCCTATTTTTGGATTTTAAGGGTATCGTCTTACTTTTTAAAATGAACGTTGTTCCGGTAGTTCCAAAGGTACAGCTTGAAAAGTATCTTGAAATAGAACTATACATTTTAAGTTATATTATTTTCCTGCTTTGTTCAATCGGTTAATCATATGCATTTACCTAATTGGGCCCAGACAGCTTGGATTCATGTTCGTAAAAATGCCAGGCTTCCTTTTGGCAGTCTCTCTTCACTTTCTTGTGTTCAGCTGCAAGACTGTCAACTAAAATAAGACTCTGCTCTTCAACTTGTTAGGGATCAGATCAAAGCAGACTCTTCTTTCATCCCCTTGTAGTTTAATCCCTTACCTGTCAAAGTCCATTATTTCAAAAGAAGTCTTATAATTTTAACAAGTATATAACTTGAAGAGAAACTAAAGGCACAGTCAAAAACTTTTTTTTTTTAAACTGAGTTTCAAAATGTATTTAAATAAATCAACAAAGCAGTACAGACAGCAAAGAGTTTGTTAAAATGGGGCAGAAGGCAAGTAATTGTTCTTATTTGTGTTGAAGGGAATGAAGGGTATGGAAGTCAAGCCTTTGCTCTTGATCACTCATCTGTGCTCAGGCAAACCATCTTGTTAACACGGACAAATGCTGTGAACTGAACCACTTACTTTAAAGAGGAGTTAAAACATTTTGTTGTTAATCAACTAAAAATTGTGAACTACTAAGTCTAAGCTACCATATTGTATTATCTATGGTAATGATGATCAGATGAACTCGTAAGAAGATGTAGGATGAATTAAACACTAGGGAACCATGTATATTGTCTAGAGCCTGGAGGGTTTATGCTTCATCCATCACCTTGATGCCTTTCAAAACTATAAACATCACACATGGAGAAAAATGACTGATTTGTTTCTGGTGTGTGAGAAATGACAGTAACATCATGGAGTTTTGTTTGCTGAACTCTCTGAAATAGAGACATAAAAGATGCTGGTCTGCTTGTACTGAAAGGGCCATTGTAACAATTTATGGCAACATGGAAATGCTGTGTGTTGCAAAATTTAGCATCTATATCTTTAAATTAATGAGAAGTTACATACTTATAAACAATTTTTATTGTTGTTTGCTGCCTTGAAGTTGACAATGATGCACCACTAACCCCATCTTCTCACAGTATGAAATTTGTTTTTTATTTAATTTTTTTTTTATATATTTTTCCTTGTCCCCTTCTGGCACTTTTGGAATTCTCATCTAGGACATAATGATGCCCCATTGTCTTCAGCCTCCTTGGATACTGACATCACACATCCCAGGAAACCTTGGGGTCTTCTACAGCACATGTGCCACTGCCCATCATCAGGGGGCCAGCTGTATTTTCCTAGTTCTTTTAGACAGCCCACTGTTGATGTGACATGCATGTCGCCAGGGGACTGGCTGCAATTCCCAATTTAAATAAGGGTCCTTTCGCACGGTCAGTTCAGTTATCCGTTCAGTCACTTTTTTTTTTTTTACGGACACGGATGCACTTTTGTAGGGTCTGTTCCGTATGTCCCGTTTTCATCCATCCGTTTGCGGATGAAAAACGGACATAATGTATGTCTATGGGATTGCGGACGTTAGCGGATGACATCGCTGACATCCGTTTTCGCGTCCGTTCCGTTTTTTAAACGGAAGAAAAATAGGGTTCCCTTCCGTCTCAAAAAACGGAACTGAACGGAATGGACACAAAACGGATGTCAGCGGATGGTCATGCGCTAACGTCCGCAATCCCATAGACATACATTATGTCCATTTTTCATCCACAAAGGGATGGGAGGAAAAACAGACATACCGAACGCCCGTGTGACCTGTCAGTTTTTTAGGTGGATCTGATCGGATCCTCCATGCATCCCTATGGGGCAGCGGATGTCAGCAGAGACATGTCTGCTGACACCCGCTGCCATCCGCATTCGATCCTGTCCGTGAAATCTGGACGGATAGGAAACCCTATTTTGCATCTGTCCAGGGGATCGGATTGGATGGGATCGGATGAGAGCGGACAGGTGGTCTGTTCTCATCCGATACCCCCATAGAGATGCATGGGGCTCTGACACCTCCCTCTCTGCACACAAAGCGGAGAGGGAGCTGTCACCTGCCTGCTCAGCGGGGATCTGTGTATCGATCCCCCGCTGAGCAGAACAGATCCGCCTACGGAGGTGGACCGTGTGAAAGAAGCCTAAAGAAGATGGCAGCACGTAACCCATCATACAATGACAGATCAGCAGATTACAGCAGGACAATGCCGGATTCACTGGGCTTTGAGTATGTATTTTAAGGATAGCCCATTGAACAAGGTAAGAGGTGATGGAAAAAAATTAATAACACAACAGGGAGTGAAGTTCCAGTTTAAATGGCCCATTCACACCTGTGCATTTTAGCTTGCATTTCTACAAAACACAAAACAGTGTTTTTTAACGTTAATATGTATTTTTTTATGTTGCAATTCATTTTTAATCTTATATAAGGTTAGATTCCGGCACCATTTATATAAATAATTACCCAAAATACTATTTTCCAGAAGTCATAAAAGACTTTATTTAGTGAATACTACACTGCAAAATATTTACGGCTTGGTTGTATTTTGTTTTGTATACCCATATTGAAGAACATTGATATGCACAGCATGGGTTCTCAGATTTTAAGAAGTGGATGGCCTAGCATGGGTGGCATATACACTATATTACCAAAAGTGTTGGGACACCTGCCTTTACAGGCACACAAACTTTAATTACATCCCAGTCTTAGTCTGTAGAGTTCAATATTAAGTTGGTCCACCCTTTGCAGCCAAAGGCTGTTCACAAGGTTTAGGAGTTAGTCTTTCTGAATGTTTGACCATTCTTCCAGAAGCGCATTTGTGAGGTCAGGCACTGATGTGGGCGAGAAGGCCTGGCTCGCAGTCTCCGCACTAATTCATCCCAAAGGTCACCCATGTCTTTATAGGCCTTGTTTTGTGCACTGCTCCAAATCATTTGGTGGAGGGGGGATTATTGTGTGGGGTTGTTTTTCAGGGGTTGGCTTGGCCCCTTAGTTTCAGTGAAGGGAACTCTTAAGGTGTCAGCTTACTAAGACATTTTGGACAATTTCATGCTCCAACTTTGTGGGAACAGTTTGGGGTTGACCCATCCTGTCCCAATATGACTGCGCACCAGTGTATAAAGCAAGGTCCATAAAGACATGGATGAGCGAGTTTTGGGTGGAGGAACTTGACTAGCCTGCACAGAGTCCTGACCTCAACCCGATAGAACACCTTTGGGATGAATTAGATTGGAGACTACAAGTCAGGCCTTCTTGTCCAACATCAGTGCCTAACCTCACAAACGCACTTCTAGAAGAATGGTCAAACATTCCCATAGACACACTCATAAACCTTGTGGACAGCCTTCCCAGAAGAGTTGAAGCTATTATAGCTGCAAAGGGTGGGCCAACTCATTATTCAACCCTACTGGCTAAGACTGGAATGCCATTAAAATGTGCATGAAAAGGCAAGTGTCCCAATACTTTTGGTAATATAGTGTATATATGCTCCCAAACAGTAGGTGATGATAAAAGCTTTTGACGATACTGAACTATGGCTGTGATACATGTTGAGCTGAATCTACCCCTTATTACATAATTATACCCTTGCACTGGTCCAGGCTGGCTGTCACTTTTCTCCTATTATGTCTAACAATGTGGTTATTGAATTGACATTTATATGCCTCACATTTACAGACTTTACCATTTGCTATTTTATCATTCTTATTATTATAAGAATAAGCTTATTATTGCTGGTATTTTTTATTAAAGTTATTTGGTTATTTGATGCAGACCCATGTTAAAAACCAGTAGGGGATTACTAATCCCACGGCTAACTAGAACAATACATTTAATTATCCTGAGCAGTAACACCGTGGGGCATTGTTTGTTACATGTGGTTTGTAAGAGATGTTGTAAGTATTTCAAATCTGGTGCATTAATGTGTGTATAGTACTAACTATGATCACATTTTGGTGCCAAAAAAGAGTACTGTCTAGTTGGTGTGGTGAAGAATTTTGATCTGTAAAGTGCTTGGGTTGTATGGTGACAAAATGCACAGCGATTGCTGTAGTTACCTCCTAGCTATGTATCTCAACTTTTCTATTTGATCAAAAGTAATGGTGTAATGATCTGGAGTGAACTGATAAGAGATGCAAAGCACATCTCTTTCAACAGTGTGCATTTAGATAAAAAAGAGTGCAAAATCTGCAAGCATTTTTCTCTATTTGACAATCATAAGGAGAGAACAGAAGAGGCCCTGTTGACCTCTATTGCACTTGAAAAGCCATTGTTTTCTAAAAGATCCTCTTACCACTTCACTTTGTAGGAGGGGGGCTTTTTTACTTCTTTTTCTTAAAGGCTAAGTTCACCTCCTTTTTTTTTTTACAAATTTCAGCTCCCCTCTGTACCAATATGTGATGAATGTACTTATGTTACAGAAAAGAAAAATCTTTCTAAGTATTTTAGGACTTGACCTTACCTCAGCTTCCAGATAGCTCTATCATAATGTTTATGACTTCCTGGTATTTCAATTTAAAACATAAAAACTGTCAAGACACAGGAAGGAGTTCACAAGCTGGCCTCATTAGCACACACCCTGCACCTGCCCTCCCCCTTCAGGAAATGGCTCCCATCCACCTCTGTACTGACATGCAGGCATTAGTATTGAAAACAGAAGTATGTCCCTGGAAGTCTCTAAACATTATACAATCTGATTGTACAATCTCCTTTAGATATATCATCAGCTATGTAGTGCAAAGGCCTGCCTGATTGGATACAGAGTCAATAGATAGATAGATCAGTCCTTCTATTCCATAGTTATGGTAAACCTAAAGGAATATGTACAGAGATTGTACAATCAGGTTACATAATGCATGGCCACCTTTAACCGCTTGCCGACTGCTCACAGTATATTTACTGCGGCAGTCAGCCCCTCACAGGCAGAGCGACGTAGGTCTACGTCGCTAGCATGTGAGGCTCTAGGGAGCGAGCGCACACCTGCGGAGGCGCGCTCCCGCTCCCGCGCGGTCACGGACCCCCCCGCACGTGTGACCGGCTGACCCGATGTCCGCCGGTCACTCGGCGATCGTCGGGGGAGAGGGAGAAAGTCAGGCGGCTTGTGTAAACAAGCCACCTGTCATTCTCCCCGGTGTAGAAACACTGATCACACGGTTCTACAATGTAGGACCGTTGATCAGTGTTCCTACAGCTCAAGCCACAGCCAATCACAGTAAGAATCACGCCCCCTCCCTATCAAATAAAGTTAACCACTTCACTACCAGTGTATTTTTACAGTAACAGTGCATATATATAGCACTGATTACTGTAGAAATGTCACTGGTAACCCCAAAAGTGTCAAAAATGTCAGTCAAGGGTCCGATCTGTCCGCCGCAATGTCGCAGTATCGCAAAAAAAAATCGCCGATCGCCGCCATTACGCGTTAAAAAAAAAACAACAAAAATGACAAAAATCTTTCCCTTTGTTAGTAAACGCGATAACTTTTGCACAAACCAATAAAAATTTGCTTTTTGCAATTTTTTTTACCAAACATATGTAGCATAAAACAAATTGGCTGAAAATGTTAAAAAATTTTGATTTTTACTTTTTTTTTGGGGGGGCAATTTTTATATAAAAAAATGTGAAAAATATTGTTATTTTTGCAAAATTTACTCTCTTTTTTTGTTTATAGCGCATGATCAAAAAATCGCACAGGTGATCAAATACCACCAAAAGAAAGCTCTGTTTGTGGGAAAAAAAGGACATCAAATTCGTTTAGGTACAGCGTCGCACGACCGCAATTGTCCGTTAAAGTCACGCAGTGCCGAATCGCAAAATACCCCCTGGTCTTTTAGCAGCCAAATCCTCCGGGGCTTAAGTGGTTAAACACCTAAAATGAGCTAGTCTCACTTAACTGTTAACGGCACCACAAATGCAAAAGCAAACACACATTTTGTTGTGTGAAAAGATAAGTGTCAAACAAAGCCAAATGCTCAGTAAAAAATGTGCAAACTGCAACATGTCCAAATGTCCCATGAGCTACTTTGCCCCATGTAAGGCAGACCACTGAAAGCAATGGGCTTCCCTATGCGCATCACGGGAAAAACAAGCCAAAAAAGTGTGCTTCTACTATGCTAGGTGTGAATGAGACCTGAACTTGAAATTGCTGTGTATGCACAATAACAAAGAGGCTCCATTCACATCTGCATGTTTCTAAAATGCATTTTGGAAATGTGCTGAAATTTCACATGGTGCTTGCGTTGCCATTAAATGTTAACCACACCCCATGCATGGGTAGCAGGTGCACTTTTGCTGCGTGTTTTGCCGCAGTGGAAATGTGCTGCAAATGCACTAGCAAGAAATGTTAAAAAAAAAAAGCACTACGCTTTGCTCCAAAAAAGTCTTTGAGCTTCTTTGGAGCATTTGTTGGGTGTAGGGCAGTCCATTCCAGAGAAGGGGCTGCCCTATGTGCGATAAGCAGAAATACTTCAAAACACATACAGGAATGGAAATTCCCACTATGCAGAGTTGTGAATGGGGCTTAATAGCTGAGTGTCTCTGTCTACTCCCTCTTATGTACTTATAATAATTGTACAATCTCTGTACAATTTATCAAAACTTTGGAATAGGATGACCCACCTATTTATCCATTCACTCTGTATCTAAACAGGTAGGCCCTCGCACTACATAATTTATGATAGATGTAAAGGAGATTGTACAATCAGATTATCTAGTGTATACAGACTTCTAGGAGATTGGGTGGGAGCAATCTCCTGAATAGTGAGGGCAGGTCAAGTGTGTGTGCTAATGAGGTCAATTAGTGAACTCCTTCCTGTGTCTTAACAGCTTTTATGATCTAAATTTACATACCAGGAATGCGAAACAACAGGTATATGATGGGATTATAGCGGTGCCACAGAACAGAGAAAAAACAATTCTGAATAATAAAAAATCACATGGTTTATTAAATATATGGTTAAAAATAAAGTAATAAAAAATTGTTTACACGTGCAAGCTAAACGGTCACAAATATCTGTTAAATAGGTGGTTGTAGCGTGATGTCTGATCCTGTCATGTTTCGCTGATATTGGCTTCCTCACATAATTTGGAGACCACTATTAGTCAACAGACTATAACAAAGCAAAAACATGCATACAGAACATTTGGTTATTCATATAACAGTATTATATGATACATATCACTGGATTTATATACATTTGTGTTTTTTATATTTGTTTATATTCAGTCTGTCCAAATCATCCCAAGCTTACCCAAAGAGCCACAACTGTAAGCCAAACCGACCGTCTGCACCATTTGGGGAAAGGGACACTGTGTGGCCAGAGCAGACACTTATAAACCAGGCTTCTGCCTGAAGAAAAATTATTTTTGGTACAAGAAAACTTATTATTACCAAAAAGTAGGAGTAGCCATGGGTTCGAAATTTGCTCCAAGTGTCGCCAACATTTTTATGTCACAGTGGGAAGAAGACAATATTTTTAACAACATCCCAGAGGAGATGATTTTATACAAGAGATTTATAGATGACGGACTGATTTTATGGCAAGGGAATAAAAAAACTTTGATTAAATTTTTAAATAAATTAAATGAAAATGATAAGAACATTAGATTGACATGGGATATAAGCAATCTGGAAGTAAAATATTTGGATCTAGCTATCACACAAGAAAATGGAAGGATCATCACAAAGACACATTTTAAGGAAGTAGATAAAAATAGTTACCTGCCAATAAACAGTTGTCATCACAATAATTGGCTATTCAACATCCCAAAAGGACAACTCCTAAGAATAAAAAGAAACTGCACAAAGGACCAAGATTTTGAACAACAGGCAGATATTATAGGCAAAAGATTTATAGAAAAGGGCTATGAAACAACATTTATAACAGAAAAGATTAATGAAGTCAAAAAGATTGAAAGAAAAAATCTATTAGAAGATAAAAACAAAACTCAGAGTAAATTTATGGAAAAATTACCTATAGTAATGGAGTACAGTATGCAACACAAGAAAGTGGAGAAAATTATAAAAAAACATTGGCACATCTTAAAGAGAGACAAACACCTGAAGGACACATTACCGGAACACCCAGCATTTGTATATAAACGGGCACCAACCATCAGAAACATGATAGTGAAAACAGTTATGGATCCACCTAAAGCACAATTTACATTCTTTACAGGAAAGGGATTTTATCCATGCAAAAGATGTTATGCATGCCTCCACACAAAAAAACCAAAAGGAAAAATAGATGAATTTAAATGCACAAGAACGAACACAATATATAAAATAAGAGATTTCATAGGATGCAATACAGAAGGAGTAGTCTATGGTCTAGAGTGCAGTTGCGGTCTACAGTATGTAGGCCGCACCAAGAGATTACTAAGAATCAGGATAAAGGAACACGTGAAAAACATTGAAAATGGCTATGATAAACACAGTGTATCCAGGCACTTTGATAAATACCATCGAAGGGACCCCACACATCTGAAATTTTGGGCAATTGAACCATACAAGAGGCATTGGCGAGGAAGTCATAAAATCCGTACGTTAAGTCAAAGGGAATCATACTGGATTCACACACTGGATTGTTTAACACCAAATGGGTTAAATATTGAATTTGATGTGAATTGTTTTATAAGTAATTTTTAGAAAATTATTTTAGAGGAAGATTTTAATCTTTTAAATTTTAGGTTTTAGAAAATAGTGGATGATGAACGTAGAGAAAATATACCCCAAAAAGTCCTAATATATACAAGAAAAGAAGTAAGAGTATACATAAGTCTGATAAAAATAAGAAATAAAGAAAAAAGTTGGATATAATAATAATATAAATGGAGCATAGTAAGAGTAGGTTAAGATGAAATATAATACAATAATAACAGATCATTATAAGGCTAAGGGTAGATTTAAGATATAGAAGAATAATAATACACTAAATGGAATGTATAATGATTCATATAATTGCATAGTGATTGTATACAATACTATATCATTTGGTATATGGATTCGCCGATACATCACTTCCGGTTTTTATTTAGATTAATTTGGGTTTTAAACATGGATTTTAACGTTGATTATAATGAATAAAAGGATTTTAATGGTAAAGGGGAATATGCAATATTAGTTTATTATTTATAGATGCAGAGTGAGAAAAAGAGAGTAAGGGGAACGATGTTGTAATAGACTCCAAGAAAATGGCCATAGCACCACTTCCGGTTCTTATTAAATCTTATATAAACAACAAATATGGCGGAAAGCTCATTTCCGGCTTCAGTGATATAAATAGAACGTCACAACGGTAGGCAAGGTATCCCTGGAAGAAGCTGTGTGGGCACGCAGCGTAACGCGTAGGACGCCAAACCGGAAGTGACGTAGCGACATTACGATTGTTATGCATTGGCAAAGACGAAGGAAAATGTGAGTCTGTTATTTTAAATCTGTTTTAATAAAATCACCAAACGGTACCTCACTATTGTGGCCCCATTTATTTTGGAGATTCAAAGGCTCCACACACACCCCCTGGAATATCGTTTTAAAAGGGATAAGTGTGAGAATTAGTGACCGGATCCATCAACCATAGATACCATACAAAGCTGGTTATAAAGCCAATTGAGGTGAGCGCTTAGGACACCTAGTGGCCACTGCATGGAAGAGCACCTGCATGAATTTTGGGAAAGAAAAGGCGTCTGAATATACACCACTTTATTTATATATATAAGGACACTTTGGCACTTTTTCACTTTTGAATTATTTAATTATTGGAAACTTATAAGCACATAATTTATCACTGGTACTTTATTTTAACAAATTTTGATATATTTAAGGATTGTTTATAGCACATATTTACATCACTTGTAAGAAATATTTTATTTATTAATGAGAATTTTTTTAAATTTTATGCACTGGAGAATATTTATATAATTTTATGCACTGGAGAATATCTATATAATTTTAGCACAAGGGATTTTATTATAAACATTTGAAAGCACTGAAAGTAAATTATTAAATGTAATTAGTATGAATAACATGCACTAAGCACCTTTTAAGCGCGGTACTCCCCCCTGTTATAAATTTCTGAATTGCGTAGGTTACCAATAACAGTACCTGCAGCTTTAAAGGAATTAAGGATTCATATAGAGTGACAGCGCGAGAATTTCACCAACCCAATATATATAAACCAGGCTAGGGTAGATAATGAATATAAACTAAGTCTAAATATATAGCGGACATATATTTTATGTCCAACACATGGCTAATTAGCCTATTGGGTTTACTTACATTGTGTATGGTTTACAAAAGATGAATGTGAGAGCTCCTTGATACACAACAACGGCTAGCACCAAAGATAGATGAACTGAAAAAAGAATAAAATGATGGTATAATATATAGCTGTCTTGTCAGATATATAATGTACACATATATGTGCATAGTGTAGTGTACATATTGTGTACATCTATATACACATACAGTATCTCACAAAAGTGAGTACACCCCTCACATTTTTGTAAATATTTTATTATATCTTTTCATGTGACAACACTGAGAAGAAATGGCACTTTGCTACAATGTAAAGTAGTGAGTTTACAGCTTGTATAACAGTGTAAATTTGCTGTCCCCTCAAAATAACTCAACATACAGCCATTGATGTCTAAACCGCTTGCAACAAAAGTGAGTACACCCCTAAGTTAAAATGTCCAAATTCGGCCCAATTAGCCATTTTCCCTCCCCGGCGTCATGTGACTTGTTAGTGTTACAGGGTCTCAGGTGTGAATGGGGAGCAGGTGTGTTCAATTTGGTGTTATCGCTCCCACTCTCTGGTCACTTACATACTGGTCACTGGTTCAACATGGCACCTTATGGCAAAGAGCTCTCTGAGGATCAGAAAAAAAAGAATTGTTGCTCTACATAAAAATGGCCTAGGCCATAAAAAGATTGCCAAGACCCTGAAACTGAGCTGCAGCATGGTGGCCAAGACCATACAGCAGTTTAACAGGACAGCACACTGCATCAAATTGGTCTGCATGGCTGTTGTCCCACAAGGAATTCTCTTCTAAAATTGATGCACAAGAAAGCCCGCAAACAGTTTGCTGAAGACAAACAGACTAAGGACAGGGATTACTGGAACCATGTCCTGTGGTCTGATGAGATTAAGATAAACGTATTTGGTTCAGATGGTGTCAAGCGTGTGGCGGAAACCAGGTGAGGAGTACAAAGACAAGTGTGTCTTGCCTACAGTCAAGCATGGTGGTGGGTGTGTCATGGTCAGGGGCTGCATGAGTGCTGCCGGCACTAGGGAGCTACAGTTCATTGAGGGAACCATGAATGCCAACATGTACTGTGACATACTGAAGCAGAGCATGATCCCCTCCCTTCAAAGACTGGGCTGCAGGGCAGTATTCCAACATGATAATGATCCCAAACACACTTCCAAGATGACCACTGCCTTGCTAAAAAAAAGCTGAGGGTAAATGTGATGCACTGGCCATGCATGTTGTCAGACCTAAACCCTATTGAGCATCTGTGGGGCATCCTCAAACAGAAGGTGGAGGAGCGCAAGGTCTCTAACATCAACGGGCCCCGTAATGTCGTCATGGAGGAGTGGAAGAGGAATCCAGTGGCAACCTGTGAAGCTCTGGTGAACTCCATGCCCAAAAGAGTTAGGGCAGTGCTGTAAAATAATGGAGGCCACACAAAATATTGACACTTTGGGCCCAATTTCAACATTTTCACTTAGGGGTGTACTTACTTTTGTTGCCAGCGGTTTAGACATTAATGGCTGTGTGTTAAGTTATTTTGAGGGGATAGCAAATTTACACTGCTATACAAGATGTATACTCACTACTTTACATTATAGCAAAGTGTAATTTCTTCAGTGTTGTTACATGAAAAGATATAATAAAATGTTTACAAAAATGTGAGGGGTGTACTCATTTTGGGAGATACTGTATATATGAGAATAACTATCACATGGCCGTAAAATATATTGTTTGCACTAGGGAGACATAAAAAAAGGGGGCATAACTATTTTGAATTTATGTGAGGGCTGATTGAGAACCCTCCACTGTAAGAGGCCAGGTGACATCTCTTTTTTTTTTTCAGTTCATCCATCTTTGTTGCTAGCCTTTGTTGTATATCTAGGCTCTCTCACATTAATCTTTTGTAAACCATACACAATGTAAGTAAACCCAATAGGCTAATTAGCCATGTGTAGGACATATAATACATGTCTGCTATATATTTAGACTTATTTTCTATGTATTATCTACCCTAGCCTGGTCTATAAGTATCTCCTATGGCCACACACGGTCGGGTTGGCTTACAGTGGTGGCTATTTGGGTAATATTGGGATGGTTTAGACAGAGTGAATATGAACAAATATAAAAAAACACAAATGTATAAATAAAATAAATGCAGTGATATGTATCATAAAAAACTGTTATATCAATAACCGTTTGTTCTGTATATATGTTTTTGCTTTGTTATAGTCTGTTGACTAATAGTGGTCTCCAAATCCCCTGAAGAAGCCAATATCAGCGAAACATGTCGGGATTAGACATCACACTACAACCACCTATTTAACACATATGTATGACCGTATAACTGGCATGTGTAAACAATTTTTAATGACTTTATTTTTAATCATGTATTAAATCAACGATGTGAATTTTATATTTAGAATTGTTCTTTCTCTGTTCTGTGGGACAGCTATAAACCCATCAAATACCTGTTGTTTTGCATATATTACTTCAGGGATGGGGCACCTGATATAGTGCTGTCACCTAGCCGCAAAACCATAAAAATGTTCCAAATACTACATACCAGGACATCATGAACATTTTTATGGAGCAAGCCAAAGGCTGAGGTAAAGACTTGTCCTAAAATACATAGAAAGCCTTTTCTTGTCTGTAACAGTAGCACATTATTGATATATTTGTACATAGGGGAGCTGGAATTGAGAAAAAAGGTGAACTTTAAACTTTTTTTTAATAAGGAATATTGATATTTATATATTCCAGGTATAACAAAGAGTTTGTTCAAAGCTTGAAGCTTTAAAGAAAACATGCTTTGTGTAAGGCATTATGTTACAATGTGTAATAGAAGAGAGCATAGTGTGGTTTGTTGGAGGCCAGCTTACAATTCCTTGTTTGAAGTTAGTTTCAAGAGACTTGTGGAAGAGAAACTAGCTGTTCACAAGAGATTTCAAGGAATTTATCTGCTGCTTTCTCCCTTAATTTATGTAAGGCAGATCGTGCGGTTATATTTATCTATCAATAGATAGAAAAATGCTATAGGTAAACCTCTAACAATGAACTTTTCTTCCTTTATCCCTTTTGATATGTTAAATATACCTTCAAGAGCGTTATATTATATCTGTTCAATAAATGAAAAAAAAATACCTATAGGAGATTGTCTGGTGCCGGAGAGTCACAGGCACCACATCCCTTACACCAAATTTAAAACATGTATATAAGAGATAATTATATACATAATTTATATGTATATAAGAGAAGACGGGATTTTAAAGGTGCCATCACAAGTTAGTATGAAAATATCCACATTTTATTACAAACATCTTAAAATTATAGAAATGTCATAAAACAAATCACAGAACATCCATGTGACTACAATAAAGGTGCAGTAACTTCAGCTCAACATGTTTCACCAGGCTATGGCTTCTTCAGGAGACTTTAAAATACTGGATACATAATCACTAGGATTAAAAGACAATACATTACACAAAAGAGCGACTAAATTCAATCCAATATGTATTTACACATATATACATATAAGGAGATTGACCATTATAATAACTTGAGTGTATTACTCCTAAATGGTGCACATGTCACTAGGTCGGCTGGGGGGCTCTCTCATCTTGTTAGACTTTCAGTACGAAATAGAAATACATTTTTATTATTACAGGTCAAGAATTGTGAACTTTGAGGCCTCAATTGACCTTGTTACAGTTTGAGCAAAACCCATTCAGTTTGAAGCACACAGTGCGTCCATTGTTGAGATGGTTTTATTTACATGTACTTTGAGATGAGAAGCTATGTCATCTGCCCCAAGAGGTAATTGTGTTTGACAAACTTTTGAATACAATGCTCGGGAAGACAGGCAACTAAATTGCTTATCACAGATGGAACGGCCTTTAGGGGGGAAGGTTTACATAAGACATTCTTCCCCTTGTTATAAAACGAGAGAAGCCAGAGGGATCATAAAACTTTATGTTCGGGCCATGAGACGTTTATCACACAATGACCAAAACTCAAATTCAGGATAACACCTGTGTTCAACCATCCACCAGCAGATAAGCTATTGTCTAAATCATGAGAGGACAAACAAATGGAAATCAGCCTTGACAAAGACTAAAATTGTCATTCATTTACCTACACACCAACAGGGGGGTAGAGATTGTTGGAATCTACATGGTGTCAAATAAACATTGTCACTTAGACTGATGAGAACTGCAAATCTCAAATGAATTTCATATAATCATAAACTGATACAACATCTTTGCCCCATCATATACAAAAGGGGTTGTGGAACTATGATGTTATGATAATCTTCTATTGAGAAGTACATTATATCTATCATATAGTAGTGTCAAATGGTCAGAAATTTCGCCCATATTTTATAATCCAGTCCCAAATCATGAATGTACTGTTGTTAACATAATAATCCCTTAAGGGATAATATTCTGATCGGAAATAACCCATGTGTAGGAAAGTTTACATATACAAGCTGTTGTGTATCAATATATATAACTGTCCATGTATCTATATAATTCTTACTGCTACTAAATGTAAAGTATATGGGTAAATCAGTAATTTCCAATCAATATATATATATATATTGTATTAGAAATATTCTTAATTCAATGGTATTACCAGGTCCAGTTACCAGGTCCAATCTTTACTTCATGGTGGATATTAGATGGACACGTATAGAGGATGAGAGCATGGATAAATTATTATGTTGTTAGTGATGATGATCTTAAATGGAGAAATTATACAGATTTAATATCCCATATCTTGGTTAACCAGTAGAGGTGTCGCCCAATGACCTCGTCAGTTAATGGTTAAGGAATCCCAACCAATGGTATAATGTTCCTCCCACTGGGCTTGGCTTATGATAATTTTTACTGCCCTTTTGTTCAACACAGTATAAAAAGGAACCAGAGATGTAATAGGAGACACAAGACATAAGATAGCACATCGGGCATCACGACACTTTACATTACACATACAACACACACGCTCCTACAGCTATGCATAGACTCATCTATACAGACTCCATCTTGGTCCACCATGTACCTGAAACTTGGAGGGATGCCAACGAAACTCCTCCATAATTGGCCACCATCTTGGAAATGCAGCCATCTTAAGGACTCTGGTAACGACCATTATATGGTAGCCACCATCTTCAGTATGGTAAATATACCTTGCTAATTATTTGATTGTTATTTACTATCATTTCTTTTCTTCCTTACATGTTTTATATTTCACATTCAAGGGTAACAAGATTACAATCCCAGCCGTATTAACCATATGTAGATTTTTCTCTAAGAGATGATTTTTGCTTTTTATAACATTTTTATTAATATCGGATTTAGCGCATATTGGCGTGTTCGTATTACGTTTTGCATGGCCTATTCTCGCTTCATCTGCAGTGGAGTGATTGTCAGACTTCGCAATTCACAGACAATTGTGGTCTGATTATATAGAACATTCATTTATGGTTCATACTACATCTGGGAAAAACGTAATCTTGCTTTATTTTACTTTCATCGTTTAGCTAAATATCACATTGCATTTATCGTTTTAAGTTTGTATTTTATGTAAGGTTATCTCTTTGTGTCACTCATGTCTGATCATTTATGGTGAAAATATGTCTGGCGAATAAATATTCTTATATATATATTCCCTACTGTAGACTGTTTCACTAAGATTGGTATATGCTTTTAAAAAGAAATTAATCGATCAAAAAGAACTCGGGAAAATTGCTGTGGTATACTATGAGTGTCTGAACAAAATTGATTGGGTTTTTCTTAGTTATTAAATTATTTGCCGTAATCGGCTGGAGGCACTGTGTCATAATTCTATTGATAGTTCAGACACCGCCTTTTAATAATAAATTAAAATAATCAGAATAATATTCTCGAACGTATAAAACGCACAACAATCTGTGTTGTAACACAACAATTGTGGTAAATCAGCGCAATAAATCACCAGCAGGATGTTTCATGGAGATTAGAGTTGGGCCGATTCGCACCTGAACTCCTGAGCATGGAAAAAGTTTGTACCCCGAATCAAGAACCCTGTTAAAGTCTATGGGATCTGAACTTGAAAACTCAAAAGTTCCCATTTTGAAGGCTTATATGCAAGCTATTGTACATAAATATGTTGTGGAGCCCGGGTATTGCCCATGGGGACATGAATCAAAGCATTTTTTTTTTAGAAAAGATTGTTTTTAAAGGAACAGTAACTTTAATCATGCTTAAAGTGAAACAATAAAAATGATAAATTACTTTAAATATAGTGCCTGGAGGTTTCCCTTAGTCTGCCTGTAAAGTGGTGCATCTGTATCGTGTACAGAACCTGCTGCAGCAAAACTGACAGAAATGAAAAGAAATGAAATTTCTTTATTTTGTAAACAATGGCTTGGGTAGCCAGTCTGTTTGAGGAGACCACATTATAGTGCACTCGGAACAAGATTAGAGATTTTTTGGATAAATTCTGGTGTCTCTTTGACAGACTTTGGATGGAAATACATTTCCATCGCCTTAAAACCACCAATATTTGTCCTTATACTAACAAACAATTATAACCTGAAGTGGTTCAATACAACACATAAAATACTTGTAAGTGGGACAGAACACACAGCATCTAAGGACTGATAAGCTGCAATGTATTACATTTTTGGTTCTTGGGTTAAGATAAACTTGTAAAACAAGGTATACAACTACACCCCGTTATAAAGACTTCCTAATCAGCCAGAAACATTTGTTACTGCAAAAAAAAAAAAAAAAAATGTACTGACTCCAAGGTAATCAATTTTAAAATCTTTCTGCACAGAAATCCCACAGATGTGAATAAGCACTAAATATCCAGTTCAATGAATGTGCTTGAAATCCGCCATTTACACTACATACATTGAATCCAAGATAAATTATAATACAGCATAAGGTACACTGCTGTACCAAGATTTTTGGAGCTGGGGTATTTGATTTTCTCCTCTACAATGTCAGTGGATGGAATGGAGGAGGGAAAGTTCAAACAATTTATGTTTCATTATTTTATTGCTCCATAATACCCAACTCATTACAGTTTATGTACAAAATGCCTTTCATGAATCACTTACCTTGACAAAGCTTGTAAATGTGACATTGTTTCTTTCCAGTTGGTACCACTTGCAACTATACAATATGCTGTATACTGCTTTGAAAATTTATAAATTTGGCTTAGTGTATTGTGTTTTCTGAGATTTCTATAGAATAATTACAAAATGTTGAGTTGTCTTGCAAGACATGATTTTCTTTGGTGTCATGTATGGTAAAATACTATTTTTTAAGCTTACAGTGGCCTGTTTTCTTTAAAAGATAATGTGGTTAAACAATTAATTAAAAATAATGCAGATATTTGATTTAATAAAAACCATGAATCAGATTATACTATATTTGTAAAGTACCTGTCGAACCAATGTTTATGAGTAGCACAACCAGTAAGAAAGCAAATAGGTCAAATAAATCAGTGTATTTTCTTAAAGTAAAACTTTGATAGGGGGTCACTGAAGGTTTTGCCATAATGCAGCATGTGTGCACAATATGGTAGAATTAACTCCTTATTTGCCCTCTTCCAATGATGACTGGGTCTGAATTCATCCAACCTCTGCCATCTTTTTCTGTTCTGTTCTTTTTTTTTTATTATTTTTTATTGAGAAATTTTGTATAATACAGAATACAGAATAAACTTGAACACAATAACAAGAGTACAAAAGAAGTATTATTACTAACAAGGGAAAAGTTCTTCACGGAAGTGTAAAGACAAAAAAAGAGAAGAAGAATATACACCGCAAATAATAATCACAATAGTTGTCACCTCTGAAGTTGCACTCATGGCTTTCATCATAAAAAGCACATGGGATTACACCTTGTGAACTAATAGAGTTCTCATCTAAACAAATTACAGAGAATACAAATGCAACAAGCAATTTGTTAAGTATAATGTTTAACATATGGATATTGATTAGAGCATACATATAGGTTAAAGAAAGAGGAAAAGGAAGGGGAGGGAAAGGGCTAAAGGGGAGATAGAAACCCCCAGAAGGGGCTGGTAGGTACCTCCGTTACACCTTAGACCATGTTGTCCATATGGGCCACAGAACATCAAACATGCTTCTATTGCCTGACTTTGTGGATAGTATTAGTTCATACCTGTAGTTGGTATGTACAATGTCTAAAGCATCTGAAATTTTGGGAGCTACATTTGACTTCCAGCCTCTTGTTATGAGTAGTTTTGCAGCAAGAAGTATATGAGTAACTACTGTGCAGTAAGAAGGAGAAAATCTGTCAATTTCAAGGCTGAATATGGCAAGTGCAAGAGAGGGAGGGGTCAGAATACCCGTGACCTCAGAGATACAATGAAAGATGCCATTCCAAAAGCTCATGAGGTTCCTACAGGACCAGAACATATGCATGATATTCCCTACCTCTCCACATCCTCTCCAGCATAGTGGGGAGTTGGAGTGTGAGAATTTAGACATTAAATGGGGCATGAGATACCATCTCAGTGCGATTTTTTTGTGTCAGTTCCCAGTGTGCTATGCATTTAGAGGCTCTGTAAGTTGTTGCAAATATGCATTGCCACTGAGAATCAGTAAACTTTATACCCATATCACCTTCCCATTTTTGGAATGGAGTAGTCTTAGCGAAGTGAAGTTTATCTTGGGTCAGATTATAAAAGAACGATATTCCCTTGTGAGGAGTAGTAACTGAGGTATAAAAGTTCCAAATCTGGTCCTGAAGATGGATATGGGGAGATTGTAGTGATTTGAGAAGATGGGAAATCTGTAAGTATCTGTACTGGTCACTGTTCTTCTTTTTTGACCAGTGTCTTCTTCTTTTTACCATCGGGTGCCCAGTGATGATGTAACTCCTGTGAATGTGTCCTGGCATTACAATATACTGCCACCCAACTCCTCTTTCAGCTGGAAGTGTGTAAAGGCATTCGTCAATACTTATGTAAGCCTTATGTCTGTGTCAACAAAGTGGTTAAATATATCCAGCAATGCAATCCCTGCTGCACCAGTGTTTTTCTTTTCTTTCTCTCTTCCCCAGTGATGGATAGCTCAAGGAGAGACAGGCGAGGACTCTGAGGACTTTCATTGCTTGCAGCGCAGACTTACTGGTTCTAACATTCGTGCATAGCAGGAAAACTACATTTGTTCAGCTAGGGAGTCTTGGGTGTTTCACACTGCTGCTGTATCTATGTTGGCCCATCTGTTTCCAGGTAGTTTTGGAAATTGCTGGATGAACAGGAGTGACTCATGCAGATGAGATTATTACATGAATATGAATGCTATCCCAGCCAATTACAGGCATGGGGCCCTTATGCAAGCTGGGAAGGGTATTTATATTCAGTAAGGAGAGTCTAGCTGCGGAGGGGGTGCTTTTCCCTCCTCAGCACCTGCTGCCATGTGATCTCAGGTGAGAGGCCTGAAAGTTTGAGAGCTGACCCAAGTGTTCTGAAGAGCTGACTGAGGGGAGCTGTTCCTGAAAGGACCTGTTTGAGACTCTGCTGCTGGATGAGTGGAAGGAGACAACCATTTGGTCTGGAGGCCTTGTGAGTAGAGACTGTAGAGGTCTAGTGACCTGGTTCTTTAGGGCTAGCCCTCTGCGCTGTGAAAGTCAGTTACTGGGTGTCACACTGTGCTAGTCGGCCTGAATTACAACTGTGTTAACATTGTACTCTCACACCAGCCTAGTATGTAGGTAAGTAGGCTGTGAAGAACGATTGATGTTAACACCTGTAAACCTTTACGCTTTACATATAGCCCATTGAAACAGTTCCAAGTGTGTCAGTAGTCACTTGGGTTCAGGTATAGGACAGGTCATCAGTGGGGCAGGGCAAGAGGACCGAAACAATCCAGGAGCGGGTTCATCCAGATATAACTGAACTTTTGACTACTGCATGGAGCAGAAACATTAGATCTATATACTGTATGTATTTAATGCTCTATTACTTTTACCTGATTACTAAAATGTCAGGCTTTAATATTTAAATTTCATTTTTTCAATTTCTTTAAATCGTCAGGGTCCATTAAAATAATATTTTGTTATCCCGCCTGTTTAAAGGTGAAAGCAATCTGTACCATCCCTATGCCTTCATTTGCAACGTTTTTAAGATGACATTTTTGCCGATTTTCTTATTGAAGCTTCAGCTTCTAACATCTCATGTTGTTAACCTTGTTTGGCTATCACTCATAGTATTGCTAAGATATTCTTTATCTAGCCATACTGTTTACACTGCATAAAGGTTGACCTTCTTCTGTAGAAATAGAATAGCTTCTGGTGATGTCTATTTATAAAGGGCATTAAGATGTTTTTTTTTTTTAAATCACTGTTTAACCAGCTTCAGTTGCTTCTTCTGTTGTTCGGGTAAGCTCTACTGCCATTTGTGCAAAACAACCAGAAAAATAATTGAGAGGCACTCCTTTTACTATGGATATACATGAGGAATTTTATAGAGTGCTATGGTTAGTGAGGTCATTACACTTTTAAACAATAATCACATGTGTCCATCTTACCTCATGGTGAACAAAAATGTTTCAAAACTCTGAAAGTCATAAAACCCCAAGATGATGAAGGTCTCACATCTCTACTGTTTCCATCATTTTGTGCATAAGAAACACTTCATATTGAATCTATTGAAAGCAGTTTTTTAAATTCCTTACTGAGATTATTACTTACAGTACAACAAATCTTATTTATGGAAAATAAAATTTGGAACGGAAAGGCCCACTCCACAGACAGGTAGATAGATAAAAATATGTGTTACGCTCAGCGCTCCGGGCCCCCTGCTGGCCTCGAAGCGCTCACAGCGCACCGGGACTCTTAGATCTAAAGGACCAGTGCACAGGTGATTGGTACCTGGCCCAGACTGGTTATTAAGGGTTAAGGTT
Organism: Pelophylax lessonae; assembly: GCF_965119305.1. Classification (NCBI taxonomy): domain Eukaryota; kingdom Metazoa; phylum Chordata; class Amphibia; order Anura; family Ranidae; genus Pelophylax; species Pelophylax lessonae. The sequence continues at coordinate 162,589,464 of NC_138770.1, read as the reverse complement.
TGTGAAAGGCAGTGCTGACTTAATTAGTCTTCACCTGTGCACTGCTCATTAATACCTTCTCCTCACACAGCTTCCTGCCGGATCTTTGTGCCTTGTGCCTCTGTGAAAGCGTTCCCTTCTGTGTTTGTTTGCTTTGCCTGTTGCCAAATCCTTGCTACCGACATCTCGCCTTTGAACCTCTGCCGCCTGCCCTGACCTCTGCTATGTCCGACTACGCTCTTGCCTACTCCCTGTGTACCACGCCATATCAGCTGCCAGAGAGATCGAGTTGTTACTAGGGGACACGACCTGGTAGTTACCGCCGCAGCAAATCCATCCCGCCTTGCGGCGGGCTCTGGTGAAGACCAGTAACTGCTTAGAACCGGTCCTCTAGTACAAACCCGCGCCATCGTCTCTCTGGTCCAGAGGATCCACTACCAGTCCTGCCGGTTCGTGACAGTAAGATCCGGCCATGGATCCCGCTGATGTTCCGTTGCCAAGCCTAGCGGACCTCACCACCGTTGTGGCCCAGCAAGGTCAACAGTTGGCTCAGCTGACCGCTATGTTTCAGCAGTTCCTGCCAACTCAGCAACAGCCAGCCCTTCCGTCAGCATCTGCTGCACCTCCCACACAAGCAGTTGCCACCAGGTCCAGAATCCGCTTGTCTCTGCCGGACAAGTACGACGGAGATCCTAAATTATGCCGAGGGTTCCTGTCTCAGTGCTCTCTTCACCTCGAGCTACTGTCTGACCAGTTTCCGTCTGAGCGAGCCAAGGTAGCCTTCATCCTCAGTCTGCTTTCCGGGAGGGCCCTGGCCTGGGCTACACCATTTTGGGATCGCGCTGATCCAGTCACCGCATCTGTCCAGAATTTTTGTCAGGAGTTTCGTAACGTATTCGAGGAACCTGCCCGAGTTACCTCCGCAGAGACTGCCTTGCTAAACTTGTCCCAAGGAACTTCTACCGTGGGTGATTATGCCATCCAGTTCCGTACCCTTGCCTCCGAGCTGAACTGGAACAATGAAGCTCTTTGTGCCACTTTTAAGAAGGGACTCAATAGTGACATTAAGGACGTCCTTGCTGCACGTGACCTGCCTACTACACTGAGTAACCTCATCTTGCTGGCCACCAGGATCGATAAACGTTTCTCCGAGAGACAAGAGGAACTCCATCTTGAAAAGGAAAGAGCTCGTCCTAAACGCTACCCTCGTCTGGCCCCTGTGTTCCAGCGTCCACCTCAACCTGTCTCTGGGTCTTCCAGTGTGGAGGCCATGCAGGTGGACCGGTCTCGCCTGACCCCGCAAGAACGAAGCCGTCGTAGAGACGAGAACCTGTGTTTATACTGCGCTAGTACCGAGCACTTCCTTAAGGACTGTCCTCTTCGTCCCCAACGTTCGGGAAACGCTCGCACCTAGTGAATGTGGGAGAGGCATTACTAGGTGTGGATTCTTCCTCTCCACGTCTCATCATACCCGTGCAGTTGTTCCTGTCGTCCAAGTCTTTTTTTTCTGCTGCAGCCTTCTTGGACTCCGGCTCAGCCGGCAACTTCATTCACGCCTCCTTGGTCGACAAGTACCGAATTCCTATAATTCGTCTTCCCAAGCCGATCCTCATTTCTACGGTCAACGGGGAGAGACTCTCTGCTACGGTACAATACCGCACCCAGCCTCTGCGGATGGACATTGGGGTGTTTCACACAGAGACTCTGGAATTTTTTGTTCTTCCCTTTTGCTCTTCCGAACTCCTGCTGGGTCTACCGTGGTTGCAACGCCATTGTCCTGTCCTGAATTGGTCCACCGGTGAGATTTTGCGTTGGGGTTCCTCCTGCTCTGACCGGTGTCTCAAGCCTGCTCCTATCAAACGGGACCCACTAATTCCTCCGCCACCAGGTCTCCCCAAGACTTACCACCGTTTTGCGGATGTCTTCTGTAAAAAGCAAGCTGAGACTCTTCCTCCTCACAGGCCTTATGATTGTCCTATTGACCTATTACCTGGAGCCGGTTTTTTCTTTGTGTCTAAAAAGGATGGTTCGCTCCGCCCCTGCATTGACTATAGAGGACTCAATAAAATTACCATTAAAAACCGTTACCCACTGCCTCTAATTTCAGAGTTGTTTGACCGTCTCCGAGGAGCCAAGATTTTCACCAAGCTGGATCTCCGCGGGGCCTACAACCTGATCCGCATTCGAAAGGGAGACGAGTGGAAGACTGCTTTTAACACCAGGGAGGGTCATTTTGAATACTTAGTGATGCCCTTTGGGCTCTGTAACGCCCCTGCAGTCTTCCAGGAGTTCGTGAACGACATCTTCCGGGACCTTCTTTACACTTGTGTAGTAGTATACCTGGATGACATCCTTATTTTTTCCTCTAATTTGGAGCAACACCGAGTCCATGTCCAACAAGTTCTCACCCGTCTCAGGAGTAATCGCCTCTATGCCAAGATTGAGAAGTGTCTGTTTGAGCGTTCCTCCTTGCCCTTCCTGGGATATATCATCTCTGCCCAAGGACTTCAAATGGATCCTGCCAAGCTCTCAGCGGTTCTGGACTGGCCACGCCCCTCTGGCCTCCGAGCCATACAGAGGTTCCTGGGTTTCGCCAACTACTACAGACAATTTATTCCTCATTATTCCACCCTGGTGGCCCCCATCGTGGCCTTGACTAGAAAGGGTGCAAATCCCAAAACCTGGCCTCCTCACGCTGAAGAGGCCTTCCAGTCCCTGAAAGCCGCCTTTGCTTCTGCACCTGTTCTGTCCCAGCCAGATTCTTCCAAGCCATTCTATCTGGAAGTGGATGCATCCTCAGTGGGAGCCGGAGCTGTGCTAACTCAGAAGTCATCCAGAGGCAAGACCATAACTTGTGGCTTCTTCTCTAAAACCTTTTCCTCCGCCGAGAAGAATTACTCTATTGGGGACAGAGAACTGCTGGCAATTAAATTAGCCTTGGAGGAATGGAGACATCTTCTCGAGGGTGCTCCTCACCCTGTGATCATCTTTACGGACCACAAGAACCTAGCCTACCTCCAGTCAGCTCAAAGACTAAATCCCCGCCAAGCCCGTTGGTCCATCTTCTTCGCCCGCTTCAATTTCCAGATTCATTTCTGTCCAGCTGCTAAGAACATCAGGGCAGATGCCCTTTCTCGCTCTTCAGATGTGGTGGGTGACATACCCACTCCTCAACACATTATCCCTCCAGAATGTCTCATCTCGGTTGCTCCTGTGGACCTGCGTCTTCTTCCTCCCGGCAAGACCTACGTTCCTCCTCGTCAGCGGTTACAGATTCTCAAGTGGGGCCACGCTTCCCTTTTTGCCGGTCATCCTGGAATTAAAAAATCTCTTCAATTAATTTCCCAAAGATATTGGTGGCCCACTCTGGAGAGAGACGTCACAGAATTCGTCCAATCCTGTGTGATCTGCGCTCGTGACAAAACTCCTCGTCAGAAACCTGCGGGTCTTCTTCTGCCTCTTCCTGTTCCTGAGACCCCTTGGTCGCACATCGCCATGGACTTTATCACTGATCTTCCCTCCTCCCATGGTAAGACGGTCATCTGGGTCGTGGTGGACCGATTTTCAAAGATGGCTCACTTTGTGTCTCTGCCGGGTCTCCCGTCCGCGCCTCAGTTGGCCAAACAGTTTTTTCTACACATCTTCCACCTCCACGGCCTTCCCAGACACATCGTCTCGGACCGTGGGGTGCAGTTTGTTTCCAGATTTTGGAGGGCTCTCTGTGGTCAGCTCGGAGTCAAGTTGGACTTTTATTCCTCGTATCACCCTCAGTCGAATGGCCAAGTGGAACGGGTGAACCAGATTCTGGGAGATTATCTATGCCATTTTGTGTCCTCCCGTCAAGATGATTGGTTGGATTTACTCCCTTGGGCAGAGTTTTCTTACAATTTCAAGCAATCTTTTGCCTCCAATAAATCCCCATTTTTTGTGGTCTATGGTCGTCATCCTCTGCCACCTCTGCCTCGGACCTCTGCTCCCTCTTCTGTACCAGCTGTAGAGGACCTCCTTCAGGACTTCTCTTCTATTTGGCGAGAGACCCACTCAGCCCTCCTCAAGGCCTCGGCCCGTATGAAGTTCCAGGCCGATAAAAGTCGCAGAGCTCCTCCGGAATTCAGTCCCGGTGACAAAGTGTGGCTCTCCTCGAAATTCATCAGATTTAAGGTCCCAAGTTACAAGTTGGGCCCTCGTTACTTGGGTCCCTTTAAAATCAAGAGCCGCATTAACCAGGTGTCCTACCAGCTCCATCTTCCACCCTCTCTCCGAATCCATAACTCTTTCCATGTCTCCCTTCTCAAACCTGCTATCTTTAACCGCTTCTCTCCTAAACTTCTTTCTCCCACCCCTGTCGCTGGTACCTCTGATATTTTTTCGGTCAAAGAAGTCCTAGCGACCAAAGTCATCCGGGGGAAAAGATTTTTTTTGGTCGATTGGGAGGGCTGCGGCCCTGAGGAGAGATCTTGGGAGCCGGAGGAGAACATCCTGGACCGCAGCCTCATCCGCAAGTTCTTGGGTTCCAAAAAGAGGGGGAGACCAAAGGGGGGGGGGGTACTGTTACGCTCAGCGCTCCGGGCCCCCTGCTGGCCTCGAAGCGCTCACAGCGCACCGGGACTCTTAGATCTAAAGGACCAGTGCACAGGTGATTGGTACCTGGCCCAGACTGGTTATTAAGGGTTAAGGTTTGTGAAAGGCAGTGCTGACTTAATTAGTCTTCACCTGTGCACTGCTCATTAATACCTTCTCCTCACACAGCTTCCTGCCGGATCTTTGTGCCTTGTGCCTCTGTGAAAGCGTTCCCTTCTGTGTTTGTTTGCTTTGCCTGTTGCCGAATCCTTGCTACCGACATCTCGCCTTTGATCCTCTGCCGCCTGCCCTGACCTCTGCTACGTCCGACTACGCTCTTGCCTACTCCCTGTGTACCACGCCATATCAGCTGCCAGAGAGATCGAGTTGTTACTAGGGGACACGACCTGGTAGTTACCGCCGCAGCAAATCCATCCCGCCTTGCGGCGGGCTCTGGTGAAGACCAGTAACTGCTTAGAACCGGTCCTCTAGTACAACCCGCGCCATCGTCTCTCTGGTCCAGAGGATCCACTACCAGTCCTGCCGGTTCGTGACAATATGCGTGTTGCAAAACTATTCTGTGGTCAGACCAATAAAAATTTGACCTTCTTTTTGGCAACTATAGGTGCCACGACCTCCAGACTAGAGAGGAGAAGGACTTTCCAGCTTGTTATCAGCGCTTAGTTAAAAAGCCTGCATCTCTGATGATATGGAGGTACATTAATGCATACAGAATGGGCAGCTTGCACATTTGGAAAGGTACTATAATGGATGTAATAATGGTTAGATTAGTGAAATGCCTATTTCACCTTATGGTGCATACCTTATGTATATACTGTACATATATGTTACTGCTGAGATTTACTACCTTACTCAAAATGCAGCTAGATCACCCCTCCCTTCATGGAAGCAAGATGGCGCCTGAACAGGGAGAAGGACAAGAAAGAGAAGGTGAAGAAGACCCCTATAATACTCCAGATATGCAGACGAAGGAGGCAAGTGGCACACAGGTGGCTAGAGGGTTCCTGACAGCGGCCGGAACATCGGTGAAACATGGCCCAGCCATCAAGGATTTAATGGATGCACTATTCCTACCTGAACAAGTGGCTGTCTTGAAGGTTAAAGCACATGGCAGACTGAATTCTCAAGAAGCCAGAGGGAACCACTTGGCGGATATAGTGGCTAAGCAAGCAGCAACAAACCAATGAGGAGAGTGAATTCCCAGTGCAGATGCCATCTGACAGGCTATACCTAGTCTCTATGCAAGGGGTGGCTCACACAGATGAAAGGGAAAACCCGTTTACCAAAATATATATATTCAGCAGTCGTCCAATGGGCGCATGGATCTGCACATCTCTCTAAGAACTTAATTTATTCACTGATCAGCAAATGTTACTGGGCCCCAGGAATAACCACCTTAACCAGAAATTACTGCGCCTCATGTGCAATATGTGCAAAATGCAATGCGTTGAGGACAGAAGAGACACCGCAGCAACATTTGGCAAAACCCCTGTATCCATTCCAGAGGATACGAATTGATCATATACAGATGCCAAAAAGCCCTAGTGGTGGTAGACATGTCCTCCGGTTGGCCAAAAGCCTACACTGTTACAAACATGACAGCCAAGGCCACAGCCAAGAAATTTCTCAGTGAGATATTATGTAAACTTGGGGTCCCATAGGTGGGAGTTCAGTTGGCTCTACACACCCCATACCACCCTCGAAGTAGTGGGAAGGTAGAAAGGATGAATGGTACAATAAAGTCTAGGATGTTAAAAATGTCCCAGGAAACAGGGATGAGTTGGCCAGACATTTTGCCCATTTCCCTGTTCAGTGTCAGACACATCCCCCCGGGGGAAACATGCCCTGTCTCCTTATGAAATTTTGTTCGGTTCAGCCCCCAGACTCAGCTGTTACTTCCCACAGCAGTTGCAGTTACAATCTGATGTGTTAACTAGTTATGATACACGTTTGTCTAAAGCATTAACTAATATCCGTTCTCGAGTATTTTCTTCCATTCCAGATCCAGAAACAGACCTGGGAACCCACAGAAGACAAGATTCTATCGGCAGCACAATGATAGTGCTATATATATCCTTTTCTTTAAAAGTCCGATAAAAGCTCAGCAGGTGATAATCACCAAACCAGGTACGCAACAGGCAGCCACCACAAGGACAAATGGTATCACTACATTTTGGTACAATTCATCCAGCACACAAGTAATTGAAATTACTTTTGATTTTTGTAGTATAATACTCTGAGTCCTGATAAATACACTTACCTAGCACCCAACCGCAGGAGGAAGCAAACAGCTCCCTCCGGAAGCTTTGACCCTCATGTGTACATGAATAGGGGTCCCAAGGGGGGTCCCCGATGAATCCTAAGCCAGGGATCAGGTGGTTTTGAGTCTCTTAAGTTGAAGAAGAACTCAGGTATTACAGACCCTTGATCTCAATATTGTAGCTGGATGAGTGGGTGGCAGAAGGTGCTCGCCCAGGTAGGTGTAACAGTACTAATAGGAGAAGAAGACCGCCTTATGATGGAAGAGGACAACCCCTTCATCCCTCTATAGTCACCCCTATTCATTATTTCAGTTCTATAGGGTTATAGGGATAGATAGCACCTGACTGCCCTCTCCAAGCTGTATCGGAGGGGTAGTGAGCTAGTTACCGCTCTTCTCTATATACGGCCTCCAAAAAATTTCTTGTGGAGTATGGGCCAGGTGAATAGGCGCGTTAGTAGTAAAAGGGACAGATTGAAATAGACATTTCAAGGGGGGAATCTATAATGGATGTAATAATGGTTATATTAGTGAAATGCCTATTTCCCCTTATGGTGCATACCTTATATATATATATATATGTTCTGGTCCTGATCCAAAACAGTACCATTATTGCTGAAAGATATATCCAGATTATAGAGTAGCATACACTCAGGCAAGAATGGGACAGCATTCATCTCCCAAAAATCAACTGGTCTTCACAGTTCCCAGATTTTTACAGAGTTTTGTTAAAAGAAAAAGAGATGCTACACCATAGTACATGGACCTGGACCTGCCCCAACTTTTTTGGAATTGGGGTTGTACTTTGCCAACTTTTTGTTGCCCTGTCCCAACTTTTTTTGAGATGCATTGCTGCCATCAATTTCAAAATTACCTTATTTTTTTCTTTAAATGGTACATTTTCTCAATATAAACATTAAATATGTTTTTATTCTGTTATGAATAAAATATGAGTTTATTAGACTCGCAAATCATGGCATTCTGTTTTTATGGCATTGCAGCTCTGTATTAGATATATATGACATATTGCCTATTAGTAATTTTATTTTTAGTTTTCAAGCTTTATGCTCTTTTCACTTTTTTTTTTTTTTTTTTTAATCTCTTTAGCAACTTTGTTGTAAAAACCCTATTGTTTACAGAAGTCAACAGCTCATGCTTACATTTCCACACAAGTGAATGTGGTCTCCAAACTATAGCAGGGGTCTTCAAACTATTGCCTTTTGTTTTTTCAGGAACTACAATTCCCATCATGCCTAGTCATGTCTGTGAATGTCAGAGTTTTACAATGCCTCATGGGAAGTGTAGTTTGCAACAGCTGGAGGGCCGTAGTTTGAAGATCCCTTTTTTAGAGCCATGATTCAACCTACTTTTTCTAACACTCTACATATGAGGTCTCCATAAGAAACTTCCTGCTTTAAAGGATGTAACATTTGCTGAGCATTTTCTTTGGAAAGTCCAAAGTACTTAAGTAAATAAGAGATAAAATTACATTAAAAAAAAAAAAAACAAATCAAATTTGCCCATACCTGATATATATTCCCTTTAAAAAGAACTCAGAATTATTGTGTACTTAGCAAGTTTGATTACACAGTTGGTTTGAACTTATAGAGGTCTTGGGACATGAAATATGCAGTGATTTTAATATGGACTATGATAACATACGGTAAGAAAAACTGGTAAAAGAAATGTTAGTTTTACCCCCCTGAGTTTTAGTCATAGTGAACGTTTTGCTAGTGAAGAAGAACAAGCAACACGGGATTTTTTGTGATTTAATGAAGCTCCCAGATATAGAGAAAGAATGGGAAGAATATAGGTTGTCTTTTAAAAAATCCACATTTAGTATTCCGGTAACACCAGGGAGATCGGTGGATATTTTTCAGCAAAACATATCAAAAGAGATTACATTTATATTTTATCCCTGACATGACCTAAAGTTTTAGGAGGGGGAACACTGTGCACTTAAATGGTGGAAAGATTGTCATAACTTTGAAATTAAGTCTGCTAACAAAGGAAGCAACGTTGTTGTAATGTCATGGGAGAATTATACACAGGAAGACTTTAGAAAATGACACCATGCATTAACCTATACATAATTGCTACATAAGCATACTTTTATAGAGAAACCATAATGAGATTGAGTCACTTTTATAATTATTTTTTTTTTTTATTTATTTTTTTTAACTGTTTTATATCTGCTTTTACCTATGGGTGAACAATTTTTATTTTACACATTGAACACATAAAAAAAGATCTAAAATAGCTATCAGGATCTGTACTTCAAATGCCCATATGCCATAGATCCTACCACTGCACCATAGTTAATATCACTCCAAATGCAAAAATTAAACAATATTTAAGTGAATATACATATATCTGTGCATATACACCCACACATATACTGTATATAGCTGCCACTTTCAAAAACAAATGTATAAAAAAACAAATTAACCAAAATATGTATGGTAAATAGCGGCGCTAAAGAAGAGAGAAATCAAATCTCATCATAACCTGTGCATGAACAGTGTAAAAAAATTATGCAAAAAACAGTGACAAATAATTTATCACCACTAGTGTTGAGCGAACACGGACTGTATTATTCGTGTTCGTACCGAATAATTGGATTTTTTGTACCCGAACACGGACACGGACACTTTACTGTATGTTCGGGTAAAAATCCGTGTTCGGTCGTTTTATTTCCGGGTTTTGCATGCTTTGGCGCTCTTTTCATGGCGGGCTTTCAACAGCCAATCAACAATCGTTTAACTGGTGTGCCTTAAGCCATCCCAGCCATGCCTGCAAATGTCTCAGTAGCTGTGATTGGCCGTCTGAAGCATGTGACCAAGTCTTTATAAGTTCGAGGCAGCCGCAGCGGCGTCATTATGCTGCTTAGATTCAGGGACAGAGCACACATCAACGTGCTGGCTGCTGATTAGGGAAAGATAGGCAGGAAAAAACCATTTGTGTCCGGATAGAATTGAGGGACAGGTCGGAGTGTTTAGGCAGGGCGAGTTGTAGGCATTTTAGGGATAGAGTCTGCTGAATTATATAGGGTCAGTGTCTTCTACAAACTACAATCGATATTGCTGTGTGGGGGGTGGGGTCTGCACTCAATCCTGATCTACGATCTCTTCTCAATCCTGTTAGGGACAGAGTCTGCTGAATTTTAGGGAAACTGTGTTCTACAAACTACAATCGATATTGCTGTGTGGTGTGGGATTGGAGATAGGCAGGTGTCAGTGATCCACATCCATTTTTCTGTGTGTGAGCTGCAGTGAACACAATCTTTTTGGGCTGCAGTGAACACAATCTTTTTGGGCTGCAGTGAACACAATCTTTTTGGGCTGCAGTGAACACAATCTTTTTGGGCTGCAGTGAACACAATCTTTTTGGGCTGCAGTGAACACAATCTTTTTGGGGTGCAGTGAACAAAATCTTTTTGGGGTGCAGTGAACACAATCCTTTTTGGTGTGCAGTGAACACAATCTTTGTGGGGTGCAGTGAACAAAATCCTTTGTGGGGTGCAGTGAACACAATCTTTTTGGGGTGCAGTGAACAAAATCCTTTTTGGGGTGCAGTGAACAACATCCTTTTTGGGGTGCAGTGAACACAATCTTTTTGGGGTGCAGTGAACAAAATCCTTTGTGGGGTGCAGTGAACACAATCTTTTTGGGGTGCAGTGAACACAATCTTTTTGGGGTGGAGTGAACAACATCCTTTTTGGGGTGCAGTGAACAAAATCCTTTTTGGGGTGCAGTGAACAAAATCATTTTTGGGGTGCAGTGAACACAATCTTTTTGGGGTGCAGTGAACACAATCTTTGTGGGGTGCAGTGAACACAATCTTTTTGGGGTGGAGTGAACAACATCCTTTTTGGGGTGCAGTGAACAACATCCTTTTTGGGGTGCAGTGAACACAATCTTTTTGGGGTGCAGTGAACACAATCTTTGTGGGGTACAGTGAACAGAATCTTTGTGGGGTGCAGTGAACACAATCTTTGGGGGGTACAGTGAACACAATCTTTGTGAGGTGCAGTGAACACAATCTTTGTGGGGTGCAGTGAACACAATCATTGTGGGGTGCAGTGAACTCAATCTTTGTGGGGTACAGTGAACACAATCTCATACTGAAGGTTTGAGGGTGCTGCCTGTTCCATACTCCCCCTACTCCTCATCTAGCCTTTTAGGGGTACAAACAATAGTAATTGGGGCCTAGTGTGGTTGTGTACGTGTGATATACATACACTTTTTTGGGATCATATTTTCTATTCCGCTATTTAATCAAAAACCTTTGGGGATCAGTTAAATTGGGGGATAGTCTGTGTTGGTACGTGTGAGAGAGATCCACCTTTCCAAGTTGTTGGGGTTCATCTCATACTTCTGAAGGTTTGAGGGTGCTGCCTGTTCCATACTCCCCCTACTCCTAGCCTTTTAGGGGTACAAACAATAGTAATTGGGGCCTAGTGTGGTTGTGTACGTGTGATATACATACACTTTTTTGGGATCATATTTTCTATTCCGCTATTTAATCAAAAACCTCTGGGGATCAGTTAAATTGGGGGATAGTCTGTGTTGGTACGTGTGAGAGAGATCCACCTTTCCAAGTTGTTGGGGTTCATCTCATACTTCTGAAGGTTTGAGGGTGCTGCCTGTTCCATACTCCCCCTACTCCTAGCCTTTTAGGGGTACAAACAATAGTAATTGGGGCCTAGTGTGGTTGTGTACGTGTGATATACATACACTTTTTTGGGATCATATTTTCTATTCCGCTATTTAATCAAAAACCTCTGGGGATCAGTTAAATTGGGGGATAGTCTGTGTTGGTACGTGTGAGAGAGATCCACCTTTCCAAGTTGTTGGGGTTCATCTCATACTTCTGAAGGTTTGAGGGTGCTGCCTGTTCCATACTCCCCCTACTCCTAGCCTTTTAGGGGTACAAACAATAGTAATTGGGGCCTAGTGTGGTTGTGTACGTGTGATATACATACACTTTTTTGGGATCATATTTTCTATTCCGCTATTTAATCAAAAACCTCTGGGGATCAGTTAAATTGGGGGATAGTCTGTGTTGGTACGTGTGAGAGAGATCCACCTTTCCAAGTTGTTGGGGTTCATCTCATACTTCTGAAGGTTTGAGGGTGCTGCCTGTTCCATACTCCCCCTACTCCTAGCCTTTTAGGGGTACAAACAATAGTAATTGGGGCCTAGTGTGGTTGTGTACGTGTGATATACATACACTTTTTTGGGATCATATTTTCTATTCCGCTATTTAATCAAAAACCTCTGGGGATCAGTTAAATTGGGGGATAGTCTGTGTTGGTACGTGTGAGAGAGATCCACCTTTCCAAGTTGTTGGGGTTCATCTCATACTTCTGAAGGTTTGAGGGTGCTGCCTGTTCCATACTCCCCCTACTCCTAGCCTTTTAGGGGTACAAACAATAGTAATTGGGGCCTAGTGTGGTTGTGTACGTGTGATATACATACACTTTTTTGGGATCATATTTTCTATTCCGCTATTTAATCAAAAACCTCTGGGGATCAGTTAAATTGGGGGATAGTCTGTGTTGGTACGTGTGAGAGAGATCCACCTTTCCAAGTTGTTGGGGTTCATCTCATACTTCTGAAGGTTTGAGGGTGCTGCCTGTTCCATACTCCCCCTACTCCTAGCCTTTTAGGGGTACAAACAATAGTAATTGGGGCCTAGTGTGGTTGTGTACGTGTGATATACATACACTTTTTTGGGATCATATTTTCTATTCCGCTATTTAATCAAAAACCTTTGGGGATCAGTTAAATTGCGGGATAGTCTGTGTCGGTACGTGTGAGAGAGATCCACCTTTCCAAGTTGTTGGGGTTCATCTCATACTTCTGAAGGTTTGAGGGTGCTGCCTGTTCCATACCCCCCCTACTCCTCATCTAGCCTTTTAGGGGTACAAACAATAGTAATTGGGGCCTAGTGTGGTTGTGTACGTGCGAGATACATACACTTTTTTTGATCATATTTCCTATTCCGCTATTCAATAAAAACCTTTGAGGATCAATTGAATTGCGGGATAGTCTGTGTCGGTACGTGTGAGAGAGATCCACCTTTCCAAGTTGTTGGGGTTCATCTCATACTTCTGAAGGTTTGAGGGTGCTGCCTGTTCCATACCCCCCCTACTCCTCATCTAGCCTTTTAGGGGTACAAACAATAGTAATTGGGGCCTAGTGTGGTTGTGTACGTGCGAGATACATACACTTTTTTTGATCATATTTCCTATTCCGCTATTCAATAAAAACCTTTGAGGATCAATTGAATTGCGGGATAGTCTGTGTCGGTACGTGTGAGAGAGATCCACCTTTCCAAGTTGTTGGGGTTCATCTCATACTTCTGAAGGTTTGAGGGTGCTGCCTGTTCCATACCCCCCCTACTCCTCATCTAGCCTTTTAGGGGTACAAACAATAGTAATTGGGGCCTAGTGTGGTTGTGTACGTGCGAGATACATACACTTTTTTTGATCATATTTCCTATTCCGCTATTCAATAAAAACCTTTGAGGATCAATTGAATTGCGGGATAGTCTGTGTCGGTACGTGTGAGAGAGATCCACCTTTCCAAGTTGTTGGGGTTCATCTCATACTTCTGAAGGTTTGAGGGTGCTGCCTGTTCCATACCCCCCCTACTCCTCATCTAGCCTTTTAGGGGTACAAACAATAGTAATTGGGGCCTAGTGTGGTTGTGTACGTGCGAGATACATACACTTTTTTTGATCATATTTCCTATTCCGCTATTCAATAAAAACCTTTGAGGATCAATTGAATTGCGGGATAGTCTGTGTCGGTACGTGTGAGAGAGATCCACCTTTCCAAGTTGTTGGGGTTCATCTCATACTTCTGAAGGTTTGAGGGTGCTGCCTGTTCCATACTCCCCCTACTCCTCATCTAGCCTTTTAGGGGTACAAACAATAGTAATTGGGGCCTAGTGTGGTTGTGTACGTGTGATATACATACACTTTTTTTGGATCATATTTTCTATTCCGCTATTTAATTTAACTGGGCCTCCATGCGAGACCTGTGTGCCTTGTTGCGCTGTTTTGAGTACTCCACCAACATGGCCAGTGGCAATGACGCCGTTCTCAGCTTAACTATCCCACTTCTATGCCTCCTTGAAAAAACAATTCGGGCGATGATGGAAGAGGATGTGGCACAGGATGAGGAGGAGGAGGAGGATGAAGAGGTAACATTTCCAAGGCTTTCAGGGCAGTCATTCGCAAGGGGCTCCGAGGGTGGGTTCCTGCACACGCAAACGCCAGGGACGCAATTGTCCAGCAGGGGCACAGTTCTGGAGGATGAGGAGGATGAGGAGGAGGAGGAGCTGGAGGAGGAGATGGAACCATGTTCACAGCAGGGTGGCACCCAGGCCAGCTCATGGCCATCACTGGTGCGTGGCTGGGGGGATACAGAGGACACGGACCATACACCTCCCACAGAGGACAGCCTTTCGTTGCCTCTGGGCAGCCTGGCACACATGAGCGATTACATGCTGCAGTGTCTCCACAACGACCGCCGAGTTGCCCACATTCTAACTTGTGCTGATTACTGGGTGGCCACGCTGCTGGATCCCCGTTACAAGGACAACGTACCGTCCTTAATTCACTCACTGGAGCGCGATCGCAAGATGCGCGAGTACAAGCGCACGCTGGTAGACGCCATGCTGCTGGCATTCCCATCTGACAGCGGGGCCACAGTGGAAGCACAAGGCAGAGGAGGAGGAGGAGGAGGTCGCCAACGCAACCAGGGCACCGCCAGCACCTCAGAAGGCAGGGTTAGCATGGCCGAAATGTGGAAAAGCTTTGTCAGCACGCCACAACAAACAGCAGCACCAGCAGCTCAGATGGAACGTCTTAGCAGGAGGCAGCATTTTACCAACATGGTGGAGCAGTATGTGTGCACACGCCTACATGTAGTGAATGACGGGTCTGCCCCCTTCAACTTCTGGGTCTCCAAATTGGGCACATGGCCTGAGCTTGCCCTTTACGCCTTGGAGGTGCTGGCGTGCCCTGCAGCCAGTGTATTATCTGAACGGGTATTTAGCACGGCTGGGGGCGTTATAACAGACAAGCGCAGCCGCCTGTCCAGAGACAATGTGGACAAGCTCACGTTCATTAAAATGAACCAGGCATGGATCCCACGGGACTTTTCCGTACCTTATGCAGAATAGCAATGGATACCGACCTTACCCACCCATTGTTCCATTTTTGCTCTTTCTCACTCTTTTGGGGTGTACCCTCATTTAAAATTTGTGAAAAGAAGCAGTGTTGGCTACCTCGTCCTCCTCCTCAGGGCCAGATTAATGTAGGGGCTATTGGAGCTGCAGCTCCAGGCCCCTACCTTTTATATAGGCCCCGGGTTGGCCATATTCACTGTTACCGCTCTTCTGTCACTTGTAAACACAGAAGTCTGGCTTCTATGCTCGCTTCCCCAGGCAGCACCCTCAGAACCTCCCCACACAGCGTGAAGGCCGGACAAGGAGGGACAGTTGGCGATGCATGGATGTGTTTATGGGCTTCAGAGACAGCATCCCATGTTGAATTAGGCATGCATGGCTGCACCCTTCCTCCTCTGGGTGCATGGCAAGGCACGGCCCTAAGGCCCTTCAAAATCCTCAGCACCAAGCCCATGATGCTGTTAATCCGGCCCTGGTCCTCCTCCACCGCCGCTTCCACCTACACCGCCCATAGGTGTGCGCAGCCTATTGCATTAAGGTGTGCACCCCAAAGTTGAAATACACATGCATGTGTTTGCCAGCAGGGAGAGTAATGTATCGGGGCCATGTACCTGTAGGCAAGGAGAAATAGAGCAGAGCAGGTCCCAGGGAGATCTTTCCCATCTCCTCACTGGCAATGCTATGTGCCCTAGGTGATTAGGGTGTGCCCAGGCACACCCAGCACACCCTGTGCGCACGCCTATGTCACCGCCACATCCACCACCACCTTAACCTCCCTCCTACTCCATATGGGCCTCGTCCTTCAGAGATGAAGAAGAACATTGTTTTATTTTTCTGTTTTTTTTTGTTGTTTTAAGTTATTTCCCTATCCACATTTGTTTGCAGAGCACTTGCCATGCTCTTAATTACGTTTTGCTGCCATTTGCAGCACTCTAGCCCTTTCCTTTGGTGTTTTAGAGCCATTTTAGTGCCTTAAAGTTCGGGTCCCCATTGACTTCAATGGGGTTCGGTGTCCGGGAAAAGTTCGGTAAAAGTCCGGGACACGGACCCGGACTTTTTTTTAAAGTTCGGCCGAACCCGTCGAACACGGACATCTAGGTGTTCGCTCAACCCTAATCACCACGTGAGAAAATGTGAAATAAAGTCCAAATAAAGTCCATATGACTCATACATGAGCAAGATATCTTCCAATGATTGGTCCATGATGAATAAATGAGATTCCTAAAATATCTCCGCACCACACCATGTGATAAGCGTGCGACCACTTCTCCGTTGGGTTCAGACTCACCAGATAGGTTTGCCACACATTCTCATGTTTGCCAAATTGAGCATTGTACCCTGTAGGGTTGCAGCAAGAAGCCTAGAAAATCAGCCAGTGGCAGTGAATCACAAGTCGCTCATGTGCAGGAGAAAAAGAGGAGCCCCGATAGTGCAATATGTATTAATACCAATTCATTTATTAAAATAGATCCTTAAAACATTAAACACACATTTCCCATTATAAAAAATCATGTAATAAATCGTAAATTAGCACATCTCGATACCGGTGGACACAGTGTGAAGTCACTAGTATCTCAATTGACCAATGTAGCCCTGCAGGAACGCCACCTCCGGTTTTGGCGTCACTCCCGGTAACCGTACAGTTACGTTTCAGTGCCTCATTCAGTTCCTCATTACGACCTTGTCCAATTTGCCAAACATGAGAATGTGTGGAAAACATATCTGGCAAGTCTGAACCCAACTGGGAAGTGGTGGCACGTTTATCACATGGTGTGGTGTGGAAATATTTTAAGAATTTCATTTATTCCTCATTGACCAATCATTGGAAAATATCTTGCTCATGTGTGAGTCATATGGACTTTATTTGGACTTTATTTATCGTCAATTACCTTTTTAAACACATTTTAACAAAGAAAGAAAAACTCTACATAAAAATGTTGTAGAGGGAAGGAGCTTGATTCATCCATCCATAAACCATGCTGATTTTCATCTTACTGCTGGTGAGTGGGGACTCAGGAGGGGAGCATGGAATGGCACCTGAATCCTATTTTGAGAAGACATCGCTAGCACTTTGCGCCTTAATATCATTAAAAGACTTTTGCTTGTTTATACACGTTATGTATCTTTGATTGGCACTTTATGCATTGTGATTGATTTACAGGTCCTGTAATGATCATGTGGTTCAAGTATTGTTAGTTTTGACAGCAAATTTCGATTTAGTTTGAGTCTTAGTCTGTTGACTAAAATGCCAATTAATTTTAGTTGTATTATAGTCTTTTGACTAAAATGCTATTTTAGTTTTAGTCATATTTTAGTCATCTGAATTGTTTTAGTTTTAGTTCTATTTTATTCGACTAAAATCTCATACATTTTCAAGTTGAATGGATTTAGGTCAATTGTAATGCATTATTTAAACATTTCTCTAGAATTTCCAAACGAATTATATACTCTTGGAGTAAAAATGTAATAATTTGTTATTATTTATGGTATTAAGGTTTGACCATGCACTACAGACAAAGATTTAAGCCCCGTACACACGTACCGATCGTCGGCCGACGGAACGTCCTACAAATGTTCGCGGCTGGTGTGTTTGTTGTTTGTCTGTTGAAAAGTGCTCCAAACTTGCCCAGGACATTTGTCTTCCGACAGAAAATGACGTCACTACGTTCCACGCACGTTCGCCGCTACAAAAGAGGAAGTGAGTGTTTGGCCGTGACCCTTCTGGGCATCTCGCGCTGATTTCGGTAGCATTTGTTTGGTTGACGACATTTCGCTATTTTCCGAGACATCGTTCGAGAATTTATTATGGCGACCGTGAATTCGTCCGTTGCTGTCGTTAGTGTTGGAGTTTTGGCTCTGAGACGACGTACGAGCAATAGGAAGAAGAAGCGGACCTCCTGGACGAAAAATTGGTTGCTTAACCGTGATCAATTTTCTCATATGTCCTTGCTGAGGGAGCTCCAGGAAAATAATCCTGATGACTTCAGGAATTATTTGAGGATGACGGATCCCATCTTTTACCGTCTTCTTGCCCTGGTGTCCCCCTATATTCTGAAGCAGGATACTTGTATGCGGCTTGCAATTACTCCTGAGCAAAGGTTAATTGCGACGTTGAGGTATCTTGCAACAGGGAGAAGCCTGCAGGATCTGAAGTTCACCACAGGCATCTCCCCCCAAGCTCTTGGAGTCATCATCCCTGAGACCTGCTCTGCCATCATCAAGGTCTTGCAGAAGGACTATATCAAGGTATGTTTGATTTTTTACATTACATTACATGTATTACTAGTTTCACCCGAATTATGATGTTTTTGGATGTACAGCAATTGACACAGGCCATTATTTGTAAACTACCCTCTGTCCGCATGCACATAGTAGTAAAGATGTAGATTATCTTTAACCATTTGTAAAATTACCCACTGACCACCCCACCATTCTCTCCTATGTGTCCCTAAACGCATTGCCTGTTAACAGTATGTCGAATTTATCTAATTTTATTGCTTTCCCTCAAACAATTATTCCTTGGCCAATGTTTTAGTACCTAGTTAATGATTTATCTAAAATACATCAGTCCATCCATTCCCACCTATGATTCTGTATGTTTATGTAATGATGTTAAAACCTTCACTGACCACAAGCCCTTATTGATGTATAAATGCCCAGTTTTACTTACCCATCCCCCACCCACATGCTAAATCTCAAAGTCAGCATATACCAAAGCTCAAGTTCAGAGGTCTTCAAACTATGGCCCACCAGTTGTTCACGAACTTCAATTTCCATCATGCCTAGTCATGTCTGTGAATGTCAGAGAATTACAAGGCCTCATGGGATGTGTAGTTCTGCAACAGCTGGAGGGCCGTAGTTTGTAAATCTCAGCTCTAGCTGGTGAGTATAATGGGCCATACACACTAGAAGATTGTCAGAACAATTTATCCTTCCGATTTACCAAAACCAAATAATATGAGGTCCAACAAACACTTTCAAATCCTATGCAATCTGGTAGGCCCTTGCACTACATAGAAAAGTTAAATCTGCACGAAAAAGTCTTCAGAGAATCTTCTAGTGTGTATGGCCCTTTACAATATAAGAACAATAGGAGGTTGAAAAGAAATGTATGTAGATGTTACATCCCCATATCCAAACCTTTGCCTTCCTGTTGTATATTTTTTTAGCAAGTTGCATAAGCATTTAACAGACAACTGTGTGTGTAATTAATAATGTGATGTGCTCAAGCACTAATTTTATTTTTTTTATTTTTTTTTATTTTTTCCCCACAGTTTCCTTCAAACGCAGAGCAATGGCTGGAGATTTCTGATCAATTTCTGGAGAAGTGGAATTTTCCCAATTGTGGGGGTGCTATTGATGGGAAGCACGTCCGCATTGTCCCCCCTCCGAATTCCGGCACATTTTATTATAATTATAAAGGTTTTTTTAGTATAGTCATGCTAGCCATAGTTAATGCAAACTATGAGTTTATTTTTTTGGATATTGGCAAAAATGGCCGCAATTCGGATGGGGGAGTTATTGATCAGACGGAGTTCGCTCGTCGTCTAAAGAACGGCACTCTGAACCTGCCATCCAGGGAGCAAACTGTTGAGGGTATGAGCTTTGTGTTTATCGCAGATGAGGCTTTTGCGCTTGGGGAGCATCTCATGAAGCCCTACCCTCAGAGGAACCTCACCCCAGACCAAAGGATTTACAACTACCGGTTGTCCAGAGCTCGCAGAGTTGTGGAGAATGCCTTCGGGATAATGGCCAACCGGTTCCGGATATTCCTGACGTCCATAAACCTGGCACTGTACAAAGTGGATAATGTGGTCTTGTGTTGCTGCATTTTGCACAACTTCCTACGCAGGAATGCACAAAATTATGTATTGCAGCAACTGGATACTGACCCTGCTATGCCAGGTACAAGTGGAGAGGCCCAACCTTCTAACCAAGTGGAGTCCATGACGTCAATGGAAGTTGGACGGTCAGCATTGGCATCACACAGGGCCCGTCAGATCCGCCAGGAATATCTGGACTATTTCGTGGGGAGAGGAGCTGTGTCCTGGCAGCAATCACTGTCACACACCCATTAATCTTGTTAAAGATTGGACACACAAGATAAATGTCAGAGATATATTATTTTTCAACACATTAAACAAAAATTGCAATGATTCTGTATTGTGGATTATAATCATTTGGGCACATATGCCAAACACAATTATTTGGGTTAATCATGTGTTATATATGTGTGACTTTGGAAGGGTTAATACATTCATCAGTGTGTTTCTTGACTGTAGTCTCTCACCAGCTGATCCAAAGTGATGATGGCCATGTGTTATTTTTTAGCCAGTGGTGTAAATACAAGGGCCTTCTGCACCCCACAAAATGTACACAAACCCTGTCACATTGAGAACTAGGTCACACCCAAGGTTCATCTAATGTCACCTTACATTGGTGTTCATTGTCCAGAAGTTGCCCATACTATATATTTCATATAATACATTAGGGTATTAACAAAGTACCTACACCTGTTATGTTGTGTTCATTTATGACATCCTTCTCACTGCCCACCAATGTTAGGATATGTCAGTGTTATGTGAAACTTGATCATTGTTCATCTCAAAGTGTTATATATATAGGTAATGGAAAGTGAACTAGAGCAACGAACAAGCAATACACTATAGATTACACTGATCTCCCTACACTGATTGCTACTGGCAATATCAATGCCATATTGAATCCTAGGACTGCTAGTACCTTGAGTGTTGAGTCACACTTATGCGATGCGGGAAGTCTGCGACTTTGCAGCCTTCCAGCATTGCATAAGGGTGACCCGCCACTTACTTTTTCCACAGGATTGTATTCCACAAGTGTTAAGCACTGTGCGATCCAATCCAGATACATCAGAAATAAAGGGTCATGTGCGACTTGTATGCGTGTTCAGTGCGAATGTAGCCATACAAAGTGTATGTCTCAATTCACACTGCACATCTGATGGCATGTAATATCGTAGCGCACTGCTCCTTTATTACATGCGATCAGATGTTCATGCGAAAATCAGCTATACAGTTTGTATGGCTCAATTCGCACTGCACTCGCACAAAAGTCGCACATGATGCATTTATTCAGCCGCATCAGGATAGGATCGCACAATCGTTCAAACTTGTGTGATCCGATCCTGTGTGAAATGTCAGATCGCACTGTGATATGCGTTAAAACTGGGGGTATCTTTAACATTTCATTGACACCTCCAGCAACTCGCATATGGCAGTGTCCAAAATGCTTTCATTAACATGTAAATATGGGAATAGGACAGCCATCATACATTTAGTGCTTCTTTACACAGCTTTAGACCTCGACCCCCCAACGAAAGTCTAATAAAGAATTGAACACACATTGTTGAATGTAAAAACGTTTTAGTATCAAACATTCACAGGGTTAGGGTTAGGGTTAGGGTTAGGGTTAGGGTGTTGTAAAGTGCTTTTCCCAAACTTGGGTACACTCTTTAACATCTGAGTGTAATTAAAATGGCCTAAAACATTATAAAAAATTTGTAACATCAGGAACATCCCAATACAAACATTAAAAACCTAGTAAAATTGTGGCTTAAAATTTGCCAATCATGTCCACAAAATTGCGCATTTTGATTTGTAATGCCGTTGCAGTCTCCTTTATTTGTTCCAGGTCTGCGCAGCATTGGAGAGCCTCACGGGTCAATTTGGCTAATGTGCAACTATGTAAAACATGGTCTGTAAAAATTAAAAAAAAATGAGTCAATGTGAATCACCTACATGAGGTCATAATAATAGAGAAACATTTGGTGTCCAGGTAATCTTAAATTCCTCTCGAGTTAATACCTACCCTGTTCTTATGCTCTTTTGCCCTAGGCTCTTCTTCTTCCTCCTGTCCTCCTCCGATGCTGTTGCTGATGATTCTGCCGGTCTCCTGAGCTTACTATATATTCATTAGGGGTGTGAACGCATGATGACGTCATTGTGAGGGCATGGTTGTAATGTATATATATTAAGATGCAGAGACCAGAGACGGGCAGAATGCACGGCAACAGCATTGGAGGAGGACAGGAGGAAGAAGAAGAGCCTAGGGCAAAAGAGCAGACAACATAAGAGCAGAAGATTGGACAGCAGAAGAGTGGAGAGGAGAAGATCCAAAGAGCAGAGTGGAGAAGACCGGATGAAGATATTTAAGAACATTTCATAAACGTCTCCTGTCGTTATTCACATACACTTCCATTTATGTGGTTAATGTGTAGGGGTACTATGTACCCCATACCCATTCACATAGTGATTGGGGTCTGGGATCTGGGGGCCACCCTTTGTTAAAGGTTGCTTCCAAAGTCCTAGGAACCCCCTGGCCGCATGACCCCCCAAAACCACCAGACAGGGTTGTGGGGATGAGGCTCTTGTCCTCCTCTACATGGGAGTAAGGTGCTTTTGGGTGTGCGGTGCAGAGGCCCCCTGGCCCAAAGCAACAAAACCCCCCCATGTTGAGGGCATGTGTCCTGCTGTGGTCCAGGGGGTGTTTGGTCCGCTTGCTCGTTCTCTTTCCTGGCCTGACAAGCTGCATGCTTGTATAAGGGTCTGGTAGGGGTTTTGGGGGTAACCCACGCTGTCTTTTTGTTGTGGGCATACCCTCAAACTCAATACCACACACAAAAGGCCTGGTTGTGAACTTGGGGGGACACCCACGGTGGGTTGTTCAATTTTTGGGTGTAGTTCCCCCTCAAAAATCTTCACAACGCAAGTGGCCCCGCAAGTCAGAGCATCCTGATCCGACTTACGGTGCGACTTCCATTCAAATAAAGAGGCTCCCATAGGGAACTAGTGTTGTAAATTGGAGGCTAAAAATAACACTGATAAAAATCATTCTGAAAAAACCTACGTGGGCACACAATTGGCTCTTGGACACTTGGTCCTGGTTCCTCCACAGTTTCGGAACTGGCTTCCATGCTGCTTGGCAAGTTGCCAGGAGATCGGGCTTCTGACCTGGCTGGGGATGCCACATCCTGGCATGATGCAACATCTGCAATGTAAATTTGTAAGGGAATACAAGAATATAAGGTTAAACAATCATTGCAAATACACATATTTCTATGATCCCACTACACAAAAATCTGTGACTACCAACCTTCTTGTTGCTCTGGTGTCTCATCACTTGTTGGCTCCACCAGGATTATTTCCGGAATAAGGTCTTCATCTACATAATACAAAACATTGGCCATATCATAAAAGTCACAAGAGGTACATTTGTTAGGACATGGTGCCCTGCTTGATAGCTCTTTTAGTAACAAATATGAAGACATGTACATGGTTATCTACGAAAAATATGGTACATTAATGTTTGACAGTGCATAGGAACCAATTACCTTTAGTGGAATCTGTGCCACCTTCTGTGCCCATGTCCTCATCTTGTTCGGCAACTGCCGATGGAGCTGCCAGACCTCTCCTCCTCCTTTCCCATAGTTTGGCACGGAGTTTACGTTTTTCTCCTATTTAAAGGTTTGAATAATAATATGTGATTAATAGGAATGTTTGCTGAGAAGATTCGTGCAGGAAAGAACGTTCGTTGCAACACAATACATATATTTTTAACTATGGCTTCCTGACTTTTAATGTCATATACTAAAACATCAACAATAGATCGATCAAATCACGACATGACAACTAAAATGAGTAATCTAACTTTTTACATAGACATTATAATCTAGACATGTTAATACAACATACACAAAATTATAAAAAACATATTGCATGATTAAAAAAATAAAGAAAAAATAAAACTTACTTTTTTTCAAAATCCGATGGATTTGGGAAAGCTGATCCTGCTCACGGTGTTTGAGGTCAGACCACCGTTTCCGAATCTGATCTTTCGATCGCTCGACACCGAATTTTTTGACCAAACAGGCCACCACCTTGTCCATAATGCCATCTTTCCTGGCATTGGGCCGATCGTAATTTGCCAACTTTCCATCGTAATCCATTTTTTCTAAAATGGAGACCATCTCCACCATTTCTGGCTTTGACATGGGTGTAGCCCTTGATTTTCGGGTGGCCCAATCACTTCGGCCCCCACTAATTGAGCTCCCAGATTGTTGAGACATGGTTCCTAATTAAACAATGATTATTCCACTGCCTCAGGTGTGAGTGTCGCATGTAGGCCTGATCTTCGGCACGTACACACCCCTGCACAAGCCCGCCACTGGAGGAGGAGTTGACGCCTGCGCTGTATTTAAAGGACGCCAGATCGTTCGGCCGACGATTCGCTAGCGGACATATCGAGAGTTGGAGCACGATCGAGCGGCGAATCACGACTTTTCCCCACAAACAAAGGTACGACTCTTTTAATAGAAAGTGTGTGTTTTGGGCCCTATACAGCTTTTCTTAGGAATATCTTTATTATGTGCCAAAATACATGCTCTTTTAATATGTTTTGTGTTGTTTTGTGTCTTGCAGGCATATACTGTCCTGCAATATGGTGGACAATTTCACCACCCACAACTTTTTAATAAGTTTTATTGATGAGTTCAGGCAACTGCCCTGTTTGTGGCAAGTCAAGTCCGCAGATTATAAAAATAGAAAACTCAGAAAACAGGCCATGGAACATTTGGTGGCCTTCTACAAGCCCGTCTGTCCTGGGGCAAATTTTGAGTATATCCGCAAAAAAATAAACAGTATTCGCACTGCCTACAGGCGGGAGTTAAAAAAAATAGAAGATTCCACCCAGTCTGGAGCAGGTGCACGGAATGTACATGTACCACGGCTGTGGTACTTTGATAACATGCGGTTCCTGGCAGACACCATGGAATCCAGGCCGTCAATTTCTACACTGCCTTCTACTTCGGCAGAGGGCTCAGTGTCGGTAGATCCAAGCCAGGATGAGGATTTCCTGGAGGAGAGTTTTACTCAGGTATGGCATTTCACAATATATTGTCTGCTAAAATGTAATCATGTAACAAAATTATAAGCTAAACCATAATTGACCCTTTATGTAAACGGGCATAGCAAGGGGTTGGCATGACAGGCAACCGCCAGGGGCGCAGGCCAAGGGGGGTGGGTCACAAAAACATTGGCATTGTTTTATTGTTTATTTTAACAATCCACTCAGCCTGCACACCCCAGAACCCCCAGTTTGCAGGCGGATTCATGCAGGTGTAAAACATTGAGAGCTGCTTCATGCAGGTGTAAAACATTGAGAGCTGCTTCATGCAGGTGTAAAACATTGAGAGCTGCTTCATGCAGGTGTAAAACATTGAGAGCAGCTGAGCCAAAAGACCAGGAGACTGAGACTGCCTCTCACTGCATCCCCAGCACACCTCTGGTCTTACAAACACTGCTGCATCCCCAGCACACCTCTGGTCCTAACAAACACTGCTGTAGCCTCAGCATTCCTCTGGCTCAACCTTTTTTAATACAAAACTAACAGCTCCTGCAAATGATCCATCCATCCTTGCTTCCATGTCTCTGGTCTCTCACTCTGGGTCAGCAAGGCAGGTGGCTTCCTTATTCATGTTTCCCTGCACTGCTTCACCCTCAATGCCCTACATCAAGTCCTCTGCAAGTTCAGGCCCCTCTCTCTCTGCAACCCCCTCCTCTCTCTCTCACACCCCCTCTTTCTCTCCCTCTCTCTAGCTCTCAACCCTCTCTTTCTTTTTCACACCTGAGACAATGATTGCCCACTAGAGAGCTCTACACTGGGCAAACAAGGGGCAAATTAGAAACTTTTAATGCCCTTTAATTTTTTTTTGGGGGGGTGGGTTACAGTTTTACATTGATCTTGGGGGGGGGGGGGTTGTTGCCAAATACAGCTCCTCAACAAGGGCACTGGAGACCCTAGATATGCCACTGTATGTAAAGTCTGCTATTTGTTCACAATAATATAACAAACATGCATTTTTATATACACTATAACATTCTAATCAATTGTTCATTTCATCAACAGGGAAGTGTCACTGAGGAGGAGCCAGGTTGCAGCCAGGAGCCTGGGGAGCCTGCGGAGCCTGGGGAGCCTGTGGAACTCTTTCCACCACCACCTCCTCCTGCCAAACGGAGGCAAAAGAGGAAGCACGTGGATGACATCACCGACGAGTTTATCCAGGAGGCCACCATAGCCCTACGTCGGAAAACGGAGGCCAATGAGTCCTTCGGCAACATGACGGCAAAAATTTTAGATAAGGTGGACCTCAGGCAGTGTCAGTATGCCAGAAAAATTATTCTGGATGTGCTGCAAAACGCAGAAAACGGCATACTTACTGAGCACAGCCATGCATGCCAGGAGCACCCGTGCCCTCCACCTCCACCTCCACCTCCACCTCCACAACACCCACCACCTCGCCAAATGCCACATGGCCAGTGGCAATATGGCCAGCATGATCCAAACCTGCCCTCATGGCAACCTGATTTCAGTTACCAGCAACTTTAATTTTTGTAACCCCCTATTATTTATTTTACCCCTGTTTGCCAGTTTCTAGTTTAATTTTGTCCAAATGGACCTTTTTTATGTTTAGTTTATTATACGGAAAGTATTAATGTTTGCTTTGTTTTTTTTTTGCTGAGATCCAAAAAATAAAGAAAATTGAAAATAAAAAATGGCCTATCTGAATTTGTTAACATGTTTAATATTGTGCATAACCTGAAAAATATGTTTTAGACATTAATTCATACAAGAATAAAGGGTCATATCAATAGTTAGATCTTTGGTGTGAAAATACAAAAATAATGGTGAAGAGTTCAAATTATTTAATTATAAAATTTGATAGAACAGATAGAATAGACAAACATTATCTTCATCATAACAGAACACATGCCTTTTTATTAGAAAAGTATGGCATTATGAGCAGCATCTTCCTTCTTCTCACATTTATCAAGATGAGCATGTGCTCCGCATTTCACCTATTTCTTGGACTTCCGCGAGCCGAAAGTTCTTTCTGAATAAAATGTTGAGTTTACTAGAGAAAATTCTTCCGGGAACTCATTTGGTTTGATCATGCGTGTTGGGATTTGTAGCTGTGTGTCGGCAGAATTGTGTACTGACAGGCGAACAATCGTCCGTTCTGGTGTCGGCATACAAATATTTTCATGTTTGCAAGAAAGACTTTTGTCCGCGGATTGTGCGCAGACATCTGTCGGAGGCACCATACTAACACGCGTACAATCGGCAGATCCTTCGTCCACCGACGTTTGTATGCCGACGATCGGTACGTGTGTACGGGCCTTAAGCCATTGTGATATATAACGTCTTTATAAATAAAACCAAGTTTCATAAACAAACAATATTATTACTTTTTGACAAACAGAAGTACAACTTTAACCACTTCTGGACCGGAAGGATCTTCCCCCTTAATGACCAGGCCATTTTTTGTCATTCGACACTGCGTTATTTTAACAAACAATTGCGCGGTCGTGCAACGCTGTACCCAAATACAATTGCTGTCCCTTTTTCCCCACAAATAGAGCTTTCTTTTGGAGATATCTGATCACCTCTGCGATTATTATTTTTTGCGCTATAAACAAAAAAATAGCGACAATTCTGAAAAAAAAAAAAAACAATATTTTTCACTTTCTGCTATATAACATTCCCAAAAAAAATTTAAAAATAAAAAATGTTTAACATTTTAGGCCAATTTGTTTTCTGATACATATTTTGGTAAAAAAAATCACAATAAGCATATTTTGATTGGTTTGTGCAAAAGTTATTGCGTCTATTAACTACCGGAAAGATTTATGTCATTTTTATTGTTTTTTATTTTCTTTTTACTAGTCATGGAGGCGATCTGTGCTTTTTACTGTGACATTGCAGCAGACAGATCGGACCCCTAACTGACATTTTTGATGCTTTTGGGGGGACCAGTGACATTACTACAGTAATCAGTGCTAAAAATATGCATTGTTACTGTATTAATGACACTGGCAGGGAAGGGGTTAACACTGTGGGTGATCAAGGGGTTAAATGTGAGCCTAGGGGAGTGATTCTAACTGTGAGGGGGGGTGGGGCTTGTGAAATGACCATAGAGACCTGGGATCCTATATAGAATGATCACAGGAGCTCTGTGATCATTCCAGAGAGAAGAACGGTCAGCTGTGTTTACAGTGGGGAGCGATTGCGGGTGTCAGGCGGCAATCGGAGCTGCCTGCCCCGTGCATCGGAGTCCCTGTTGCCTCCAGCACGTGCTCGCCCCCTAGCTGCAGGCGCACGACCGACGTAGCCCTACGTCAGTTCGCTCTGGAGGGGCTGCCTGCTGCAGTATATCTGCGGCAGGCGGTCCGGAATCGATTAAAATACAAAATCTCAAAATCTCCAAAAAACTGTAAATGCTACTGGCTGTTATGTAATTGCACATATTACCTGAATAGTTTACCAACATTAAATATAAAGAAAAAATTTCAGAAAAGCCTTTTTCTTAATTTTTTTCTCTTTCAGCAGCTCAGTAAATGCCCCTTACTTATGCCTTATGTATCTTTGATTGCACTTGCACTTTATGCATTGTGATTGATTAATTGATTTATTATGATTGATTGATTTATGCATTGTGATGGGTCATGTAATGCTCATATGGTTCAAGGAAGCAGCGCTATTTAACTGTCTTTTGATTATTGTTTGAGATTCCTATACCTTTTATAATAGCAGCAGCTAATTTTTATGCACTTTTCTTAATAGTCACACACATACATATGGTTTAGTATACATTTCACTGACACGAATCAAAAAAATCCATAGCGCGGGTCATATTGCCTTTCTTTATATGCTTATAAAGTGTTAATTGGATCTTGCCTTCAATTTGTTAGTGTATCTAAATCTGCTAGTAAATTTAACACCCCCTCCCCCAGACTGGCAATGCTGTTGTCCAAAGGTGTCTCTGTTGCTCCTCCTTTAACAGTGTAGGCACTCTAATACAGGAAATATGTTATTGATCAGTTCACCAGGTGAAAACAGAGGGAAAAACCCTGAAAAAGCAAAACTAATGCAGCCATCACATCTAACGGTTGGTAAGTTTCAATATGCAGTATTAAATTTGTGGTTTGTAGGTTTATTACCGCTTTAAATTTATAAGAAATTACAAAGTTCTCACCATGATGGGGATGTATTAAAATTTTTACATTTCACAACAATTGATGTCATCAGTCCCTGTGATAGGGTTTTTTTGAAGTATGGCAAATCACATGATGGCATTTATTTATGATTCATGTTTTGCGTTATTTTGTAAAATGTTCATGTGTAACCACTTCCCGACCACCCACCACTTTTTTACTGCAGCAGGGTGGCTCTTCTGTGCAAACAGACGTAGGTCTACGTCAGTCACGCACGGGAAGCTAGGGGGTAAGCGCGCTCCAGCCCCCACTCGGCAGCGGGGAAGCCGATGCACGTGGGCAGGCGGCTCTGATTGCCGCCTGACACCCGCGATCGCTCCCCGCTGAGAGAGAAGAACAGTCAGCTGTTGTAAACACATCTGACTGTCCTTCTCCCTGGAATGATCATAGAGCTCATGTAATCCTTCTATATAGGATCACATGTCTCTGTGGTCATCTCAGAAGCCACGCCCCCCCACAGTTAAATTCACTCCCCTAGGATCACATTTAACCTCTTGATCACCTATACTGTTAACCCCTTCCCTGTCAGTGTCATTATTACAGTAACAGTGCATATTTGTAGCACTGATTACTGTAGTAATGTTACTGGTACCCCCAAAAGTGTCAAAAATGTCAGTTAGGGGTTCGATCTGTCCGCCGGAATGTCGCAGTCCCGCAAAAAATCGCAGATCACTGCTATTACTAGTAAAAAAAAAATAAAAAATTAAAATGCGCAAAACTTTTGCGCAAACCAATCAAAATACGCTTATTGCGATTTTATTAACAAAAATATGTAGCAGAAAAAAAATTGGCCTAAAATGTTAAAAATTTAGATTTTTACATTTTTTTGGAGAATGTAATACAGCAGAATGTGAAAAATATTGTTTTTTTTTCAAAATTGTTGCTATTTTTTTGTTTATAGTGCAAAAAATAGAAATCGCACAGGTGATCAGATACCACCAAAAGAAAGCTTTATTTGTGGGAAAAAAAGGACGTCAATTTTATTTGGGTACAGCATTGCATGACCGCGCAATTGTCCGTTAAAGTAACGCAGTGCCAAATCACAAAATAGGGCCTGGTCATTAAGGGGGCAAATCTTTCGGTCTTAAAGTGGTTAAAAGTGTATGATAAGCAAAATAAAACATAATGTGTAGTACATCTCCTCAATTCATGCACATTTCCCAGTTTTAGACTCTTTAATGCTGCAAGTACAGAAACAACTTAGTGAGCCTCTACGGCACTGATATCCCATTAGATGTTGTTAGCCCTGAATAAGTTGTCCTCTGTTAGACTACAGAACACCTCCCATTTATTTAATTGAGATAAGAAGACAGGGACATGTTCTGTAGTCCAGCAGAAGATATCTCTGCCAATGCTGACAACACTGCTTGAGATCTCAGTGCATCATAGGCAGCCTTTTCAGCCCATCAGAGTAAGTTAGGAGCTTGATGGATTTCTGGCAGGAACAATTTGCATTTTTTTTTTTTTTTTTTTTTTTTTACTAATAGCATTTTTAAAGAGATACAATATTGTATAATGTTCATGTATTGGTTTATTTAAAAATATGTGTTTTAAATGTATTTTGCCCAGATATACACTTTAATTTAGACAATCAATAAATGGTAGGGACAGCTATGGTGATTTGGGATTCTGGTAGCTTCAGTTTTCTTTAAGTGTATATTTGTCAATTTTAAAAGGATCATTTATCTATGGTGACAATAATCCTAAACTATGGAAAATTTTTTTTAGAGCATCTTAACCACTTCAGCCCCGGAAGATTTGGCTGCTCAAAGACCAGGCCCTATTTTGCGATTTGGCACTGCATGACTTCAAAGGACAATTGTGCGGTCGTGCGAAAATGTACCCAAATGAAATTGACGTCCTTTTTTTCCCACAAACAGAGCTTTCTTTTGGTGGTATTTTATCACCTGTGCGATTTTTATTTTTTGCACTATAAACAAAAAAAGAGTGACAATTTTGAAAAAATAACAATATTTTTCACATTTTCTTATATGAAATTCTCAACAAAAAAAAATGTAAAAATCAAAATTTTTTTAACATTTTAAGCCAATTTGTTTTCTGCTACGAATTTTTGGTAAAAAAAAATCGCAATAAGCGCATTTTGATTGGTTTGCGCAAAAGTTATTGCGTTTACTAACTACGGGAAAGATTTATGTCATTTTTATTGTTTTTTTTTTTTAAACTAGTAATGGCGGTGATTTGTGATTTTTTTTTTGCGGGACTGCGACATTGCGGCAGACAGATCAGACCCCTGACTGACATTTTTTCTTTTCAATGATTTTTATTGAAAGTTTTTACAAAAATAGTGCAAAATATACACACATAATAAAAAATCAGCGCATAATAAACGTAAACAGTGGTATAACCATAGCAAACATTAGGTAATACTTCTATAAAAGGTCGAAACTATAACGTGGCGAGGGCTAGCACCTCAAAACACAATAAACAGGAGCCTCAAGGTATCTAGAGGGACCCTCACCGAGGGTGAACAGGGCCAACCACCCCGAGCATTTAATCACACTGTGCGTACTTCACAGGATAAGTGGCTAGATCGTGATCCCACAGAACCTTGCCCCAGCCTGGGCTGGGGACATGGGGTACTAAGCCCTTAGAATACAGTACCACTGTTAACCTCATACCGTAAGCTGAGACAAATCGTAGAAAGAGAGAAAGAGAAAGGACAATAGAGCCACAAGAAAAGAAGAGAAAAGGGAAAAGAGAGAAGAGGAAAGATTTGTAAGGTTGGACCCGCCCCCGCCCCCGCACCCCACCCCCAGACCTTCCTGAGTCCATCAGGCACCCCCAGTGAGGTAGTTAATCCACGATCCCCATACCTTGTCAAACACACGCATTTTGTCCTCCAGTTGAGCTGTCAGGCGCTCATTAATCATAATCCAATTCAGTTTGTGCCTAAGCAGCTCAAATGGTATCGTAGGAGACTTCCAGGATCTCGCTATTGCTATTTTTGCTGCAGTAAATATGAACGTTATGAGCCGCCTCTGCGCTCTATTGGCTGTATCCACCTTTTTGCCCCATAGTGCCTGCTGAGGGGACTTGAGTAGCTTTACTTGCGTGAGGGTGTAGATGAAATTGTACACTCTAATCCAAAAGCGTCGGGCCTTCGGGCATTGCCACCAAACATGAAACATCGTACCCTCTTGGCCACACCCCCGGAAACACCGCGAGGATGCTCCTGGCACAAAGGATGCTATCCTGGCTGGTACCATGTACCAGCGCAGGAGCACCTTGTAGTTGGCCTCGATGATTGAAGTGTTAATTAGAGACCTGGAAGCCTCTCGAGCCATGTCGTGCCAGTCCGCCAACTCCACAACCTCCCCGACATCCGCCTCCCATCGTTCCATGTATGGAAGCTTCAGGGGCGAGTCCATAAGCATATTATAAATCATAGAAATATACCCCCGTAATTTATCGTATTTGCGGCACAAAAATTCCATGGAGGTCATGGTAGTCAGATCGGACAGGCGAGACAGGGATCGCAGGTAATGATCAATCTGTCAGGCAGGGCATGTTTTTCTATCAGCTGCTGACGTTTGAGGATACCCCTATGATCACAAAAATCCACTATGCAAAGCAGCCCCTTGTTCGTCCACCACTAAAAAGATCTGGGGGAGAGACCCGGGGGGAACCCGCTGTTGTTAAGAATAGTGGCCAATGGGGTATGTGGGGACCTAAAGCCATGCGTTCTGGTCAAACGATCCCAAATGGCCATAGAATGAGACAAGGCTGGGCACAGGATGGGGGGATGATCCCTAGGTGATAACCACATTGCATGGGAGACTGCCAGGCCCGGAACCGAGCTCGCCTCCAATTCCATCCAGGGCATCCGGGCCCCCTCAGAGTGGAATCTCACCAACTGGGATAACTGTGCAGCATAATAATAGTTCAGCAGATCCGGTACCCCCAGACCACCCCTGACTTTAGGGGTGTACAGCATCCTCTTGTTCACCCTAGGCCTCTTGTTCCCCCAGATAAAGGAAAGGACGTGACCCTGAAATTTGAGCAGGTCAGACCGCCTCAGCGCGACTGGCAGAGTGCGGAACAGATATAACACCCTCGGAAGGATATTCATCTTGATGGAGTATAGTCTGCCAAACCACGAAGGGGGCTGAATCAACCATTTATCCATGTCACCCTTCAGGCGTGTAAACAGAGGAGGATAATTCTTCGTGTAGAGTGTAGACAAGGATGGGGTTAAATTAATGCCTAAGTAGGGCATAGAGTCTGTGCACCATGCAAATTTGAAAGATTTCCTGAGTGTGTCCACAGTGCGACCCTCCAGGGAGATGTTCAGTGCCTGGGATTTCGTTTGGCTTGCATGCAATCCTGATACAAGCGCAAACGCATCCAATAGCGCAAATAAGTTGGGTAAAGTCGTGATGGGCGAGGAGACAATGGCTAAAATATCGTCCGCAAAAAAGGCGCACTTGTGTTCGACGCCCCCGCACACCACCCCCCGCACGTCCGGTGAAGCACGAATTTTAATGGCTAAAGGTTCCAGTGCTAGGACAAAAAGGAGAGGGGACAAGGGGCAGCCCTGTCGGGTACCTCTACAGATAGGAATAGAGTCCGAGGAGAAGCCCTTCAGCCTAAGAACCGCCCTGGGTGTACTATATAGGGTCCGCAGCAACGTGAGAAAGGGAGCACCGAATCCAAATCTAGTCAACACGTCGAAAAGGTATTCCCACGACAGGGAGTCAAAAGCTTTTTGAATATCTAGGGAGAGGAGCATGCCTCTACGATTACCCCCTCCGTCCCAAACTGATTGAATAGCCGTGATGATGTCTACAACCCGTCTAGTCTGATCCGAAGTCTGTCGACCAGGGACAAACCCAGCTTGATCGGGATGTATATATTGAGCCAAAAAGGAGCCAAGCCTAGTGGCCATAATTTTCGCCAAAATTTTTAGATCAGAGTTAATGAATGAGATCGGACGATAATTGTCGCATATGCTATGATCCTTGTCCGGTTTGGGCAAGACATGAATATAAGCCGTATTCTCATGGGGCGGGAGGGATTCCCCGTTGCGTAGAGCATTAAAAAAGGCGCAAAGATGCGGTGTCAGAACTTCCTGAAATTTGCGATAATATACCCTGGAATACCCGTCCGGCCCGGGGGCCTTGGAGGGATGTAACCCCTTGATCGCCTGAAGAACCTCCGCCTCCGTAATCCGACCGTTCATAAGGTCGACATGAGACTGCGTCAGCGTGGGCAGTCGCAGGTCGGCAAAAAAAGAATCGGCCAAACCCCGGTTATACGACGGTGGTGCCCTGTAGAGTTTAGTGTAAAACCTAGCAAATTAGGACGCGATCAGGGTTGGATTGCGAGAGAGCGCCCCCGTCCGCAGCCGCAATCTAGGCAGGGCCGCTGAGAAGGGGCGAGGGGCCAGCCTCCTAGCCAACAGAGTGGTAGGTTTGTCACCCATAGTGTAGTATCTATGTCGGGACCATCTATTTTTCCGCCTGGGTCGTGAGTGTCAAATTAAGCTCCAATCTAGCATCAATTTTATGACGGATATCAACGAGGGGGCGCGTCCGTTGTTCAAGGAGTAGTGCGCGTAGGGCCTGCTCCTGTTCCCTTATTGTGCTCTCCCTGTTACGTTTTAGTTTGGCTGCCAATTGAATCAGTTTACCGCGGATGGTAGCTTTATGGGCCGCCCACACGACGGTAGAGGAAGTATCACCCGGTCTATTTTCTAGGAAAAATTGTTTAATATCCCTTTCAATCTCCCCCAGGACCCCAGGATCGTTTAGTAAAGCTGCATTGAGTCGCCAAGGAGTGGGGCCTGGGGAAGACCACAGCGCTGAAAACTGTACTAAAACCGGGGAATGATCGGACCAGGAGGATGCCAAAATCTGCGCTGAGCATACACATGAGGCCAGAGCGGAGCTGGCGAACACGTGGTCTATGCGAGAATAGGTGCCGTGGACATGGGAAAAATGGGTGTAGTCTCTCTGAGTCGGATTATGTTCCCTCCACAAGTCTAGGAGATCCCAATCATGAAGAAGTCGGGCCAACCTTGAGCCGTTCTTCGGTACATGCTTATATCTGGGCACGCCTTGGACGGATTTGTCCAGCGCGTTCTCGAGCGGGAGGTTACTATCTCCCCCTAGGATCACCCTGCCCTGCGCTTTGGGAAGCAATGTCCTCAGCATATCCTGAAAAAACCCTACCTGACCCGTGTTAGGGGTATAATAGGAGACCAAGGAGACCAACTGATCCTGAACAAGGCCCACAACCATGAGGTACCTGCCCTCCTTGTCTCGGACCACTGTAACCGGAGTAAAGTGGACCCTTCTCGAAAAACATATAGCCACTCCCGCTTCTTTTCCTGGCCCGAGGATAGATAAAATTGAGGATAATGTGTCGAAAGATATCTGGGTGCTGACGTTTTGGAAAAATGCGTTTCCTGCAATAGTAAGATGTCCGCCTTCTGGCGCTTATATTGGAGGAAAGCCTTGGTGCGCTTCAGTGGAGAGTTAAAGCCCTGCACATTATGTGTTATCAGTGTAAATCGAGAGGAACCTGAGGGTGACATGGTGGTTTGGCAGTGCACTCTTACCTGATCGCTGTGGACAACGGCCCGACTCAGCTAGGCTATAAATCCCTCCGCCCGGGGAGCCCGGGGGCAGCAGTACGGGGTAAGCTCGCAGAGCCTGGGTCCAAGAGGAGAGAAAGGAAAAAGGAAAGTTAGAGAGAAAGCAAAAGAGGACAGGAGGAATCATCCCCCATGCCGTAAAGGCACTAATGCAATACATATACAAAAACCTTTGGGAATTACTTTGCCCCAGTTCCCAAACCTGGGGTACGTGTCGTGAGATTGCCCCCATCGGGTGAGGGGGGCAAGTTCACAGGAGTGGCACACGGTAACATCCCGGGTAACAATCCGAGACGCCAATGAGGGCGGGGAAGACCCGAGGTGTACTTCCTCCCGGCCACCCCAGGCCCCCATCCTGAGAACTAGGGTAGGTGAACCGGTCGCCTCCGCCTACAGGATCCTGGAACGTCGGATCCGCGACCAGCCACCATACTGTAAAAAGCAATAGAAAATAAAAATAAAAACAATCGTAACAAAAAAAATTTGGAGGAGGATGGGGGAAAACTAGTTAAACTTGCAATAAAAGAACTATCAGCATTAAATGAACCGTTCCCAACCTCACGCAACCGACACAGCAACAGCTGCGCCGGCCAGGATTGACAGGGAGGGAACAACAGGTAAACAAGTACTTGGCTGGAAAAAATGGAGAGCCTGAGCGAGCAAAAATAGGTTTATCAACAGTTCAGGTCTTGCGTCCCCTCTTGCCCCCTCGCTGTCCAGCGGGAGGGGAGCCCCGATGTGACCACACCGGGGACATCGGACGATCCGGTCCGGCCGCTGTTGATGAACGTGGAGAGCGCGGCTCCCTGGTCAAGATGCCCAGCTTTAGCAATAGATCTTCTCCTGCATGGAAGTTGGTGAAGAAGTGATTCTTGCCATTATAGGTAAAAGACAGCCAAAAGGGGAAGGACCACCGATATTTGATGTTATTGTCCAGTAAACATTGGAGCAGGGGCTTGAGCTTGCGGCGCTTCTGCACCGTCGATGGGGCCAAATCCGTATACAATTGTATAGGGGACCCAAGCAGTGTGAGGTCTCGGCGGTTCCTGGCCGCTGACATCATTCTCTCTTTGATGTTATAATAGTGCGGTTTCAAAATGATGTCCCGGGGGAGACCATCTTGCCGTGGCGCAGTTAGAGCCCTATGCACCCTGTCCACTTCCATTTGATGTGGAGAAATGTCTGGAATCAGATCTTTCATGAGGTCCCGAACTGCCGCTTCCAGGTCCTGGTGTGATTCAGGAAGGCCCCGTATGCGCACATTGTAACGGCGCGACCGGTTTTCCAAGTCCTCAATCTTGGAGTAAGCTTCCTCCAACCGGTCATGAAGCTCTGACACTAATTTAGTATTCTGATTAACTCTGAGCAGTGAGCCATCCACCTTTTTCTCAACAGTGTCCAATCTCATCCCAAACCCCTGGAGATCCTTCTTAATGTCAGTTGTAATAATGGAGCATGCCTTAGACAGTTCCTGCTGGAGCATTGTGGAAAATCTTGCTAACAGCACCGCATCACCCGAATAGGGGGCTGGAGGGGGTGCCTGAGCATCACCCGTGGGGCTAGGCTGGCTAAATAGAGAGTCCGCCATTTCAGCCATATTCCGGTCCATCGAGGAGGCCGGGGAGCCGGACACATCTGGCCTACAGTATGAAGGGGTGGGGGAGGGCTGCTGATAACTCACCCCGGCACTCGGAGACCCCCCGGACGCTCCCGAAGTCTGGGAAGAGAAGGGATCCCTCATATCATCCCTGGAAGGGGAATCTGCAGGCAGATGCGGAGAAGCTGGAGTAGGAGGCCGAGGTTGCTCTGGGGCCGCGTCCCGACCGCTCTGAGCTTTCTGCTTGCCCGGCGCCATTTTGGGGGAGGGCGTCTTCCCAGATGAGATAGGCCGCAGACCTTCCCGCTGATTGCCGCGCTTGTATGGCCTTTTTCTGGGCAAACCAGCCGATCCCCGCCGCATGACAACCACACGATCCTCCGGGGAGAGAACCGAGCCACCACCTGGACTCCCGCCGCTGAATTTAGCTGGATTTCCTTGGAGATGTGCGGAGCACGACTAGAACATGTC
The DNA here is from genome assembly GCF_965119305.1 of Pelophylax lessonae. Classification (NCBI taxonomy): domain Eukaryota; kingdom Metazoa; phylum Chordata; class Amphibia; order Anura; family Ranidae; genus Pelophylax; species Pelophylax lessonae. The sequence goes on along the minus strand of NC_138770.1, from coordinate 162,551,672 downwards.
CGTGCTCGTGCCCGCGCGCATGCGCACTCCTGACTGACATTTTTTACACTTTTGGGGGTACCAGTGACATTACTACAGTAATCAGTGCTATAAATATGCACTGTTACTGTAAAAATAACACTGACAGGGAAGAGGTTAACTTTATTGGTGATCAAGGGGTTAAGTGTGTCACTAGGGGCATGCTTCTAACTGTGGCTAGTGAAGTAACCACAGAGACATGCGATCCTATATAGCAGGATCGCATAACCTCTGTGTCTACTTCAAGGAGAATGACAGACGGCTGTGTTTACATCATCCGTCTGTCTTTCTCCCTCTCCTGCGGGAGATCGCAAGTGGCCGGCGGCCATCGGAGCTGCCGATCACACGCGATGGCTAGGCAGGGAACGAGCAGGGGCGGGAGCGCGCTGCCGCCGGCGTTCGCTCGCCCCCTACAGGCTCTTTGGCAATTGACGCGTCACTTTGCCTGTAAGCGGCTGCATGCCGCAGTAAATATACAGGAGGTGGTCGGCAAGGGGTTTATGAAATAGGTTAGGTTAAGAGTACCAATGTTAAGAATTAATACTATATATTAAACAAAAAAGACGTTTATAAAATTAAAGTGATTGTAATTGATCCCCTTGTAAAACACATTCAGTTTAACTTCTTCTGGACTGCCCCACGCATATAAACTGTGGCAGGGCGGTCCTCCAGCGCAAAATCACCTATCTGTACGTGATTTCGTGCAAAAGGTCTGGAGCGTGCACATGCACCGCCAGCAACTCACTTTCGCTGTGATTGGACACAGCAGGAGCCAATCAGCTGGTTCGGCTGGCTAGCACCTCGCGATTATTCGGGAGAGAGGCAGAGTGGCAGTTTGCCTATGTAAACAAGGCAGACCGCCGTTCTGTGAGAGGGGAAGATGGAGATCTTGTGTTTCTGCTAAGCAGGAACATGGATCTCTGTCTTCCCCCAGTCAAAGCACCTCCCCCACAGTTAGAAAGCACTCCTAAGGATCACATTTAAGCCTTTGATCGCCCCTGATGTTAACCCCTTCCCTGCCAGTGTTATTAGTACAGTAACAGTGCATTTTTTTTTAGCACTGATGACTGTATTAGTGTCGCTGGTCCCCCAAACAAGTGTCGAAAGTGTAAGTCAGTGTCGGATTTGTCCGCCGCAATGTTGCAGTCTCAATAAAAATCGCTGATCGCCACCATTACTAGTAAAAAAAAAATAATAATAAAAATTTCATAAATCGATCCCATAGTTTGTAGACACTATGGGCCGGATTTAAAGAAACTGCAGCTTCAAACATCTATGACGTGTTTCAGTTTCGCCGCGTTCAAATCAATTAACTGGCGCTGCGGCGAATTGGCTAGTGAAACAGCAATAATGAATTCCGCCGTCAGCGGGATTCACTTACGATCGCGGCTTCGCCAATTCGCAAACTTATGTCTTCGTGCTTATAGCAGTTTCACATAGCGATGTGGGGTAGTGGATTAGTGCACACATCACTTCTGTAATTCATCTCCCTCTGCTGTAGGTTCGAGGCTTACCATCTCCACCTACCTTTTTTATTTTCTTTTTTTGTTTATATTGCTAAAATGTAACGGATAACATCATATATATTGCTAAATAATGTTACACTCAGAAGCGCTTGCAAGCTTACACCATTTTAAGTGGTTTTTTGATCTTGTCTGTGTGTCGAATCGATCTTATGATTGAAAGTACCAAAGGCAAGTGACCAAACCCCTACCCTACTTCAGGGCAAGATGAAACCTCACAATTTTACCATGGTCTTCTTCCCACATTCCATACAATGTTTAGTTCTTTAGCTATATGTGCTTTTTAGCCTTAACACACTCCTTTTTTTCCACCATACAGCTTTATTCTGCACAATAGCTAAGTGCTTTGCAACTTCACTGCAGTTAACAACGTCATGGGTTCAAATCACATCACTACACTTGGGATCTCTTTTCACTCTCATTTTTTTAACAGTTTTTTTAAACTATCTTGAATTTGGGGGGGGGGGGGGTGTCCTACCCAAATTTCAAGCACATCAATGGAAACAACACAATTTTGATTTTATGAGTGTGGTCCTAGTTTTATCGAGATGCAATTCTTTACATATTTACCATGGTTCTTACAATTTCTTGACCAATAAACATAGGTGTCTGATATTGGACTCTCTCCATATTTCAACAACACAGACCCTCATAGTCCAACACTACATTTGCCTCACACCTCAACACAACACTGTCACATCCCTACTCTACATTACAACCCCTCACATCACCAGTACAAGCAGCATGCAAAGTGCAAAACTCCGGCCTTGGCAGCTTAATGGGCCATACACTAACAATTTGTCTAGACTTTTTCCTGTAGACTTAACCAAACCATATAATATAAGCTCAAACCTCAACACTTTCAATTTGGATGCAATCAGGCAGGCCCTTGCACTACATAGAAAATGTCAATCTGAAGGATAAAGTCTTCTCTAAATCTTACAGTGTGGATGGCCCTTTTGTCTGTAGGCACCCACACAAAACAAAAAAACACATGTTCAATTCTAAAGTCTTTATTTATTTGAGAATGACAGCAGAAGGAGGGATGCAGCAAAATAATATTGTCACTCTCCAGTCCGTGTGCCTTTACAACGCCAGACCACGATCTTTGCTCCATGGCTACGGGATTCTGATGTCTTCCACAACTTCAGGCAGAGTTCAGAATCCATTCTGCACCTCTACCAGCTCATAGGGGACAGGCATGGCAAGGTTGCTGGTCAGCCTCCAAGCCACTTTCGAAGTTCCAGGGTGTTCATGTTGGTCATTGGCCATGTGCCTTACCAAATATCCACTGACCACAAAAGAAGATGAGTGGAGTCCATCAAGGTGGGTTTCTACCACCTACACCCGCAAGCAGTACCACTCCTGGAAAAATAAAACAAAGGATAAGACATTTCATTATGAAAATCACATCTCAATGCCTGTTTGCTTCATTCTGAACTTCATTTAATTTCGACATCAGGAGTGAAATAACACATTTTATGCCAACTTACACAAACCAGAAATCATTAATGTAAACATTTGAATACACACCTGTGACGCCAGACAGCCCATCACCACAGGCTTCTCATGGTACATGCCATGATTCCAAGATGTTGATGTTCTGGAAAATTACAACACCATAAGATACCAAGCAGCCGTTCATGTTATCAATAACTACACAGGTGGCATAGACACAAATAAACACCTGCCAGCTCTTCTCAGCCCTTTACACTATTCACAATACCAACATGTTTATGGTTAGAGGTGCATGTTTTTGCTCAAGTAACACAATTTTACCAATGTTGACTACACTTTATCTACAATGGCAAGTATCGCAAGTATCATTGGCAGATGATAATGACCCTCTGTCTCCCTGTGAGTGGCACCTCTGCTAACTAGCTAATTAATACACATGCCCTATCTTGACCGGTTACAGTACTTACATGTAAAGTGGCTAGCAACCAGGGTATTCCGGGTGGCAAAACCTGCAGCGGTGCTCCGCCGCCTGGGGGCCGCCGGCTGACGGACCTCTGGCTCCCTCTCCTCCGTCAGCTCCCAAGATTCATCCCGGGCAACGCACATGTTGTGCAACACGCAGCACGCCAGGATGATCTTGGAAGCCTTTGTAGGAGAGTACAGGAGTTCACCCCCAGGCCGGGCCAAGCAGAGAAACCGGGATTTGAGAAGACCTATGGTCAACTCAATGATACTCCGGCTTCTCCGCAAGGCCCTGTTGTAATTCCTCTCTGCTGGGCCCTGGGGGTACCTGATTGGAGCCATCAGCCACGTCAGCTGCGGGTAACCAGCATCCCCTGAAAAATAAGAAAAATATACATTAGTTCTTCATATCATGTGACTTTAGATGACTCCTCAAAATGGGAGACAATTAGGCATTTTACTAAACAACCTGCTCGTCTGTTTGCAAAAACTCATATGAAACATCTCAACTCTGTCTAACTGCCTAAATCACTAATACAAATGGGAAAAAGGACACACAAAGTGGTGGGTTTCTCTTGCAAGTTCCAACTTGGCCCCTATTTTGTTCCTATTACATTAGCCTAGGTATTACTTCTGGAATATATCTGCAACTAGAGTGAGGAAACCAATATTGACTCACTTATGCAAAGTACTTTGGGGATATGGCAATACCATTGGAATCATTTGTAGGTTTTCTTTGGGTGGCTAGAGGACACCATTTACACATTGGTTAACCACCTTCATTGGACTCAAAGACAACTTTGCAAATCTTTCTTTTGTGAGCTGCTAAGCTGCTGATCTGGTTGTGTGTGAACAGCCTGACAACTCCTAACACATCCATTTTAGGTAGGCTTTGCTTAAATCAGGGTGTACACCGATGTAGCTTATTCCTATGTCTATGTAATCTTACAATTTATGTTGTTAAGACAAAATACTTTACCAATAAGCCACCCTTGGGGCATTTGTCCACTTTCAAACACCTCGTACAGAGTACTGGTTCTTAACATACTGGAATCATGGCACGACCCTGGGTGACCAGTGTTGACACTCATGATGCGCTGTTTGGCGTCACACACTAATTGGACGTTCACGGAGTGGTACTGCTTGCGGTTCCGGTACTCACTTTCGTGGCTCCTTGGTGGCCTAATGGCTATGTGGGTGCCGTCGATTGCCCCTAGGATTTGCGGCATGTGTGCCCGCAGGTAGAAACCCAACTTGACTTCATTCCACTCATTTTCATTCTGTGGCCAGTGGATAAAATTGGGCACTATATCGACTATGGCATTAATGACCAACATGAACACCCTTGAAACTGTGGGCTGACTAATGCCCATGATACTTCCCGAAGTGGCTTGGAAGCTGCCACGCCCTAAAATATACAAAGTGGCCAGCAATCTGGCCATGCCGGGCACCGCATGGCCGCGCTGTGTGTCCGGGTCAATTTTGTCTGCTATGAGCTGGTAGAGGTGGAGAATAGTTCCTCGCTCGAGCCGGAATTTCCTCCTGACATCAGAATCCCGCAGCTTGTCCAAATAGATCCTTGGAGCAAAAATGCGTGGCTGGCGAGGTAAGGGCACACGGACTGGAGGTGCTGCTGCTGGAGGTGCTGCTGCTGCTGCTGCTGCTGCAGCTTCCCCACCTTCTGCTGCAGCTTCCCCACCTTCTGCTGCCTCCTGTGCTAGGGCCTCCTCAAACAAGGCACCGATAAATGCCAGCATTGCACCATCTAATGCGTCTGGGATATCGTCCTCCATTTTGAACGCGCAAATTCGCGAATGCGCAGATATATATAGAAACGGCCGCTAATTATCACACCTGTGAGCCAGCTATAAAAGGAGCACATGGCCAATATGGCTGCTGGATGTTATAGATCGATGTTTCTTATGTGCTAGCAAGACCCTGTGACCCACAACCTACATTATCTGGAGGTAAGACAATTGTATCTCTCTCTCCCAAAAAAAAGGAAGGAGAGAATTTGTACTTATCTTGGGTGTGCTTAAGTTGTCTATGGTGAATCCCCTCCAACCCACAATAGCTTGGGAACCCCTCAAGTGTCTTTTAATCATTGGCAGTTGGCCCCATGTGCATGTGGTTTGGACATGTGTTTTCTCATGTTTGTTAAAGGTGTGCAGTCTAGATTTGGCATCTAAACCTGCCCCCTTACCTTCCCAGCTTCCAAAGACACCATTTTTGCTTTCCTGATAACTGTAATTTATTATGTGCACGTATGTAGGTCATGCGATTTCTCATGTATGTTTAATGTTTGCAGCCTCCTTTTGCCTATAAAGGATTACACCACCCCCCCTCCACCAAGTCTGTTTGTGCCATTAGGTAAGTTTTTGGAGGGCCTCGTGTGATTTGTACCCATATGCGTTTTCTTATGCGTTTTTTTTTCCATTTCTTTGCAACCTCTTCTGCTCTTTGCCACCACCACCACCACCACCGTCTTTGTGCCATTAGGTAAGTGTTTGGAGGGCCTCGTGTGATTTGTACCCATATGCGTTTTCTTATGCGTTTTTTTTTTCCATTTCTTTGCAGCCTCTTCTGCTTTTTGCCACCACCACCACCACCACCGTCTTTGTGCCATTAGGTAAGTGTTTGGAGGGCCTCGTGTGATTTGTACCCATATGCGTTTTCTTATGTGTTTTTTTTCCATTTCTTTGCAGCCTCTTCTGCTCTTTGCCACCACCACCACCACCACCGTCTTTGTGCCATTAGGTAAGTGTTTGGAGGGCCTCGTGTGATTTGTACCCATATGCGTTTTCTTATGCGTTTTTTTTCCATTTCTTTGCAGCCTCTTCTGCTCTTTGCCACCACCACCACCACCACCGTCTTTGTGCCATTAGGTAAGTGTTTGGAGGGCCTCGTGTGATTTGTACCCATATGCGTTTTCTTATGTGTTTTTTTTTTCCATTTCTTTGCAGCCTCTTCTGCTCTTTGCCACCACCACCACCGTCTTTGTGCCATTAGGTAAGTGTTTGGAGGGCCTCGTGTGATTTGTACCCATATGCGTTTTCTTATGTGTTTTTTTTTCCATTTCTTTGCAGCCTCTTCTGCTCTTTGCCCACTACTACCACCACCACCACCACCACCACCAAGTCTGTTTGTGCCATTAGGTAAGTGTGTTCTGTAACTGTTCACTAATTATACTGTATATGAAGAGCAATCTGCAAATCATGTTTTTTCTGTTTTCTCTTTTGTCATTTCAGATTTAGGAGTTTGGGGCTCTTTGCTGCTGCTGGACAGCCAGATTCTCTGCCCACCTCGTGCTCCCATGGCCCCACCCACTGGAAGGACTAGAAGGGGCAGGGTGGCCAGGGTGGCCAGGGTGGCCAGGGGGGGCAGGGTGGGCAGATCGTCTGGCTCTGGTGTGAGGGAGGCTCCAGCTGTATCCATGAGGGAGTCCACCATCCCCATCCCGGAGGAGGAAGCCGGGGGAGGTGGTAACACACCAAGTGGACAAGCTGGCTCTTCTGACAGTAGTCCTGGAGAGGGTCTGTCCACCAGAGTCAGCTTGTCCACATTACCCCGGCTTCCCCGTTTCACCCACAATCAGTGCTGTGCCCTGGTCCACGCCTATATGGCCAGATATCAGGCGATACATGGGACCAGGGCCGCGTCTTACTCAGTAACAGAGAAGAACAGATTGTGGGATGAAATCCGGGATGCTGTAAATGCACTGGGTGAAGCACCTCGCCACCGTGACAGTGTGCGGAAGAAGGTCAACGACATCTGTGGGTCCGTTCGGAAGAAGCTAATTGCATGGGCTGCGGAGGGTCTTTATGACCGACAAGGTCGGCTGGATGAACGTGCACGAAGTTCTCTCTGGGATTATCAATTACCTTTCTTAAAGATTATAGGACCCGATACCATCTTTCCCAGAGAGGACTTAGATTCGGATGCTTTGCACCGAGGTAGGATATTATCTTGGATGTCAATTGTGTGAGTTGTTTTGAAAAGATTAACTACTATCCTATGTGTGACATGAATAGAATTTGATACTTGCCCTTACAATTGTCCTTTTTTGGTTTTCCCCAACCTGCAATTTGTTCATCTGTAGCACGGATCTCAGCCCCTCCACAGCCCATGCAGCTTGGCGAACCAGACGGACTCACAGGTGTTGACATCAGTGTTGACCCTCCTCCTGGTAGGTCCAATATCATACTGTGCCAAACAATGTAGATTTTTTATTTTTTTTGCCAAGATAGCTCATATTGCTATGTCCTTTACAGAAGATCCGCAGCAGGGAACACACCCAGTGCAGCAAGGCCTGGAGGAAGGTGTTGGTATGTCTAGCCAAATAATGTTTTTTGCTATCTTATTAACCCCATTAACACACATGTTTTTTCTTATGAAAGAGTGTTGCCTTTTAGATGTTTACCCTGCAAAACACAGTTGACAGCATTAATGGGTGCCGTCATTAGTAGGCAGACCAAGCCTTCTTAACCTTTGGGAGGGTTTAGCAAGTGTCCTATGAGCCCAGGAAAGCACTTTTGAATGTTTGGCCTCAATGCTTCATTCCTGAAGCTAGGAGGGCAATCTGGCCATAATCATTACTGCCTAAGGTTATGTACTAAACATGTTTTTTTTTTTTTTGTTTTTAAAAGAACATCAGGCCCCTCTTGACGTAGCAGCTGGAGTTGGATCAGGAGCTGGCGACGATTCTGCATCCAGTGCTGTGGTATGTGATATAAGGGAACAAGGTGCACATGTAACATTTCAATGGTAGTAATGATTTTGGGCTAGATGTGGCTTACATTGTGTGTGTTAAATTAGTGCTATGACATTCTGACGATGCACCAGCACAACAAGAGTTCTATCTTGAACATCAGGGAATTATGTTATAATTTGGCGTGGCACTAATGTTCCAAAAACATCCAGGATCTTTAAAGTCCGGCCAGTCTTTGATTTTCCAGGTCCAAATTCATGGATATCGTTTGGTTGGGTTGTCCTGTAGCCGATTGATGGCAAGATTTTAGACAACATACGGAGATGTATAAAGTCATTGGTGTAGTAACCGATTTACCAAAAGCATAAACAACCTACCACACCAGGGTTAATTGGGAACACCTTCATGTTGAATCTTTTTTGCCTTTGTCATATTAGTCATACCAATATAATATGTACCCATTATCAGAAGTGTTGCTAGCTTGTATAATCTTACAATGAACAAGTACTTATTAGAAGCACATCAAACTTTTCAATGTTCTGCTTGGGGTGTTAATTTGTCAAACTAATCTGAAATATTTAGTCATGATGTTTGATAATGATTTGGTCTATTTCTTCTGCTTTCAGGTAGCCTTAGATGCAGAGGGATTGTCACCTACCCAAACTCGTCCATCTATGCTGGATGTAGCTGAGAGGCTGCTTGATGAGTATCGGATCCAAAATGAGTTAAGGAGGCGTACTCAGCAATCTATTGAGGTAGTACGTCTGCTCGGGCTCATACAGGAATCTGTAGCAACAATGGTACAGGTTCAACAGGATATGCGTAACAGCTTGGTAAGTTTAGCAGACCAGCATCAACGGGATCGGCAAAGTGTTGACACTCAGGTGCTGGTCACACGCCAATGCCTGTTTGGATCTGAAGATGCCCCATTGGCAGAGCCCTCCCAAACATCTCACTCACCTGCCACTGCAGGTTGTGGTAGTGGGAGGGTAATGCCAGTGTTGGCCACTTGTCAGGCAGCTGGGGATGGGACAATTCCTCCTGTAGCCACTCCTAGCACTTCACACTCCGTTCGGACTCCCACACCCCTCAATGAGCAATCCTCCTGCACAACCTCAATGCGCACTGGTTCCACAATACCCCTTCCACCTGACTACATTCCCTACACACCTTTATCACTTCACTCCTCCCCAGGCCGTCCTCCTTTTTTCTCACCAATGCGACATGTCGTTTCCCCCCGCACCGTGGACCACAACAACCAATCAACCACCACTCCCCACACATCTTCACAACCCTTGCACCACCAGCAGCATCAAATAGCCTCGGGGCAGCAACTATCCCATCTCATGGTAATGGCACACGTTCCCCAAATTCTTAGGCTGAGCACAGAGCAGATTAGACTATTGGCACAAGATCTTCAGTCTGGGACATTTCCAGGGTTCAACACCCTGCATCATCAGCAGCCTCAGACACAAGATCTGATCCTAATGGGCCACTTGACCAGAACTCTACGGCTAACCCCAGACCAGATGGGACTATTGTCCCACCATTTGATGGCAGGAACCTTAACAGTGCTCACCACACTGCTTCAGTCACCACCACCACCACCACCACCACCACCAACTTAATTTTTTATTTTTTATTATTTTATTTTGGTTAGTTTTGTTAATGATTGTTACATTGGCCAATTTGTTGGCCCATTTATTTGTTTAATTTGAGGGTGGCACAATATGATTTATTATAGTGTTTTTTTTGGGGATGAAATTAAATTTTATGCAAAATGATTAGTTTGTGTTTGATCTTTGGTTTTTTAGGAGTGTTGGTGGCCAAGTAATGGCCCTGGTTAATGTAGGCATTTATACACACGTGCTTCTCTATCTCCAAACATATGATTTCATGTAAATTTTGAAAACTCAATGTTCACATAATGCCCCAAGAAAAGGTCTCCCTTCAAATGTAGCTTCAAAACAAGTCTCAAGGCTAACATAAACCAAAGCCAACATACTAACAATTACAGACCACACCACTCGACTAAACACATACAACACAAAAGACATTCGATGTGTACACCAAAAAGAAAACTTTGGTAATAAAGTAAACGTTTTAATAACACATGTGGGTGTCTACCAACTGTAGCGTACAAAATATATATTAAAATATATAATAGAATGAACTAAATTGCCAATGTAACATTTGTGTTGCAACGAGCAACATACTTTTATTTTATTTATATAAACATTTTTTTTGGTTTTACAATTTTTTTGTAGTTTCACAAAAACAAGGCTTTTTTGTAAACATTTTTGGTTTTGTTTGGTCCCAAAAACAACAAGGCTTTTTTGTAAACATTTTTGGTTTTTTTTGTTACCAAAAACAACAAGGCTTTTTTGTAAACATTTTTGGTTTTGTTTGTTACCAAAAACAACAAGGCTTTTTTGTAAACATTTTTGGTTTTGTTTGGTCCCAAAAACAACAAGGCTTTTTTGTAAACATTTTTGGTTTTGTTTGTTACCAAAAACAACAAGGCTTTTTTGTAAACATTTTTGGTTTTTTTTGTTACCAAAAACAACAAGGCTTTTTTGTAAACATTTTTGGTTTTGTTTGTTACCAAAAACAACAAGGCTTTTTTGTAAACATTTTTGGTTTTTTTTGTTACCAAAAACAACAAGGCTTTTTTGTAAACATTTTTGGTTTTGTTTGTTACCAAAAACAACAAGGCTTTTTTGTAAACATTTTTGGTTTTGTTTGTTACAAAAAACAACAAGGCTTTTTTGTAAACATTTTTGGTTTTGTTTGTTACCAAAAACAACAAGGCTTTTTTGTAAACATTTTTGGTTTTGTTTGTTACCAAAAACAACAAGGCTTTTTTGTAAACATTTTTGGTTTTTTTTGTTACCAAAAACAAGGGTTTTTTTTTTCTAATTTTTTTGGTCCCCAAAACAAGGGTTTTTATTTTTTTCTAATTTTTTTTGGTCCCAAAAACAAGGGTTTTTAATTTTTTTTCAATTTTTTTTGGTCCCAAAAAAGGGTTTTTTTTGTTTTTTTTTCTAATTTTTTTGGTCCCAAAAAAGGGTTTTTTATTATTTTTTAAATTTTTTTGGTCCCAAAAAAGGGTTTTTTTTTCTAATTTTTTTGGTCCCAAAAAAGGGTTTTTTATTATTTTTTAAATTTTTTTGGTCCCAAAAAAGGGTTTTTTTTTTTCTAATTTTTTTGGTCCCAAAAAGGGTTTTTTATTATTTTTTTAATTTTTTTGGTCCCAAAAAAGGGTTTTTAATTTTTTTTCTATTTTTTTGGGCCCAAAAAAAAGGGTTTTTAATTTTTTTCTTTTTTTGGTATATTTTTTTTTTAGAATGTAGAAATGTGACATTTAAAAAACATTGGAAAATTAACAAAACAAATTAAAAAATAAAAACTACAATCTTTTTAAGGGTGACACATTCCTCACAAATGGCTCCTGAGGGTCTGGATCCGCCCCATAAGTGTCTTCCAAAACTAAAATTCGGTCTATGCACCACGTAACATATTCCAAAAGGACCTCATAGGTGAGGTGGGTGTGTCCTGGGTAGAAAAAGACATGACAATTAGTTTTATGCAAAATGATCCAAACAACGATTGTAATTAATGTGCCTCAACAAATATGCTTAGGAGTCTATTGGTTGGCTTTTATCAACACTCTGAAGCAAATATGCTAAATTGCTGGTGTAAACCTTAAACTCAAACTTTCACAGCAAATTGTTCAAAAGGTTACATAAGATGGCTTGGAATGTTAGTAGCAGTTCCACCAAAGCTAAGTAAAAGGCTTTTCTTCATGTCAACACAAGCAATCATTTAGAAGAATGTAAGGTGTTTTGGGTTCAATTGGTCAACACGATACATGTGCACACATTTATCTCTATCACCATTGGAGTTTGTGTAGCGTTCTCTCTCCCTCTTACTGTCTATAGATTGAACCTGACACATAGTAGAGACTTACCCTTTGGAATTCGGAGGGCCAGTTGTGGCCGGAGGAGATGTGTCTGCTCCCCTTTTAGTTTTTCCGCCATCCCAGCTGTGTTAAGAGAAAAGAAAAAATTAATCTAAAAATCGAATCACGCTAACTGTAGGTTACACAGTCATGAAAACGCTCTAACACCCACTCATTACCCCTCTCTACATTTCCCTGAAAGTTTTATTTAGACTTTGATATGGTGGTGATGCAGATTTGTACAGTGCAAGCGTCATTCTTCTGGGTGAAGCTTGTAGCATTAAGGATACGTACTCCCTGCTTTTGTGCTGATTGTGTTTTTCGGATGTTTTTTGTGCCTCAGCCCTGCCTGTTTTAAGTGTTGGAAACATATCATTTTTGGAGGGCTGCGGAAAACTAATCAGGTTAGACTTACACTCTCTAGGTTTTTGGGGACGAGAGAAATCACAATCCTCCTTTTTACATGGCCCCTGTACACACCTCTAGGCACCTCCCTCCTGTTGGTTGACCCCACAGCAGGCAGCTTGCTATGGAGGCACATGAGATGAAGCCAAGCACCCTGTGCCTGTTCAGGCACTAGGCTGTGAGCCAGCCTTGCCCCCCTCCCTTCCGATGGTCTCAATGATTAGGAGTGACAGCATCAGGAGGCAATATTGGCATGCTGTCACCTCAGTTAAGGAGGAGGGGGAGTCTGTTCCAGACAAGTATTTGTGCAAAATTTTGGACAGTAAGAAAATGGTCCCAGTAAGTCTTAGGGGGAATATGCACACCTATCACTTGGAATACTAATGCATAGAATGCATTCACATAAAGAACCTGCTGCCTTTAGAACAACTTGAAGCCTGAGCGGGGACATACACAGTTAGCATTTCTCCACTTACTAAGTAGACACATTACTGGAAAAGCACACAACTTACCATCATCAGGTTTTTTTTGGGCCCCCGAAGTGGATGGCGTTGCTGGCTCTGGAGAAACTGCACAAAAAGAACACAAATTGTGAGCTGGAATGTGGTACATTACCGAGGAAGAGTATTTATGAAAGATTGATAAACACACATTTTCAGTGTTGACTAAATCAGGACATGATTAAATTACAATGTCCCCAAAAAATGTACAAGTACAAAGCACACCATTTCCAATGTAGAGAAACTAACACCAATTTAGAATAGGGTGGCTTGAGATAACTTACAAAAGATAACATGTCCTGTAATGCTCCCCAAAACCACCTTTCAAACATGAAGGTTAAGCAAGAGTGTTTCATGACCAACCTTCCTGTCACATATAGCAAAAATACACTAGCTTTGACTCCAACTTAGATTATCCTAGATACACATCATCCTAGCACACACAATTCATGTGAGAATCTAATTTTAGGTACTTACAGACTAGTTCAGGGGAGCCTGGAGTGGGGGAGGATGGGGGAGACCCTATATGGGGGGATGGTGTCCCTTCATGGGGGGATGGCATCGTATCTCCTAGAAACACAAAGACACAAATACAATCCTTGAACCAAAGCTATTTGATAAAGGCACACAGAAAGTAGTTGGGAAACATTGAAGGTAGTAGTTACATTGGACTGGGTAAGCAGCGGCCCCTCTTCCCCAGTCCTCCACAACAAACATCCTCAATGTCAGCTGCTACATAACCCCAATGGCAAAATATATATATTACAGCCCTTATATTTCCCAGGACACATTGAACACACAAACACATGTAGAATACTTACTTCCCATTTGAGGAGAGCCCAGGTCCTCATCACTGGGTGTCAAATGGGCCTCTTCTTGGGCACCAATGTCCTCCTGCCCCAGATCCTGGCTACTTGGCCCTGCCTGAGGCTCCTCTGTTGCTGAAGCGACATCAACCACAAAAGAAAACAAAACAAACAATCATTCCTCCAAGTTAGACCTAATACACAACACACCAGCACATCCACATTACTTACAGTGGGCCTGAGAAGGCTGAGCCTCCACATCCTCATCACTGGTTTCTAAAATAAAAGAAAAACATTATATATTATTTATGGACACAAATAGGCAGTAACCTCTCATCATGCTAGCACCATACTCAATGCCCCTACAATTCAGAACATAGAAGTGCACTTACACCAATGAGATGCATTGACCATGTTTTAAAACAGGAGGGCACCATGCAAATTAAGCGGGCGCCTAAGGCCTCGCACCTACAGGGGCCTTGCGACCAGTGGCGGAGCACCAACATTTCGAAGGGCGCAGTCAGGGAAATCTCCCAAGTAAAAGATTGCTTTCAATCCTCGGATCTAAAATTTGCTGCAGTCCCTTCACTGCGTCTGCCAGGTGTCTGTTGTCCGCTGACACTTACTCCTCCTTCTCTGACTGGGGATTGGCCGTCTGATCATGTTATCCTAAGATGTTGAGGAATCGGTAGGTGTGTACCTGCACCAGTAGGAAGTGACTGGCCGGTCAACTCACTCTGCTATCATCAGTTGTTGCTCTGGGAGGAGAGCTCCGCCCTGGACCCGGAACATACAGGTAACCAGGCCCAGACTTGATATTTTGCAGGCTGGTCATAGATTTGTGGTGTCCACTATGCAAAGGGGTTAAGTAGCCCCAGGGAAATTGGAAGAGTCTGAAAATGGTTGGTGGAGGAGGAGGAGAAGAAGGCCCTGGGTGGCTGGGGGACAAGGAGAGGGCCCCTGGGTGTTTTCTAGAGGAGGAAAGATCCACAATGACGCCAGAGTCAATTGCCAGGGAAGAGAGTGGAGCTGAGCAAGTCCTGCCTATCTGACCTGAAAGCCAAACATGGTGTAGATGGAGCCCTTTGCCCTACACAATGACAGCACCGGAGGTGGAAGGTGAGTGGTAGCAGGTCTTTGACATTATAGAGCATATGGACTCTGTCCATTATTGGTAGTTTTGTTTGGAGTTGTCCTTTAGATGTTTAACTGTGTTGTTTTTGACCCGAGCTGTGAGGGACTGAGGTATGACAGCCCACTATGCTGAGACTTATAGTGCCCTAGAATGTTGAGGACTGAGGAATCCTTAGTCCCTAACAGAGGGCACTACAAGTCTTAGCATAGCAGGTAGTAGTTCCTCATTCCCCTACAGAGAGCATTACAAGTCCAAGCAGGTAGCCTTCTGCAGTGGGACTTGTTGTGCCCTTGACTGTGGTGGACTGAGGAAGGGAAGTGTAAGAGGGTCTCTGTAAGCTCAGATGTATGGGGGAGCTTTGGGGACCACAGAGTTCCCTTTTACACCAGAGTCCCCAGCTTCCCCCCTCAAATAATGGTTCCCAGAACTCTCCTTACATCAGAGTCTTCACACTTCCCTCTTACAGTGTAGTAAGTCTGGAGACTCCGATGTAAAGGGGGCTCTGTAAAATGTGATTAGAGATTTGAAATTTCTACCATTTTTATTTTCTACTTACGATCCACAATTTTCAGCTGCTCAAATGGCTCGCTGTCTCTTAAGGCATATTGGAGTGTGGCCGTCCTCCTCCTCCCCTTCTTCACCAAAAGCACAAGAGGGTGCCGGCCGTCCGCTTTGGCTAGAAGCAGAAGAAAAAAAAGAAACATAAAAAATACGAATGTACATAGTAGTATTAAAGGTTGTGAAGAGACACTTGATGGAGGTAGGAAAGGTAGGAGCGAGAGGGAGGGGGGGGGGTGTTGGTATTAGTGTTGTTGCATAGCTAAACACATGTCCACCTACCCAAAAAATTGTAACCTATCTGGTCACATGTAATGTATATTTTTACTTACCGGAGATTTGCTCCACAGCCTTTAGCAGGAGCCTGGGTGAGCGCCTTTTGGCATCACTCCAGGCCCGCTGCAGATCCACCATCTCAGCCTGGAACTGGAATCTCCGCTGCAGCCTCATCCGGACACGACACATCATCTTGTGCTTTTGGTGAAGATGCATATTTATGTTATCATACCCCCAGAGGAGGAGGAGCTGTGGAAAGAGCAGTGTATGTTTGAGTCCAAGTATGTCCAAAATAGTACAGTCTTCAAATAACATGCTAGGTCGTCTTTGAGATATTGTAGAACAAAGAATTCCATTTCTGGTGATACATATACATCGATGTCCAAATCTACCTCCATGACATAGGTTGCCCCACACTGGTGATTTCCTCTACATGATATAGCCATTTTCTCAATTGGCCTTTAATGACACACCCAGGGCCGCCATCAGGGGGGGACAGGCAGTCACTGTATTTACAACCTTATTGCTGTCCATTTAGCAGGGTGAAAGTAACTTTACACACATGTAGCATAGGTATCAACTTTTGTCACCATGTTAAAAGGACAGCAGTATGGGTAGCATTACAGTGACTGTTATTAGTCCAGGCTCACTCAACTAGCCAATGCTTGGAAAAGCAAGCCATGCAGATTGCTTTTCAGGTCCCTTTTAACATGAGCTGTCTGATTGGGTGTGGCTGTTAATTTTTGACGCAGACCTGATAAGCCCCTCCATTCTCCTTTATGGAGTGTTATATGTAAATGGGATTGCTTCATTTGAGATGCAGATTTAAACTATGTATGGCCAGGCTGAAGGTACCCAAGTTGATTGATCGATCACCTTGAGGACAACGTACAACCAGTCTGTCAGATTTTACACACACTTATCGCTAGCATCTCTTGTAGCCACTAGCAATAATCACTGTGTTTTCCTGGCAGGGGCAGCACCGGGAGAACACAATGGCTCCGCAGGAGGGTTTCCCCTGTCTGTGTTGATGGTGGAATCAAGGCAAAATGTTTTTCCTGCAAGCCACGGGACAAACAAAGATAGTTTTTTAATTAATCCATGATTTTGCCAAAATGGGAAAAAAAAAATGTTTGCTTTGTATATTCTTAAGTTTGCTACATAACTAGAACATGTAACAGTGTTATATCATTGCAGGAGATTTCCCCTCACTTCCTGTCTTGGTGTCACCAGGACAGGAAGTGAGGGAATCTCCCGTGGGGATATAGCCAGCAATTCTTTCCTTTTATATATACTATGGACATTATAAGCCAACAATTGCAAGCTATTTCCCCACCATGATATTCCCCTCACTTCCTGTCTTGGTGACACTAAGACAGGAAGTGAGGGGAAATCTCATGCAATGATATCACCCTATTAGAAATTGGAGTTCCGTCTAAAAAGTATACATAAAGTAAGCACTTGGTTTCCAAAGTGGCAAAATTATGGAGGAGTTAAAACCCCATAGTGTGATCGGGGAATCTGACGGTGTGCTCCTACACTCCTCAATGTGTCTGTTCATTATGCTGTGCTGAATTATCCTTGATTCGCAATTCCTGCAAGAGTTGCACATGGTATGTGGGAGATGCGAATTTAAGGTGGCATAATTATCCACACAATCACACATAATCCTTTTTAAAGGTCCCCAGCAGAATTTGATGGCATAGTGGTTCACAGCAGTGCCATCAGATTCCAGTTAGATCTGTCAATTAACAAAGCAATGGGATCTGGGGGTGTATTTAACTTGCAATGGACACCCCCATTCATTATCATATGGCAGTGTGAGATGGGTGTGTTGGGAATGTGATCCATTAAGACAAGTGATTATACACTCATGTGTTTCTTTTAGAGGTGATTTGTTCAAGGCAATCCTTTGAAGACATGACCATTCCAGATTTTTGTGATCACTGATTCCATCTCAGGTGAACCAATTAGCTGCTGTGTGCAGATCCAGCTTATGATGGTGAGAGTGTCAGACAAGACAAACGGTGCAGAGCTTGCAGTGTGTATGGATGTATGTAAGGCAATAATTTTTGGCATTATGTATTTAGGGAATATAATGTTTCTAATCTTGCATATATGAAAAGGGTCAATACATTTGTCTTTATCTAGACAGATTCCAAAGCGTTAGAGCAATCTGTCACAGATAATTGTGTTTCATTTTGTGTAAAAGTTGAAACTAATCAAATCTATCTATATACAGGCATAGCCCACTTTAAGTACACAATGGGAACAGGGCATGTATGTAAACTGAGAATGTACTTAAAGTGAAGCAATCCCTTTTTTCTTTTCTCAATGCATGAAAATACACCAGCTCCATTGTAAATTTTGGCCACATTGACATGGCCTTGCTCCCAAACCATGTGGGAGCATGTTAAGGGATCCAGGACTATGACATGATAGATTACCTAAGCAAGCTGGCCAGCCACAAAATGGATATGTTGCAGTCCTGGGTACCCTCTCGTTGCTCCCTAAGTTTGTTATCCCTGTCACTTATGGTTTGTGAGCAGTGTCATGCCAAGCTGAACAAGCTGTGTCCTTACTCACGAGTGTATATAAAGTGAGTGTACTTAAAGCAGGGTATGCCTATCTATATCTATATAGAAAGTTCAGAGATGTGAACCTGTTCCCTATTATATACACTAATATATGGTATATAACATATTCTATAATGTATATATATTGTATATAATGTATATATTGTATATAATATATACATAGTATATATATATATATATATATATATATATATATATATATATATATATATATATACATTGTCTCTAATATATATATTGTCTCTAATATATATATATTTTCTATAATATATATTTTGTGTGTGTGTGTGTGTGTGTATATACATATATATACATATACATATATACACATATATACACATATACACATATATATACATATACACATATATATACACACATATACACATATATAGGGAACAGGTTCACATCTAGGAAGTTTCTATAACAGGAAGCTTCTAGATCACATCTAATAGGCAGAAAGTGCATGCGCAGATCAGCAGACCAAAAGTTTATTGCACACCCGCTAGATAAGCGACCCACCCAGCCCCCCAGCCACCATCCCGCACCCCGCACATTCACACCCCCTCCTTACCTTACACACGAATGCCACTATTTCGGCAGTATAGAGCGCAGGAGCCATGATGCACACACTTGCGAGAGGGCCTGGACAATTTCCGGAAACGTGTGCACGCACCAAAAGTTTTGTTTCCGGTTTCAATGTATAATGTATAAATGTGAGAACGCGGGTTTGTATATTAGCGAATTCGCGAACAATAGTCAACATACACAACCATTAAGCATATTTAACTTACAAAAAGAAATACAAATACATACATTTGTGGACACCAGAAAACTTTATTTAGACACATGAAGACATTTGAAAAAAAGATTGGAAACATGCTGTTTATTACACAAATACACAGCTCAAATATTTCACATGACATATTTTTGGCACAGTCTCCACAGTATCCCATTGAAGCCACTGATTTGTATTTTTCAAACAAAAACAACCTTTGTACAACATTTAGACCATATACATCGACAAAGAGCCCATAATCAACAGATGCATGTGCAGATTGACAGAACAATACACTATTATGTTAACAGCAATAAATACTTACAGAGAGTCAACACACAACACAGCCAAACCTCACCTCCATAAATAACAAAGGCCCACAAATGTTAACCATAAAGCATGTGACACACAAATATATTGGACCTCTTCGTAGGTCAAATCTTTCCTGATGTCTGAGTGAGCTATATATAATCAATGCAAACACACACCCAGAATGGTAACGCCCAGTCAAAAAATTAACTGTGTGTGTCCTGTGTGTTTTGGAGCATGCTCAGTTGCCAAAACAAGGGAAATAGAAATGAGGAGGAGGAGAGAGACCTAAACAGCCCAAATCCATGTATGCATGTATGTAGGTGTGTATATATGTGAATTGATAAAATTCTCTCTTCAAGTTTGCTAGTCATTATTTAGAATGTTTAGATACAGGAATACATACATATATATACAATTACATGAGAGAGCGAGAGAGAGAGAAATATATATTTAGGGAAACAATTGAAACACACCTTTTGGTATTTGGGAAGTGAGATTGTGACGATTGCCCAGATATGTAAGCCAACAATCTGACTCATCACTCATGAACATCCCTAAATTTGGCGTGGCAATTATATCAGGCGTTCTT
Source organism: Pelophylax lessonae (assembly GCF_965119305.1). Lineage (NCBI taxonomy): Eukaryota > Metazoa > Chordata > Amphibia > Anura > Ranidae > Pelophylax > Pelophylax lessonae. Next base: position 162,531,586 of record NC_138770.1, on the reverse strand, counting down.
ATGGGCGTTTTTGCTGGCGTTTTCACAGGCGTTTTGACATGCATTTTTTGTGCAGGCATTGTTATATGAAATCACCTAAAAAAGCCCCAAAAACAGACCACAAACACGTACATGTGAACGTAGCCCATTTGGGGGCGTTTGAGGGGGATTTGTACAGCTCAAGGATCAACTCCCAAAACAGGCAAAAAATCCAATCCTATTCAGTTCAATGGCCCCTGTTCCCATGTGAGCATTTTGCCGGCATGAGGAAAACACCCAACGCTCACTGAGAAAAAGCACAATGATTAGGGAGTCTGCCTTCCTGCTGTAGGTTTGTAAGTTCGAATCCGGAAGGAGCCCTCTGTATGGGCAACACTTTGATATCTCCAATCCTCCAAATGTTGACATCATTAATTTTGTTCATGTTTGAAAAAGGCATGTGTATCAGCAAACTTTTAATCTAAAGACATGAACAAAATACAAAAGATGCCAGTCAATATGTAGCAATATTGTGAGCTAAAGCTCTATTTGTTTGTTGGGCATACTTTGCTAATTAGCCAAGTATGAGGGATATATATATATATATATATATATACCTTCAGTTAAATGTGTAGTAAAATGGTAACACTTGGCCATACCCATATGGAAGAAAATGTAGTATTTGCTATATATTTCGAAAAAAATTATTTTGAAACACATAAAATATTGTCAAAATTGTGACATTTCCTTGATATGTGTGAAATGCTAATAATCTTTCTTTGAAATATGTTTTCCATCTATTTTTGTTCTATCTGACGACCCGTTCCCCAATGTAATATTTTGTGGGTTTTTTCAGATAATGTGGAGGTTCTATATAAACACTGTAGATTTGACTGTTATGATTTCTGAGTTAGCAGGAAAGGTGTATGGAATGTGATGGTGTTTACTAAGGGATCCCTTGTTGGAAGTGTGCATGTTTTTCCAATTCCGCCGGTTTTTGCCATTTTCTATGGGCGAGACAGCGGATTTCCAAGCGGTATTCAAAAAAAAATTGGCCCAAAATCGCGCTGGCGAAATTTTTTGAGCCTATTTGGCGTTGCGCATGCGCACATTCGCGCGTTCGCAGCTCGGGGCTGGAGGAGCTGTTTAACCTTTCTACACTTTCGCAGATATCTCTCTTTCTAAGTCGGTTTTTGACATTTTTTAAACGCAAGTCATCTCCAAATTGACTTCCACACCTTCCACAGTGATTTGGGATTTTTGGGGGTACAGGGGAAAATTTGGCTAAACTTTAGTCGAGCTTTTAGCTGGCGTGGTTTTAAGTCGCGCTCTGACCATATTGCATCTTAATGAATCTCACACTAGGCGCTATTTTCCGCCCGCCGTTCTTTGAATACCAATTTCAGACTTAAACAATCGCCGGTTCGCAAAATCCCGCCGAAACGCCAATTCGCCGTACTATGAATCAGGCCCTATATCTTTTGTGCAAACCAATTAATATACGCTTATTGGGATTTTTCTTTTTACCAAACCTATGTAGCAGAATACATATTGGCCTAAATTGATTAAGAAAATGTATTTTTTACATTTGTTTAATGGGAATGTTTTATAGCATAAAGTAAAAAATATTTTTTTTTTTTTCAAAACTGTCTGTCTTTTTTTTTTACAGCGCAAAAAATAAAACCACAGAGGTGATCAAATACCACCAAAAGAAAGCTCTATTTGTGGAAAAAAAAAGGACATCAATTTTATTTGGGTACAGTGTCGCATGACTGCGCAATTGTCAGTTAAAATATTGCAATGCCATATCGCAAAAAATGGCCTGGTTATAAATGGGGGGTAATCCTTTCGGAGCTGAAGCGGTTAAAATAGAAATGAAAGGCAAAACATTTTTGTATCAATATAAAAATACATTATAAAAGTGATCACATTTCCTCTGTTATCAGCTGCATAAGAGCTGGGGGAGGAGAAGCAGCAGGACACTGAGCTTCCCAGTGAATGGCTGTGCAGCGGGGGCATGTCAGTACAAGTCTTATCATTGGAGGAGAGCACACTGAGTTCCCAGCATAGCTAGAGAACTGACCACGATGTGTTCGCCTGCTTAGTGTGGTCAGTTTTTAACCACTTTAGCCCCAGAAGCTCAATGACCAGGCCACTTTTTTCAACTTGGCACTGCGCGAATTTAACTGACAATTGTGCGGTCATGCAATGCTGTACCCAAACGAAATTTATGTCTTTTTTTTCCCACAAACAGAGCTTTCTTTTGGTGGTATGTGATCACCTCTGTGCTTTTTATTTTTTGTGATATTAATAAAAAAAGCAAAAATTTTGCGAAAAATTTAGATTTTCTACTTTGACTGTTAAAAAATATCCAATATATTCAATTTTTGTCATATATTTAGGCCAAAATGTATTTACTACTATTACAAACTTTTATTGAAATAATAATCTGCATTACAAAGATCGTATTATATGACAAAAACTGACACAGTTTTTAAATATAAGCAAAACATTGCAGATAGTAAACAAAATATTATTTGTACAATCTTTGGTATGGTTTGGCTACATGTCTTTGATAAAAAAATTCTCAATGAGCGTATTTTTATACACTTTAACCACTTCCCGCCCGCCCTATAAGCAATTGACGGCGGGAATGTGGTTGTATTATCCTGACCGGACGTCATATGACGGCGGCAGGATAATACAGCTCTGGGCGCCCTCCGGGGGCGCGCAGAGTGGCGATCGGTGATGCGAGGTGTCAGCCTGACACCCTGCATCTCCGATCTCAGTAAAGAGACTACTGACGTAGCTCTTTACCATATGATCAGCCGTGTCCAATCACGGCTGGTCACATAGTAAATAGGAAGAGCCGTTGATCGGCTTTCCTTAGTTCGTGCCTGACAGGCATGAGTAAAGGAGCGCCGATCGGCGTCTCCCCTGACGGGGGGGGGGGGTCGGCACTGGTAATCAGATCATTGATTACCAGTGCAGACCCTTGGGGGGGATGCCACTAGAACCACCTGGGATGCCCACTATGACCCCAGGGATGCCCACTATGACCCCAGGGATGCCCACTATGGCCACCAGGGATGACAATCAGGGCTCAGGGAGCCCCCCATTGCCCTCCCCATAAGTGCTGCTCACCAGTGCCCTCCCTATGAGTGCTGCCAACAAGTGCCCATCATTGCCATCTTTTAGTGTCGCCCACCAGTGCCCATTATTACCCACCAGTGCCGCCTATCAGTGCCCATTAGTGCCCATCAGTGCCGCCCGTCAGTGCCGATCAGTGCTGCCCATCAGTGCCCATTAGTGCCCGTCAGTGCCACCTATCAGTGCCCGTCAGTGCCACCTATCAGTGCCCATCAATGCCACCTGTCAGTGCCCAGCAGTGCCGCCTATCAGTGCCCACCAATGCTGCATATCTGTGCTACCTATCAGTGCCACATATCAGTGCCTATCAGTGCCGCCTATCAGTGCCGCCTATAAGTGCCACCCCATCAGTGCCACCCCATCAGTGCCTCCTCATCAGTGCCTGTCAGTGCAGTCTCATTAATGCTCATCAGTGCAGGAAAAAACTTATTTATTTACAAAATTGTATAACATAAACAAAAAACGTTTTTTTTTTCAAACTTTTCGTTCTTTTTTTTATTTGTTTAGCAAAAAGGAAAAAACCCAGAGGTAGGGTTGAGCGGACACCTAGATGTCCGTGTTCGACGGGTTCGGCCGAACTTTAAAAAAAAGTCCGGGTCCGTGTCCCGGACTTTTACCGAACTTTTCCCGGACACCGAACCCCATTGAAGTCAATGGGGACCCGAACTTTAAGGCACTAAAATGGCTCTAAAACACCAAAGGAAAGGGCTAGAGTGCTGCAAATGGCAGAAAAACGTAATTAAGAGCATGGCAAGTGCTCTGCAAACAAATGTGGATAGGGAAATAACTTAAAACAACAAAAAAAAACAGAAAAATAAAACAATGTTCTTCTTCATCTCTGAAGGACGAGGCCCAAATGGAGTAGGAGGGAGGTTGAGGTGGTGGTGGATGTGGTGATGACATAGGCATGCGCACAGGGTGTGCCGGGTGTGCCTGGGCACACCCTAATCACCTAGGGCACATAGCATTGCCAGTGAGGAGATGGGAAAGATCTCCCTCGGACCTGCTCTGCTCTATTTCTCTTTGCCTACAGGTACATGGCCCCGATACATTACTCTCCCTGCTGGCAAACACATGCATGTGTATTTCAACTTTGGGGTGCACACCTTAATGCAATAGGCTGCGCACACCTATGGGTGGTGTAGGTGGAAGCGGCGGTGGAGGAGGACCAGGGCCAGATTAAGAGCATCATGGGCTTGGTGCTGAGGATTTTGAAGGGCCTTAAGGGCCGTGCCTTGCCATGCACCCAGAGGAGGAAGGGTGCAGCCATGCATGCCTAATTCAACATGGGATGCTGTCTCTGAAGCCCATAAACACATCCATGCATCGGCAACTGTCCCTCCTTGTCCGGCCTTCGCGCTGTGTGGGGAGGTTCTGAGGGTGCTGCCTGGGGAAACGAGCATAGAAGCCAGACTTCTGTGTTTACAAGTGACAGAAGAGCGGTAACAGTGAATATGGCCAACCCGGGGCCTATATAAAAGGTAGGGGCCTGGAGCTGCAGCTCCAATAGCCCCTACGTTAATCTGGCCCTGAGGAGGAGGACGAGGTAGCCAACACTGCTTCTTTTCACAAATTTTAAATGAGGGTACACCCCAAAAGAGTGAGAAAGAGCAAAAATGGAACAATGGGTGGGTAAGGTCGGTATCCATTGCTATTCTGCACAAGGTACGGAAAAGTCCCGTGGGATCCATGCCTGGTTCATTTTAATGAACGTGAGCTTGTCCACATTGTCTCTGGACAGGCGGCTGCGCTTGTCTGTTATAACGCCCCCAGTCGTGCTAAATACCCGTTCAGATAATACACTGGCTGCAGGGCACGCCAGCACCTCCAAGGCGTAAAGGGCAAGCTCAGGCCATGTGCCCAATTTGGAGACCCAGAAGTTGAAGGGGGCAGACCCCTCATTCACTACATGTAGGCGTGTGCACACATACTGCTCCACCATGTTGGTAAAATGCTGCCTCCTGCTAAGATGTTCCATCTGAGCTGCTGGTGCTGCTGTTTGTTGTGGCGTGCTGACAAAGCTTTTCCACATTTCGGCCATGCTAACCCTGCCTTCTGAGGTGCTGGCGGTGCCCTGGTTGTGTTGGCGACCTCCTCCTCCTCCTCCTCCTCCTCTGCCTTGTGCTTCCACTGCGGCCCCGCTGTCAGATGGGAATGCCAGCAGCATGGCGTCTACCAGCGTGCGCTTGTACTCGCGCATCTTGCGATCGCGCTCCAGTGAGTGAATTAAGGACGGTACGTTGTCCTTGTAACGGGGATCCAGCAGCGTGGCCACCCAGTAATCAGCACAAGTTAGAATGTGGGCACCTCGGCGGTCGTTGTGGAGACACTGCAGCATGTAATCGCTCATGTGTGCCAGGCTGCCCAGAGGCAACGAAAGGCTGTCCTCTGTGGGAGGTGTATCGTCCGTGTCCTCTGTATCCCCCCAGCCACGCACCGGTGATGGCCATGAGCTGGCCTGGGTGCCACCCTGCTGTGAACATGGTTCCATCTCCTCCTCCAGCTCCTCCTCCTCCTCCTCCTCCTCATCCTCCAGAACTGTGCCCCTGCTGGACAATTGTGTCCCTGGCGTTTGTGTGTGCAGGAACCCACCCTCGGAGCCCCTTGCGAATGACTGCCCTGAAAGCCTTGGAAATGTTACCTCTTCATCCTCCTCCTCCTCCTCATCCTGTGCCACATCCTCTTCCATCATCGCCCGAATTGTTTTTTCAAGGAGGCATAGAAGTGGGATAGTTAAGCGGAGAACGGCGTCATTGCCACTGGCCATGTTGGTGGAGTACTCAAAACAGCGCAACAAGGCACACAGGTCTCGCATGGAGGCCCAGTTATTGGTGGTGAAGTGGTGCTGTTCCGCAGAGCGACTCACGCGTGCGTGCTGCAGCTGAAACTCCACTATGGCCTGCTGCTGCTCGCACAGTCTTTCCAGCATGTGCAAGGTGGAGTTCCACCTTGTGGGCACGTCACATATGAGGCGGTGAGCGGGAAGGCCGAAGTTACGCTGCAGCGCTGCCAGGCGAGCAGCAACAGGGTGAGAACGCCGAAAGTGCGCACAAACGGCCCGCACTTTCTGCAGCAGCTCTGACATATCGGGGTAGTTTTTAAGGAACCTCTGCACCACCAAATTCAGCACATGCGCCAGGCAAGGGATGTGCGTCAAACCGGCTAGGCCCAGAGCTGCTATGAGATTTCGCCCAGGCCGGGCTTGAGGCTCGCTGGCAGCAACCACTCATTTGTCTGCTGTTCCATGCTCCTCCACAACTCCTGCGCGGTGTGTGGTTTGTCCCCCAAACAGGCAAGTTGTAAAACTGCCTGCTGTCGTTTACCCCTGGCCGTGCTGAAGTTGGTGGTGAAGGTGTTATGCTGTCCGGATGAGGAGGCGGTAGAGGATGAGGAAGCGGAGTAGGAGGAGTTAGGAACAGGAGGCAAACTGAAGCGCCCTGCAATCCTCGGTGGTGGAAGGACATGCGCCAAATTGCTATCCGCCTCAGGCCCATCCGCCACTGCATTTACCCAGTGTGCCGTTAGGGAGATATAACGCCCCTGACCGTGCTTACTGGTCCACGTATCGGTAGTTAGGTGGACCTTGGCACAGATGGCGTTGCGCAGTGCACACCTGATTTTTTCCCCCACTTGGTTGTGCAGGGAAGGGATGGCTTGCCTGGAAAAGTAGTGGCGGCTGGGCACGACGTACTGTGGGACAGCCACCGACATAAGGTTTTTAAAACTGTGCGTCTCCACCAGACTGAATGACAGCATTTCAAAGGCCAATAATTTTGAAATGCTGGCATTCAGGGCCAGGGATCACGGGTGGGTAGGGGGGTACTTCCTCTTCCTCTCAAGTGTTTGGGAGATGGAAAGCTGAACGCTTCCACGGGACATTGTGGAGATGGTTGTTGGTGACCCAGGTGGTGGTGTTGCTGACAGATCGTCTGTTTGCGGAGTGGCAGGTGCCGGTATCACTACAGATGTGGCTGGAGCGGCCGAGACTGCAGCAGAAGAGGAAGCAGGATGAGCCAGAGACGTTTCTTGGTTTTGAAGGTGTGTACTCCACTGCAGCTCATGCTTTGCACTTAGATGCCTGATCATGCAGGTTGTGCTCAGGTTGAGAAGGTTTATGCCTCGCTTCAAGCTCTGATTGCACAGGGTGCAAACCACTCGTGTCCTGTCATCAGCACATTTTCTAAAGAACTTCCACGCTAGAGAACTCCTTTGAGCTGACTTTGGTGCGCTCGTTCCCTTGCTGCGTTGGGCAGTAGCGGGCGTAGTGTCTAGGGCACGGCCGCTCTGCTTCTGCACCCTGCTCCCTCTTCTGCTGTGCTGGTGGCTCTGTGCGACCACCGCCTCTTCCTCCAAACTACTCAGGTCACCTGCATGACGTTCATTCCATGTGGGGTCGAGGACCTCATCGTCCTCCACATCATCTTCCACCCAGTCTTCACCCCTGCCCTCCTTGTCGGTCTCCACAATGCTGAACGCCGCAGCAGTTGGCACCTGCGTTTCGTCATCATCGGAGACGTGCTGCGATGATCCTTGCGTGTACTCATCTTGAGAAATAAGTGGTTGGGCATCGCTGCACTCAATCTCTTCCACTTCTGGGGCAGGGCTAGGTGGATGGCCCTGGGAAACCCTGCTGACAGAGTCATCAAAAAGAAGAAGAGACTGCTGAATGGCTTGGGGCTCAGACTGCTTGCCTGATTTGCAAGGGGGTGAGGTGAAAGACGGTTGGACATCGGCTGCAGGTGCCAACTGTGACCTTTCTGCAGTAGACTGGGTGGGAGACAATGTGAAGGAACCGGAGGCACTGTCAGCAGCAAACCAATCTACTATCGCCTCCACTTGTTCTGGCCTCATCACTTCTAGGGGAGTATGATGCCCTACCAAATACTGATGCAGGTTCTGTTGCCTACTCACACTTGAGGAAGGTGTTTCACTTGTGCGTGTAGCTGGCACAGATCGACCACGTCCTCTCCTTGCAACAGGAGCTCTACCAGCAGCACCACGACCCAGGCCACGGCCCTTATTTGACGGTCTCCTCATATTTCTGTAATTTAAGATCTTGCCCTAGAAAGGTTTTTATTGAATAGCGGAATAGGAAATATGATCCAAAAAAGTGTATGTATCTCGCACGTACAAAACCACACTAGGCCCCAATTACTATTGTTTCTACCCCTAAAAGGATGGTTGAGGAGTAGGAGGAGGAGTATGGAACAGGCAGCACCCTCAAATCTTCAGAAGTATGAGATGAACCCCAAAAACTTGGAAAGGTGGATCTCACACGTACCGACACAGACTATCACGCAATTTAATTGATCCCCAAAGGTTTTAATTGAATAGCGGAATAGAAAATATGATCAAAAAGAAAGTGTATGTATCTCACACGTACACCACCACACTAGGCCCCAATTACTATTGTTTGTACCCCTAAAAGGATGGTTGAGGAGTAGGAGGAGGAGTATGGAACAGGCAGCACCCTCAAATCTTCAGAAGTATGAGATGAACCCCAAAAACTTGGAAAGGTGGATCTCACACGTACCGACACAGACTATCACGCAATTTAATTGATCCCCAAAGGTTTTAATTGAATAGCGGAATAGAAAATATGATCAAAAAGAAAGTGTATGTATCTCACACGTACACCACCACACTAGGCCCCAATTACTATTGTTTGTACCCCTAAAAGGATGGTTGAGGAGTAGGAGGAGGAGTATGGAACAGGCAGCACCCTCAAATCTTCAGAAGTATGAGATGAACCCCAAAAACTTGGAAAGGTGGATCTCACACGTACCGACACAGACTATCACGCAATTTAATTGATCCCCAAAGGTTTTAATTGAATAGAGGAATAGAAAATATGATCAAAAAGAAAGTGTATGTATCTCACACCTACACCACCACACTAGGCCCCAATTACTATTGTTTGTACCTCTAAAAGGATGGTTGAGCAGTAGGAGGAGGAGTATGGAACAGGCAGCACCCTCAAATCTTCAGAAGTATGAGATTTTGTTCACTGTACCCCACAAAGATTGTGTTCACTGCACCCCACAAAGATTGTGTTCACTGCACCTCAAAAAGGATTTTGTTCACTGCACCCCACAAAGATTGTGTTCACTGCACCCTAAAAGGATTTTGTTCACTGCACCCCAAAAAGATTGTGTTCACTGTACCCCCCAAAGATTGTGTTCACTGCACCCCACAAAGATTCTGTTCCCTGTACCCCACAAAGATTGTGTTCACTGCACCCCACAAAGGATTTTGTTCACTGCACCCCAAAAAGATTGTGTTCACTGCACTCCAAAAAGGATGTTGTTCACTGTACCCCAAAAAGGATTTTGTTCACTGCACCCCAAAAAGATTGTGTTCACTGCACCCCACAAAGATTGTGTTCACTGCACCCCACAAAGGATTTTGTTCACTGCACCCCAAAAAGATTGTGTTCACTGTACCCCCCAAAGATTGTGTTCACTGCACCCCACAAAGGATTTTGTTCACTGCACCCCAAAAAGATTGTGTTCACTGTACCCCCCAAAGATTGTGTTCACTGCACCCCACAAAGATTCTGTTCACTGTACCCCACAAAGATTGTGTTCACTGCACCCCACAAAGGATTTTGTTCACTGCACCCCAAAAAGATTGTGTTCACTGCACCCCAAAAAGGATGTTGTTCACTGCACCCCAAAAAGGATTTTGTTCACTGCACCCCAAAAAGATTGTGTTCACTGCACCCCACAAAGATTGTGTTCACTGCACCCCACAAAGGATTTTGTTCACTGCACCCCAAAAAGATTGTGTTCACTGTACCCCCCAAAGATTGTGTTCACTGCACCCCACAAAGGATTTTGTTCACTGCACCCCAAAAAGATTGTGTTCACTGTACCCCCCAAAGATTGTGTTCACTGCACCCCACAAAGATTCTGTTCACTGTACCCCACAAAGATTGTGTTCACTGCACCCCACAAAGGATTTTGTTCACTGCACCCCAAAAAGATTGTGTTCACTGCACCCCAAAAAGGATTTTGTTCACTGCACCCCAAAAAGGATGTTGTTCACTGCACCCCAAAAAGGATTGTGTTCACTGCACCCCACAAAGATTGTGTTCACTGCACCCCACAAAGGATTTTGTTCACTGCACCCCAAAAAGATTGTGTTCACTGCACCCCAAAAAGGATTTTGTTCACTGCACCCCAAAAAGGATGTTGTTCACTGCACCCCAAAAAGGATTTTGTTCACTGCACCCCAAAAAGATTGTGTTCACTGTACCCCCCAAAGATTGTGTTCACTGCACCCCACAAAGATTCTGTTCACTGTACCCCACAAAGATTGTGTTCACTGCACCCCACAAAGGATTTTGTTCACTGCACCCCAAAAAGATTGTGTTCACTGCACCCCAAAAAGGATTTTGTTCACTGCACCCCAAAAAGGATGTTGTTCACTGCACCCCAAAAAGGATTTTGTTCACTGCACCCCAAAAAGATTGTGTTCACTGCACCCCACAAAGATTGTGTTCACTGCACCCCACAAAGGATTTTGTTCACTGCACCCCAAAAAGATTGTGTTCACTGCACCCCAAAAAGGATGTTGTTCACTGCACCCCAAAAAGGATTTTGTTCACTGCACCCCAAAAAGATTGTGTTCACTGTACCCCCCAAAGATTGTGTTCACTGCACCCCAAAAAGGATTTTGTTCACTGCACCCCAAAAAGATTGTGTTCACTGTACCCCCCAAAGATTGTGTTCACTGCACCCCACAAAGATTCTGTTCACTGTACCCCACAAAGATTGTGTTCACTGCACCCCACAAAGGATTTTGTTCACTGCACCCCAAAAAGGATTTTGTTCACTGCACCCCAAAAAGGATTGTGTTCACTGCACCCCACAAAGATTGTGTTCACTGCACCCCAAAAAGGATGTTGTTCACTGCACCCCAAAAAGATTGTGTTCACTGCACCCCACAAAGATTGTGTTCACTGCACCCCACAAAGGATTTTGTTCACTGCACCCCAAAAAGATTGTGTTCACTGCACCCCAAAAAGGATGTTGTTCACTGCATCCCAAAAAGGATTTTGTTCACTGCACCCCAAAAAGATTTTGTTCACTGCACCCCAAAAAGGACGTTGTTCACTGCACCCCAAAAAGATTGTGTTCACTGCAGCCCAAAAAGATTGTGTTCACTGCAGCTCACACACAGAAAAATGGATGTGGATCACTGACACCTGCCTATCTCCTATCCCACACCACACAGCAATATCGATTGTAGTTTGTAGAACACAGTTTCCCTAAAATTCAGCAGCAGCCTCTCCCTAACAGGATTGAGAAGATATCGTAGATCGGGACTAAGTGCAGACCCCACACAGCAATATTGATTGTAGTTTGTAGAACACTCTGACCCTAAAATTCAGCAGCAGCCTCTCCCTAACAGGATTGAGAAGAGATCGTAGATCAGGATTGAGTGCAGACCCCACCCCCCACACAGCAATATCGATTGTAGTTTGTAGAAGACACTGACCCTATAATTCAGCAGACTCTATCCCTAAAATGCCTACAACTCGCCCTGCCTAAACACTCCGACCTGTCCCTCAATTCTATCCGGACACAAATGGTTTTTTCCTGCCTGTCTTTCCCTAATCAGCAGCCAGCACGTTGATGTGTGCTCTGTCCCTGATCTAAGCAGCAGAATGAAGACGCTGCGGCTGCCTGGAACTTATAAAGACTTGGTCACATGCTTCAGACGGCCAATCACAGCTACTGAGACATTTGCAGGCATGGCTGGGATGGCTTAAGGCACACCAGTTAAACGATTGTTGATTGGCTGTTGAAAGCCCGCCATGAAAAGAGCGCCAAAGCATGCAAAACCCGGAAATAAAACGACCGAACACGGATTTTTACCCGAACATACAGTAAAGTGTCCGTGTCCGTGTTCGGGTACAAAAAATCCAATTATTCGGTACGAACACGAATAATACAGTCCGTGTTCGCTCAACACTACCCAGAGGTGATCAAATACCACCAAAAGAAAGCTCTATTTGTGGGGGGAAAATTACATAAATTTGGTTTAGGTACAGTGTTGCATGACCGCGCAATTGTCATTCAAAATGCAACAGCGCTAAAAGAGGAAAATTGGCCTGGGCAGGAAGGGAGGAAAGTGCCCTGTATTGAAGTGGTTAAGACCGGAAGATTTTACCCCATTCCTGACAAGGCCATATTTTGCGATTCGGCACGTGTTATTTTAATGGACAATTGCGCGGTCGTGCGACACTGTACCCAAATGGAATTTATGTCCTTTTTTCCCCACAAATAGAGCTTTCTTTTGGTGGTATATGATCACCTGTGTGATTTTTAATATTTGAATAAAAAAGAGCGACAATTTTGAAAAAAAAAAACAATATTGTTTACATTCTGATATATAAGATTCCCCAAAAAAATGTAAAAATCAAAATTTTTTAACATTTTAGGCCAGTTTGTTTTTTGCTACATATTTTTGGTAAAAAAAAATAAGCGTAATTTGATTGGTTTGCGCAAAAGTTATTGCTAACTATGGGAAAGATTTATGTCATTTTTATTTTTATTTTTTTACTAGTAATGGTGGCGATCTGCGATGTTTTGCGGGACTGTGACATTGCAGCGAACAGATCGGACCTCTAACTGACATTTTTGACACTTTTGGGGGAACCAGTGACATTACTACAGTAATCAGTGCTATAAATATGCACTGTTACTGTAATAATGACACTGGCAGGGAAGGGGTTAACACTGTTGGTGATCAAGGGGTTAAATGTATGCCTTATGCTTACTGACGTGTGTGGGGGGAGGGGGTTTGCGCAAAAGTTATTGCGTTTACTAACTACGGGAAAGATTTATGTCATTTTTATTGTTTTTTTTTAAAACTAGTAATGGCGGCGATTTGTGATTTTTTTTGCGGGACTGCGACATTGCGGCAGACAGATCAGACCCCTGACTGACATTTTTTACACTTTTGGGGGTACCAGTGACATTACTACAGTAATCAGTGCTATAAATATGCACTGTTACTGTAAAAATAACACTGGCAGGGAAGGGGTTAACTTTATTGGTGATCAAGGGGTTAAGTGTGTCACTAGGGGCATGCTTCTAACTGTGGCTAGTGAAGTAACCACAGAGACATGCGATCCTATATAGCAGGATCGCAAAACCTCTGTGCCTACTTCAAGGAGAATGACAGACGGCTGTGTTTACATCATCCGTCTGTCTGTCTTTCTCCCTCTCCTGCGGGAGATCGCAAGTGCCTGGCGGCCATCGGAGCTGCCGATCACACGCGATGGCTAGGCAGGGAATGAGCAGGGGCGGGAGCGCACCGCCGCCGGCGTTCGCTCGCCCCCTACAGGCTCTTTGGCAAGTGACGCGTCACTTTGCCCGTAAGCGGCTGCATGCCGCAGTAAATATACAGGAGGTGGTCGGCAAGGGGTTTATGAAATAGGTTAGGTTAAGAGTACCAATGTTAAGAATTAATACTATATATTAAACAAAAAAGACGTTTATAAAGTTAAAGTGATTGTAATTGATCCCCTTGTAAAACACATTCAGTTTAACTTCTTTTGGACCGCCCCACGCATATAAACTGTGGCAGGGTGGTCCTCCAGCGCAAAATCACCTATCTGTACGTGATTTCGTGCAAAAGGTCTGGAGCGTGCACATGCACCGCCAGCAACTCACTTTTGCTGTGATTAGACACAGCAGGAGCCAATCAGCTGGTTCGGCTGGCTAGCACCTCGCAATTATTCGGGAGAGAGGCAGAGTGGCAGTTTGCCTATGTAAACAAGGCAGACCGCCGTTCTGTGAGAGGGGAAGATGGAGATCTTGTGTTTCTGCTAAGCAGGAACATGGATCTCTGTCTTCCCCCAGTCAAAGCACCTCCCCCACAGTTAGAAAGCACTCCTAAGGATCACATTTAAGCCTTTGATCGCCCCTGATGTTAAAGCGGAGTTCCGGGCACAGAATCGTTTTTTTTTTTTTTCAATCTCCCCCTAACAATCACCCTTACACATCGATACATCCGCTAATCCTGGTTAGAATGGTGAAATAATGAGTTTGCAAGAATAAAATCTTACTTTATATAATTTCTGATGTGCGGCGCCATCTTTGTTGTGGATTGCCGAGTCCGTTGTGGGGAAATGTCTTCCCTTCTTCCTGATTCCAGTGGGCGTAGGCCTGTGAGTCAAGAAATGAGAACAGTGGTCGGCCGCCCATGTGACTGCAAAGTGCATCATGGGAGGGCCGAGGAAGAGCTCCCAGGACGCATTGCGGCAGGAAGTGACGAGGAGAGCCGAGGCACAGGAGGGAGGAAGTCCTTTGAAAGGTGAGTATACAAACCTCTGTAAACAGGTAAGTGAAAAAAAAAAAAACTATGGGAATATCCAATTCTGACTCAGCGGAGAGTAAGGAATACAATGCAGTAATTATTAGAAATTGAATTTTGTGCCCGGAACTCCGCTTTAACCCCTTCCCTGCCAGTGTTATTAGTACAGTAACAGTGCATTTTTTTAGCACTGATGACTGTATTAGTGTCGTTGGTCCCCCAAACAAGTGTCAAAAGTGTAAGTCAGTGTCGGATTTGTCTGCCGCAATGTTGCAGTCTCAATAAAAATCGCTGATAGCCACCATTACTAGTAAAAAAAAAATAGTAATAAAAATTTCATAAATCGATCCCATAGTTTGTAGACACTATATCTTTTGTGCAAACCAATTAATATACGCTTATTGGGATTTTTCTTTTTACCAAACCTATGTAGCAGAATACATATTGGCCTAAATTGATTAAGAAAATTAATTTTTTACATTTGTTTAATGGGAATGTTTTATAGCATAAAGTAAAAAATATTGTTTTTTTTTTTTTCAAAACTGTCTGTCTTTTTTTGTTTACAGCGCAAAAAATAAAACCACATTACTACAGTAATCAGTGCTATAAATATGCACTGTTACTGTAATAATGACACTGGCAGGGAAGGGGTTAACACTGTTGGTGATCAAGGGGTTAAATGTATGCCTTATGCTTACTGACGTGTGTGGGGGGAGGGGGGTTCTTTGACACAGACAGAGATTGCAGGTTCAGCTATGTTGAATCCTGTGGTCTCTCCCTGTCTGTCACAGAGAAGATCAGCCTGCTTTGTTTACACAAGTGGGTGGATCTTCTCACACTTTCCCCAACAATCGGTGAAGAGAGTCGGCGATCGCCGCCTCTCCTCCTCCGCCCCGAATCCCGCTGTGTCTAAACACAGCGGTTAGCGAGGCGCACGTCACCGAGACCACTAGGAGTCCAGCGATGTAAGTCTACGTCGCTGGACCCAGGGGAGCCACTGTGCCGCAGTAGCAGCACAGTGAGCAGTCCTAAAGCGGTTAATAGGAAAGCAGAGGTACTGGCAGGAAGACCAGGGATTTACATAAATTAAGCATACTAAGAGAACATGATATTTTCTCATACAAGCAAACTGTACAGCAGCTAAATATCAGGAATATGAAGGTAACAAACACTTTAATGTCACCTTTTAGGCCCTATTCACATTTTGCGCAGTAGGAAACGTTTTCCTGCTTGTGATTTCTTTTGGGGTGATTTAAGCCTCCATCACCTCCAGCAATCAATGTATGTCATGAATGGCAAGGAGTGCTGGGGTGTGCCAGAGGGTCTATTGATGCTGGCTGCTGGGGGATCTATTGTTGCTGGAGGGGATCCCTTTCTGTGTGGGGGTTTATTGTTGCTGGTGAGGTTTACTGTTGTTGGTGGGGGTCCAATGCTGCTGGGAGGGATCTAATGTTGAGGGAGAGGTCTATTGTTGCTGGCTGTTTGGAGATCTGTTGTTGCTTGGGTAGTAATTTGTTGCGGCGGGGGGGTCCATTGTGTCTGGGGAGGGAATCTATTGTTGTGGTGGGGATATATTGTTGCTGGGGTGAGGTCTACCATTGCTGGTGGGGGTCTATTGTTGCTAGGGTGGGGTATATTGATGCTCACTGTGGGGGGGTCTGTTTTAGTGTGTTTCTTATCATCATTAACAAATTCCATGAAAATTGCTTAGTAGCACTAAATGATACTTGATTCTGTATTCTTTAAAAGGGGCGATAGTGGGAGGTGCATAAGAGTTGGAACCAAGGGGAGGTGCTCAGAGGTAAGTAGTGAGCAGAAAAGAGGGGATGACTCAGAAGGGGGGGGGGTTCCTGCGCCTATTCTCTATGGGCTGCCATATGCACGTTTGTCATGCAAAAGAAGCTCCTGCACCTTTTTGGGTGATGAGCTTTGCATGTTTTTTTTATGCCATTTTGCAGCGATTTGCATTTGTGTTTGTCGCTTCGACAATCAGGACAAGATCATACTGCATTTCATTAAGCACATTTTGCCATAATTTTAGCACAATTCTGCTTGCAATTCCAAATCGCTAGATGTGAATGGGGCCTTAGTGGGAATGGTGGAAGTGTTCCTGGATTTCCCTAACAAGGGAAGTAATAGGTTAATAAGTGAAAGCTTTAGGAAAATCATGGCTACTGGTATGTTACTTTGCCGGAGCAGCTCTTATCTATATCAGGTTTTAGATCCTTTTGATATGGTCAGTGTTTTAAGGCTCAAACGTAACAACACAATAAAGAGCATTAATAGGGTTAAAATGAAATTTTCATTCAAATGGGATTTCATAGAGATTTGGCTCATTATATATGAGCAACAACACAACCAAGGGAAAAGTTATTAAAAATAAAAAAGAGGGATTTAAAGAAAGATCTGTTCATCTTTGTTTTTGATTACAGTCCGATGGCATCAAATATGAAACAAACTATAAATAATCACTGGTTTATTATTAAAAGTGATGAAAAGAAGAGATGGAAAAAAAGAATTGCCAAGTGAGTCTCTTTTTCAAAAACAGTATTCTAAGAGGTTGTTTAGTAAAGATTTTATTTTACAAAGACAAAAAGATTACAGTAGTTTAAAGAATCAGGGCCAAAAATAAAAAATAATGTGCATGATTTATACCTCTTTTAAACACATGACTTGTCACCTTGTATTGTATTATGTGCCTGTGTAATAGGTATTATAATGGGAAATAGTCAATGTCAACAGATCACTGATCTCCTCTACGGTCATTCAGTTGCTTCATTAGCCTATCATCACTACCGTGTCATGTAGTAATATAGGTGCCAGATAGAGGGACCACAGGGATCAGGAAGTGTCAGTATTAGTGTTGAGCGAACACGGACTGTATTATTCGTGTTCGTACCGAATAATTGGATTTTTTTTACCCGAACACGGACACGGACACTTTACTGTATGTTCGGGTAAAAATCCGTGTTCGGTCGTTTTATTTCCGGGTTTTGCATGCTTTGGCGCTCTTTTCATGGCGGGCTTTCAACAGCCAATCAACAATCGTTTAACTGGTGTGCCTTAAGCCATCCCAGCCATGCCTGCAAATGTCTTAGTAGCTGTGATTGGCCGTCTGAAGCATGTGACCAAGTCTTTATAAGTTCGAGGCAGCCGCCGCAGCAGCGTCATTCTGCTGCTTAGCTAAGGGACAGAGCACACATCAATGTGCTGGCTGCTGATTAGGGAAAGATAGGCAGGAAAAAACCATTTGTGTCCGGATAGAATTGAGGGACAGGTCGGAGTGTTTAGGCAGGGCGAGTTGTAGGCATTTTAGGGATAGAGTCTGCTGAATTATAGGGTCAGTGTCTTCTACAAACTACAATCGATATTGCTGTGTGGGGGGTGGGGTGAATCTGCACTCAATCCTGATCTACGATCTCTTCTCAATCCTGTTAGGGACAGAGTCTGCTGAATTTTAGGGAAACTGTGTTCTACAAACTACAATCGATATTGCTGTGTGGTGTGGGATTGGAGATAGGCAGGTGTCAGTGATCCACATCCATTTTTCTGTGTGTGAGCTGCAGTGAACACAATCTTTTTGGGCTGCAGTGAACACAATCTTTTTGGGCTGCAGTGAACACAATCTTTTTGGGCTGCAGTGAACACAATCTTTTTGGGGTGCAGTGAACAAAATCTTTTTGGGGTGCAGTGAACACAATCCTTTTTGGTGTGCAGTGAACACAATCTTTGTGGGGTGCAGTGAACAAAATCCTTTGTGGGGTGCAGTGAACACAATCTTTTTGGGGTGCAGTGAACAAAATCCTTTTTGGGGTGCAGTGAACAACATCCTTTTTGGGGTGCAGTGAACACAATCTTTTTGGGGTGCAGTGAACAAAATCCTTTGTGGGGTGCAGTGAACACAATCCTTTGTGGGGTGCAGTGAACACAATCTTTTTGGGGTGCAGTGAACACAATCTTTTTGGGGTGCAGTGAACAAAATCTTTTTGGGGTGCAGTGAACACAATCCTTTTTGGTGTGCAGTGAACACAATCTTTGTGGGGTGCAGTGAACAAAATCCTTTGTGGGGTGCAGTGAACACAATCTTTTTGGGGTGCAGTGAACAAAATCCTTTTTGGGGTGCAGTGAACAACATCCTTTTTGGGGTGCAGTGAACACAATCTTTTTGGGGTGCAGTGAACAAAATCCTTTGTGGGGTGCAGTGAACACAATCTTTTTGGGGTGCAGTGAACACAATCTTTTTGGGGTGGAGTGAACAACATCCTTTTTGGGGTGGAGTGAACAAAATCCTTTTTGGGGTGCAGTGAACAAAATCATTTTTGGGGTGCAGTGAACACAATCTTTTTGGGGTGCAGTGAACACAATCTTTGTGGGGTGCAGTGAACACAATCTTTTTGGGGTGGAGTGAACAACATCCTTTTTGGGGTGCAGTGAACAACATCCTTTTTGGGGTGCAGTGAACACAATCTTTTTGGGGTGCAGTGAACACAATCTTTGTGGGGTACAGTGAACAGAATCTTTGTGGGGTGCAGTGAACACAATCTTTGGGGGGTACAGTGAACACAATCTTTTTGGGGTGCAGTGAACACAATCTTTGTGGGGTGCAGTGAACACAATCTTTTTGGGGTGGAGTGAACAAAATCATTTTTGGGGTGCAGTGAACACAATCTTTTTGGGGTGCAGTGATCAAAATCCTTTTTGGGGTGCAGTGAACACAATCTTTTTGGGGTGCAGTGAACAAAATCCTTTGTGGGGTGCAGTGAACAGAATCTTTGTGGGGTGCAGTGAACACAATCTTTGGGGGGGTACAGTGAACACAATCTTTTTGGGGTGCAGTGAACACAATCTTTGTGGGGTACAGTGAACAGAATCTTTGTGGGGTGCAGTGAACACAATCTTTGGGGGGTACAGTGAACACAATCTTTTTGGGGTGCAGTGAACACAATCTTTGTGGGGTGCAGTGAACACAATCTTTGTGGGGTGCAGTGAACACAATCTTTGGGGGGGTACAGTGAACACAATCTTTTTGGGGTGCAGTGAACAACATCCTTTTAGGGTGCAGTGAACACAATCTTTGTGGGGTGCAGTGAACAACATCCTTTTAGGGTGCAGTGAACACAATCTTTGTGGGGTACAGTGAACAGAATCTTTGTGGGGTGCAGTGAACACAATCTTTGGGGGGTACAGTGAACACAATCTTTGTGAGGTGCAGTGAACACAATCTTTGTGGGGTGCAGTGAACACAATCATTGTGGGGTGCAGTGAACTCAATCTTTGTGGGGTACAGTGAACACAATCTCATACTTCTGAAGATTTGAGGGTGCTGCCTGTTCCATACTCCCCCTACTCCTCATCTAGCCTTTTAGGGGTACAAACAATAGTAATTGGGGCCTAGTGTGGTTGTGTACGTGTGATATACATACACTTTTTTTGGATCATATTTTCTATTCCGCTATTTAATCAAAAACCTTTGGGGATCAGTTAAATTGGGGGATAGTCTGTGTTGGTACGTGTGAGAGAGATCCACCTTTCCAAGTTGTTGGGGTTCATCTCATACTTCTGAAGGTTTGAGGGTGCTGCCTGTTCCATACTCCCCCCTACTCCTAGCCTTTTAGGGGTACAAACAATAGTAATTGGGGCCTAGTGTGGTTGTGTACGTGTGATATACATACACTTTTTTTGGATCATATTTTCTATTCCGCTATTTAATCAAAAACCTTTGGGGATCAGTTAAATTGGGGGATAGTCTGTGTTGGTACGTGTGAGAGAGATCCACCTTTCCAAGTTGTTGGGGTTCATCTCATACTTCTGAAGGTTTGAGGGTGCTGCCTGTTCCATACCCCCCCTACTCCTCATCTAGCCTTTTAGGGGTACAAACAATAGTAATTGGGGCCTAGTGTGGTTGTGTACGTGTGATATACATACACTTTTTTTGGATCATATTTTCTATTCCGCTATTTAATCAAAAACCTTTGGGGATCAGTTAAATTGGGGGATAGTCTGTGTTGGTACGTGTGAGAGAGATCCACCTTTCCAAGTTGTTGGGGTTCATCTCATACTTCTGAAGGTTTGAGGGTGCTGCCTGTTCCATACCCCCCCTACTCCTCATCTAGCCTTTTAGGGGTACAAACAATAGTAATTGGGGCCTAGTGTGGTTGTGTACGTGTGATATACATACACTTTTTTTGGATCATATTTTCTATTCCGCTATTTAATCAAAAACCTTTGGGGATCAGTTAAATTGGGGGATAGTCTGTGTTGGTACGTGTGAGAGAGATCCACCTTTCCAAGTTGTTGGGGTTCATCTCATACTTCTGAAGGTTTGAGGGTGCTGCCTGTTCCATACCCCCCCTACTCCTCATCTAGCCTTTTAGGGGTACAAACAATAGTAATTGGGGCCTAGTGTGGTTGTGTACGTGTGATATACATACACTTTTTTTGGATCATATTTTCTATTCCGCTATTTAATCAAAAACCTTTGGGGATCAGTTAAATTGGGGGATAGTCTGTGTTGGTACGTGTGAGAGAGATCCACCTTTCCAAGTTGTTGGGGTTCATCTCATACTTCTGAAGGTTTGAGGGTGCTGCCTGTTCCATACCCCCCCTACTCCTCATCTAGCCTTTTAGGGGTACAAACAATAGTAATTGGGGCCTAGTGTGGTTGTGTACGTGTGATATACATACACTTTTTTTGGATCATATTTTCTATTCCGCTATTTAATCAAAAACCTTTGGGGATCAGTTAAATTGGGGGATAGTCTGTGTTGGTACGTGTGAGAGAGATCCACCTTTCCAAGTTGTTGGGGTTCATCTCATACTTCTGAAGGTTTGAGGGTGCTGCCTGTTCCATACCCCCCCTACTCCTCATCTAGCCTTTTAGGGGTACAAACAATAGTAATTGGGGCCTAGTGTGGTTGTGTACGTGTGATATACATACACTTTTTTTGGATCATATTTTCTATTCCGCTATTTAATCAAAAACCTTTGGGGATCAGTTAAATTGGGGGATAGTCTGTGTTGGTACGTGTGAGAGAGATCCACCTTTCCAAGTTTTTGGGGTTCATCTCATACTTCTGAAGATTTGAGGGTGCTGCCTGTTCCATACCCCCCCTACTCCTCATCTAGCCTTTTAGGGGTACAAACAATAGTAATTGGGGCCTAGTGTGGTTGTGTACGTGTGATATACATACACTTTTTTTGGATCATATTTTCTATTCCGCTATTTAATCAAAAACCTTTGGGGATCAGTTAAATTGGGGGATAGTCTGTGTTGGTACGTGTGAGAGAGATCCACCTTTCCAAGTTGTTGGGGTTCATCTCATACTTCTGAAGGTTTGAGGGTGCTGCCTGTTCCATACTCCCCCTACTCCTAGCCTTTTAGGGGTACAAACAATAGTAATTGGGGCCTAGTGTGGTTGTGTACGTGTGATATACATACACTTTTTTTGGATCATATTTTCTATTCCGCTATTTAATCAAAAACCTTTGGGGATCAGTTAAATTGGGGGATAGTCTGTGTTGGTACGTGTGAGAGAGATCCACCTTTCCAAGTTGTTGGGGTTCATCTCATACTTCTGAAGGTTTGAGGGTGCTGCCTGTTCCATACCCCCCCTACTCCTAGCCTTTTAGGGGTACAAACAATAGTAATTGGGGCCTAGTGTGGTTGTGTACGTGTGATATACATACACTTTTTTTGGATCATATTTTCTATTCCGCTATTTAATCAAAAACCTTTGGGGATCAGTTAAATTGGGGGATAGTCTGTGTTGGTACGTGTGAGAGAGATCCACCTTTCCAAGTTGTTGGGGTTCATCTCATACTTCTGAAGGTTTGAGGGTGCTGCCTGTTCCATACTCCCCCTACTCCTCATCTAGCCTTTTAGGGGTACAAACAATAGTAATTGGGGCCTAGTGTGGTTGTGTACGTGTGATATACATACACTTTTTTTGGATCATATTTTCTATTCCGCTATTTAATCAAAAACCTTTGGGGATCAGTTAAATTGGGGGATAGTCTGTGTTGGTACGTGTGAGAGAGATCCACCTTTCCAAGTTTTTGGGGTTCATCTCATACTTCTGAAGATTTGAGGGTGCTGCCTGTTCCATACCCCCCCTACTCCTCATCTAGCCTTTTAGGGGTACAAACAATAGTAATTGGGGCCTAGTGTGGTTGTGTACGTGTGATATACATACACTTTTTTTGGATCATATTTTCTATTCCGCTATTTAATCAAAAACCTTTGGGGATCAGTTAAATTGGGGGATAGTCTGTGTTGGTACGTGTGAGAGAGATCCACCTTTCCAAGTTGTTGGGGTTCATCTCATACTTCTGAAGGTTTGAGGGTGCTGCCTGTTCCATACTCCCCCTACTCCTCATCTAGCCTTTTAGGGGTACAAACAATAGTAATTGGGGCCTAGTGTGGTTGTGTACGTGTGATATACATACACTTTTTTTGGATCATATTTTCTATTCCGCTATTTAATCAAAAACCTTTGGGGATCAGTTAAATTGGGGGATAGTCTGTGTTGGTACGTGTGAGAGAGATCCACCTTTCCAAGTTTTTGGGGTTCATCTCATACTTCTGAAGATTTGAGGGTGCTGCATGTTCCATACTCCTCTTCCTCATCCTCCCTTTAGGGTAGGAAAAAATTTAATCGGGCCTAGTCTGTGTTTGTACGTGTGAGATACACAGTTTTTTATCCTATTCCGCTATTCAATACACACCCTTTTGGTGTAAAAAACATTAAATTGCGGCATAGTTTGCATATTTGACATTTGCATATATTGTGCCTTGTTGCGCTGTTTTGGGTACTCCACCAACATGGCCAGTGGCAATGACGCCATTCTCAGCTTAACTATCCCACTTCTATGCCTCCTTGAAAAAACAATTTGGGCGATGATGGAAGAGGATGTGGCACAGGATGAGGAGGAGGAGGAGGAGGAGGATGAAGAGGTAACATTTCAAAGGCTTTCAGGGCAGTCATTCGCAAGGGGCTCCGAGGGTGGGTTCCTGCACACACAAACGCCAGGGACACAATTGTCCAGCAGGGGCACAGTTCTGGAGGATGAGGAGGATGAGGAGGAGGAGGAGCTGGAGGAGGAGATGGAACCATGTTCACAGCAGGGTGGCACCCAGGCCAGCTCATGGCCATCACTGGTGCGTGGCTGGGGGGATACAGAGGACACGGACGATACACCTCCCACAGAGGACAGCCTTTCGTCGCCTCTGGGCAGCCTGGCACACATGAGCGATTACATGCTGCAGTGTCTCCACAACGACCGCCGAGTTGCCCACATTCTAACTTGTGCTGATTACTGGGTGGCCACGCTGCTGGATCCCCGTTACAAGGACAACGTACCGTCCTTAATTCACTCACTGGAGCGCGATCGCAAGATGCGCGAGTACAAGCGCACGCTGGTAGACGCCATGCTGCTGGCATTCCCATCTGACAGCGGGGCCACAGTGGAAGCACAAGGCAGAGGAGGAGGAGGAGGAGGTCGCCAACGCAACCAGGGCACCGCCAGCACCTCAGAAGGCAGGGTTAGCATGGCCGAAATGTGGAAAAGCTTTGTCAGCACGCCACAACAAACAGCAGCACCAGCAGCTCAGATGGAACGTCTTAGCAGGAGGCAGCATTTTACCAACATGGTGGAGCAGTATGTGTGCACACGCCTACATGTAGTGAATGACGGGTCTGCCCCCTTCAACTTCTGGGTCTCCAAATTGGGCACATGGCCTGAGCTTGCCCTTTACGCCTTGGAGGTGCTGGCGTGCCCTGCAGCCAGTGTATTATCTGAACGGGTATTTAGCACGGCTGGGGGCGTTATAACAGACAAGCGCAGCCGCCTGTCCAGAGACAATGTGGACAAGCTCACGTTCATTAAAATGAACCAGGCATGGATCCCACGGGACTTTTCCGTACCTTATGCAGAATAGCAATGGATACCGACCTTACCCACCCATTGTTCCATTTTTGCTCTTTCTCACTCTTTTGGGGTGTACCCTCATTTAAAATTTTTGAAAAGAAGCAGTGTTGGCTACCTCGTCCTCCTCCTCAGGGCCAGATTAATGTAGGGGCTATTGGAGCTGCAGCTCCAGGCCCCTACCTTTTATATAGGCCCCGGGTTGGCCATATTCACTGTTACCGCTCTTCTGTCACTTGTAAACACAGAAGTCTGGCTTCTATGCTCGCTTCCCCAGGCAGCACCCTCAGAACCTCCCCACACAGCGTGAAGGCCGGACAAGGAGGGACAGTTGGCGATGCATGGATGTGTTTATGGGCTTCAGAGACAGCATCCCATGTTGAATTAGGCATGCATGGCTGCACCCTTCCTCCTCTGGGTGCATGGCAAGGCACGGCCCTTAAGGCCCTTCAAAATCCTCAGCACCAAGCCCATGATGCTGTTAATCCGGCCCTGGTCCTCCTCCACCGCCGCTTCCACCTACACCGCCCATAGGTGTGCGCAGCCTATTGCATTAAGGTGTGCACCCCAAAGTTGAAATACACATGCATGTGTTTGCCAGCAGGGAGAGTAATGTATCGGGGCCATGTACCTGTAGGCAAGGAGAAATAGAGCAGAGCAGGTCCCAGGGAGATCTTTCCCATCTCCTCACTGGCAATGCTATGTGCCCTAGGTGATTAGGGTGTGCCCAGGCACACCCAGCACACCCTGTGCGCACGCCTATGTCACCGCCACATCCACCACCACCTCAACCTCCCTCCTACTCCATATGGGCCTCGTCCTTCAGAGATGAAGAAGAACATTGTTTTATTTTTCTGTTTTTTTTTGTTGTTTTAAGTTATTTCCCTATCCACATTTGTTTGCAGAGCACTTGCCATGTTCTTAATTACGTTTTGCTGCCATTTGCAGCACTCTAGCCCTTTCCTTTGGTGTTTTAGAGCCATTTTAGTGCCTTAAAGTTCGGGTCCCCATTGACTTCAATGGGGTTCGGTGTCCGGGAAAAGTTCGGTAAAAGTCCGGGACACGGACCCGGACTTTTTTTTAAAGTTCGGCCGAACCCGTCGAACACGGACATCTAGGTGTCCGCTCAACCCTAGTCAGTATCAGTAGGATCTGCAGCCAGATGATTGCCTTATCTTCAGCAGAGATCGGCAACATGAGCAGCAGACAAGGTGAGTATTTAGTAATTTATTATACTGATTAATTTGAGAAACACAGTTGCTTCAAAGAGGCACCGAATCCAAAAAAAAGAAAAATTTGCTGTATTATAGCGGAAATTTTGAATTGTAAATTGTGTCTAACCAGTCTCTTGAAATTCCTCCTGAAAAATAGCAGTGCACTGTCTGATATGGTAGGGTGCCCGGGCAATCATTACCTACAGCCTCAAAACTCTATATGGGATCCAGGACACTGCTATCTTTCACTGCTGGTCTCATACAATTTGCAGTGAGATTTGGTAATGTCACTACTATGCTGCCCAATGTTTTTCTTCCTGGAGGTTCTTACTAGTGATAAGGCTTGGGTTTGGCCCAATGTAGGGTTTTCCTCTAAATTTGACCCAGACTTTGCATATTTAGTGTTTGCAAACCGGGCAAACAATTTGACTGGTTTGCAAACCTGAACATTCTACTATCTTTAAAACTAGATAAATAGTGCAACTGGTAACCAAATAATACAATAATATATAAGTGTCCACACAAAGTCATAATTAGGAAAATTGGCATGTGTCGAAAAGAATAACAAAACTAAACAAGTAACAATGTGTCCAATAAATAATAATCAGTGGGTCAGTGTCCAAAAAATGAAACAATGTTAAACAAGCATGGGCTGCTTCAGATCACATGTGCTCCTTTCAACAAATGATGTGCAAACCTTACATCACTTCTGGACCGGAAGGTTTTGCCGCCTCAATGACCAGGCCATTTTTTGCGATTCGACGCTGCATTACTTTAACTGACAATTGCGCAGTCATGCAACGCTGTACCCTAATAAAATTGATGTCCTTTTTTCCCACAAATAGAGCTTTTGGTGGTATTTGATTACCTGTGCAATTTTTATTTATTGCGCTATAAACAAAAAAAAAAAAAAAAAAGAGAGGCAATTCTGAAAAAAAAAAAAAAAAAAACAATATTTTTCTCTTTCTGCTATATACCATTCCAAAAAAAATGTAAAAATCGAATTTATTCATCCTTTTAGGCCAATTTGTATACTGCTACATATCCTTGTTAAAAAAAAAATCCCAAGAAGCGTATTTTGATTGGTTTGCACAAAAGTTATCGCTTCTATAAACTAGGGAAAAGACTGATGTCATTTTTATTTATTTATTTAATTTTTTACTAGTAATGGCGGAGATCTGTGATTTTTAGCGGGACTGCGATATTGCGGTGGACAGATCGGACACCTAACTGACATTTTTGACACTTTTGGCGGGACCAATGACATTACTACAGTAATCAGTGCTAAAAATATGTACTGGTACTGTAATAATGACACTGGCAGGGAACGGGTTAACCCAGGGGTGATCAAAGGGTTAAGTGTGAGCCTAGGGGAGTGTTTTCTAACTGTAGGGGGGAGGAACTTGTGGAATCAACACAGAGACCTGTGATCCTAAATAGGAAGATCACAGGTTCTCTGTGTTCATTCCAGAGATAACAACAGTCTGCTGTGTTTAAAACAGCAGACTGTCGTTCTCTCTCCCTGGGGAGAGATCACAGATGCCCAGCAGCAATTGCGGCCGCCGGCCCAGTGGATCGGCTTCTCTGCTTCCTACAGGTACAGGTAAGGCGGTTCAAGCAGCCAAGCCAGCCTGCTGCAGTATTTCTCTGCGGCGGGCAGTTGGCAAGTGGTTAATATATCTTCCCCCTCTGTGTATAAAGAATAGTTGTATACGAGAGTGCTCATAAAATTCTCCACCAGTGTGAAGATGGTTGCTCATGCTCACCTTACATCTAGACCGCTTTGTTACCAGCAGGTCTATACATGTAGTTCTCTGATAGAGATGACACCAGGTGTAGACTCAGCTCACTCTCGTCATCTCCTCTTGTCACAGATGCATGATTTCCATCAGCTGTGTACAAAAACAACAGGGAAATATCTAGTGCTCTCTGTATACTCTTTATTAAAAGCAGGTAAAATATAAGATGTAAGCAGACATAAATGGCACTCAACTGTGCCGATACAAAGGGCAGAAACTCTGTCCCAGCGTTCAAGTAGTTAGCAGTGGCCACAGGAAAACAACCGAGGGTCTGGCTCCTAGTTCCCCAAACGCGTTGCGTCCTAGGCTTAGACTTCTTCAGTGGGTCCCCATGTGACCTGATTTAGGTGCAAACCAAAAGAGGGTCCTGCACGTTTTTGGTGCGAATTCAGTGCAGTTTGAGTCATACAGAATAATGGCATTGCTGAAGATTCACATGTGATTTGAACAGGAATACGGTGCGATGCCTGTTTAAAATCACATGTAGTTCCCCACACCGCATAGTGTGAACCGGGGTTCATACAACGAACATTTGGCATAGAAACATAGAATGTGTCGGCAGATAAGAACCATTTGGCCCATCTAGTCTGCCCAATATATCTGAATCCTATGAATAGTCCCTGGCCCTATCTTATATGAAGGATAGCCTTATGCCTATCCCATGCATGCTTAAACTCCTTCACTGTATTTGCAGCTACCACTTCTGCAGGAAGGTTATTCCATGCATCCACTACTCTCTCAGTAAAGTAATACTTCCTCATATTACTTTTAAACCTTTGCCTCTTGTGGTAGTTTTTCTTCTTTTAAATATGCTCTCCTCCTTTACCGAGTTGATTCCCTTTATGTATTTAAAAGTTTCTATCATATCCCCTCTGTCTCTTCTTTCTTCCAAGCTATACATGTTAAGGTCCTTTAACCTTTCCTGGTAAGTTTTTTCCTGCAATCCATGTACTAGTTTAGTAGCTCTTCTCTGAACTCTCTCTAGAGTATCTATATCCTTCTCGAGATATGGCCTCCAGTACTGCGCACAATACTCCAAGTGAGGTCTCACCAGTGTTCTGTACAGCGGCATAAGCACTTCTCTCTTTCTACTGCTTATACCTCTCCCTATACATCCAAGCATTCTGCTGGCATTTCGTGCTGCTCTATTACATTGTCTTCCCACCTTTAAGTCTTCTGAAATAATTACTCCTAAATCCCTTTCCTCAGATACTGAGGTCAGGACTGTGTCAAATATTCTATATTCTGCCCTTGGGTTTTTACGCCCCAGGTGCATTATCTTGCACTTATCCACATTAAATTTCAGTTGCCAGAGTTCTGACCATTCTTCTAGTTTTCCTAAATCCTTTTCCATTTGGCGTTTCCCTCCAGGAACATCAACCCTGTTACATTTCTTTGTGTCATCAGCAAAAAGACAAACCTTACCATCGAGGCCTTTTGCAATATCACTTATGAAGATATTAAACGAAATTGGTCCCAGTACAGATCCCTGAGGTACCCCACTGGTAACATGACCTTGTTCTGAATGTTCTCCATTGACTACAACCCTCTGTTGTCTGTCACTCAGCCACTGCCTAATCCACTCAACAATATGGGAGTCCATGCTCAATGACTGTAGTTTATTGATAAGTCTTCTATGTGGGACAGTGTCAAAAGCCTTACTAAAATCTAGATATGCAATGTCTACTGCACCTCCACCGTCTATTATTTTAGTCACCCAGTCAAAAAAATCTATAAGATTTGTTTGACATGATCTCCCTGAAGTAAACCCATGTTGTTTTTCATCTTGCAATCCATAGGATTTAAGATGTTCCACAATTCTATCCTTTAATAGGGTTTCCATTAATTTGCCTACTATTGATGTCAGACTCACTGGTCTATAGTTGCTCGATTCCTCCCTACTACCTTTCTTGTGAATGGGCACGACATTTGCCAATTTCCAATCTTCCGGGACGACTCCTGTTACTAATGATTGGTTAAATAAATCTGTTAATGGTTTTGCCAGCTCACCACTAAGCTCTTTTAATAATTTTGGGTGTATCTCAGGACCCTGTGACTTATTTGTCTTCACTTTAGACAGCAATCTTAGAACGTCTTCCTCTGTAAAGACACATGCATCAAACGGTTCATTAGTCATCCTTTCAAGTGGAGGTCCTTTTCCTTCTTTTTCTTCTGTAAAAACTGAACAGAAGTATTCATTAAGGCAGTCGGCTAGCCCTTTATTCTCTTCTACATACCTTCCGTCTTTTGTTTTTAATTTAGTTATTCCTTGTTTTAATTTCCTTTTTTCATTTATATATCTGAAGAATGTCTTATCCCCCTTTTTCATAGACTGAGCTAGTTTTTCTTCTGCCTGCGCTTTAGAAGTTCTTATAACTTGCTTGGCCTCTTTCTGCCTAATCTTGTATCTCCTTATCTTCATTGCTCTGTTTTTTTTTATAATTACAAAATGCTAGATTTTTATTTTTAATGATTTGGGCCACTTCTGCTGAGTACCACAGTGGTCTCTTCCTTTTTTTGCTTTTACTGACAAGTCTAATGCAATTTTCTGTTGCCTTCAATAATGCACCTTTTAAGTAGTCCCATTTCTCCTGGACTCCATGTAATCCGTTCCAGTCTGATAAGGACTCATTTATGACTAATTTCATTTTTGAAATGTCTGTTTTTCTAAAATCTAAAACTTTTGTTTTTGTGTGGTGTGACTCTTTCACAGTTCTTATATTAAACCATACTGACTGGTGATCACTAGATCCCAAGGTTTCGCCTACATTGACATCATATACCGAATCCCCATTTGTGAATACCAAATCCAAAATGGCCTCCCTCCGGATTGGCTCCTCAACCACTTGTTGCAGAGACAACCCCAGTAGGGAATTTAGAATATCTGTACTCCTGGTAGAACTTGCTATTTTGGTTTTCCAGTTTATATCTGGAAGATTGAAATCTCCCATAATGATAACTTCTCCTTTCATTGTCATTTTAGCTATTTCTTTAACTAGTAGATCATCTAGTTCTTTAACTTGACCAGGTGGTCTATATATCACACCTACACGAGTTACTGCATGATTAGCAAACTGCAACGTAACCCAAACTGACTCTATGTTGGCCTCACCAACTTGTATTAGGTTAGATTTAATGCTATCTTTCACATAAAGGGCCACTCCTCCTCCTTTCTTGCCTTCTCTGTCTCTTCTGTATAAAGAGTATCCTGATATGGTTATGTCCCAGTCATTTCTTTCATTAAACCATGTCTCCGTAACAGCCACTAAATCTACATTCTCAGATGCCATTATTGACCCAAGTTCATTGATTTTTTTACCTAAACTGCGAGCATTTGTAGACAGGACTCTGTCTGATCATTAGTATAGTGCTTTTGACAGCCAATTCCGACTGTTCGGACAAAAAAAAAAAAAAAGTATGATTATTAGTCCAATAATCTCATGGTGGGCTTTAGTCTTGCACAGTTGTGCAGGCTCCACTACTGTACTGTAATTGCTTAATCTGATTTCACCGCACACTACCAGCTTCTCACAGTGGGCATTGCAAGCTGCAGTAAGTCAACTAGCGCCTGCAACACTTGCTGACTGGAGGATGTCCAGAATCATCCAACTCTTTCCTCCACAGTCTGACTATCCCTTGCCTGCCATTTTTCATTTTGGATTTCAGGTCCGTCCGTCATCACATGTAGGAGTTACCTAGGGCGGGCTCCATACAAAAGCAGCCTGGCAAGATACGCCCTATTCTTCAGACTGACACCCACCCATCAAAGCATTTTGATTTGCATAATTCCTCCGCTGGTGGCATCAGGGCTGTGAACTTTTGAGAGAAGTACTGTCACCAGCACACCAAGGGTTTCCAGAACGGGTCCAAAGCTTTATTCAGCCATCACATTATAGTTACAAAAGCAACATTTCAAATCCTCACAGGATCCCTTCACGTGCCTAATGAAGGGGTCTTGTAAGGCTGCGAAATATTGCTTTTGTAACTATGATATGGTTGCTGAATAAAGCTTAGGATCCATTCTGGAGATTCTTGGTGTGCTGGTGACATACATTCCGCTTTGAAGGCACATAAATATGGCGGAAGCACCAACACTTTCTGTGCTGTGCCATGACAGAATTCTAAAGGTCTATGACACCCTTTATGAATTCCTCGAACATTCTCCTTCCTCTTCCTATTCCTGTGGTGTATAATTCCATGTCATAACTCAGGGCTCATTCTTACCACAGGCCTGTGATACCATTCACGGGTTGTAATGCCATTTATTTGGAATGGCACCTGAATGTGCCTTCTCAATGCATCTGTGTTGCAGCACCACATTGCACAGTAACACACTACTCTGTGTTGTGGTGCCTTATGTTGCAAACAATGATGCTTGTACATGTTTTAGTGGGGTTGATTTACTAAAACTGGAGAGTGCAAGATCTCATGTACATGGTAGACAATCAGCTTCTAACTTCAGTTTTTTCAATTAAGCTTTGACAAAAAAAAAAAAAAAATGAAAGCTAATTAGTTTCTCTGCAGAGCCGTACCAGATTTTCCACTCTCCAGTTTTAGTAAATCATCACATTGTGTTTTGCTGCATAGGTAGCCCATTCAAATGAAAAATGCCCAGAACTCGAAGGTGTGAATGGGCTCTTAGTCATATGTAAAAAGTGTTTATTTTAAAAATTGAATTTCAATTTTACATATTTAAAACCTATCTGTAAATATATTTGCAGAAGCCTTAGTCTTTTTGTTCATTTTATACACTGTTCAAAAAAATTAAAGGAACACTTGCTAATTAGAGTCAGCAAAACTCCTGGGATATTGATCTGGTCTGTTAAGTAGCAGAGGAGGTTGTTCATCAGTTTCAGCTGCTTTGGTGTTAATTAAATTAACAACAGGTGTACTAGATGGGCAACAATGAGACAACCTCCAAAACAAGAATGGTTTTACAGGTAGAGACCAATGACATTTTTTTTCCCTACTCTTTTTTTATGACTTTTTTTTACTCGTTTTACATTTGGCTAAGGTCAATGTCACTACTGGTAGCATTAGGCAATACCTGGACCCTATAGTGGTTGCACAGGCAATACATGCCATTGCCAGAAGGTTTGCTGTGTCTCCCAGCACAGTCTCAAGAGCATGGAGGAGATTCCAGGAGACAGACATATAAGGCCCTTAACCCATCAGCAGAACAGGTATCTGCTCCTTTGTGCAAGGACGAACAGGATGAGCCCTGCCAGAGCCCTACAAAACGACCTCCAGCAGACCACTGGTGTGAATGTCTCTGGCCAAACAATCAGAAATAGACTTCATGAAGGTGGCCTGAGGGCCTGATGTCCGCTAGTAGGCCCTGTGCTCACTGCCAAGCTCGATTTACATTTACCATTGAACACCAGAATTGGCAGGTCCGCCACTGACACCCTGCGGTTTTCAGAGATGAGAGCAGGTTCACCCTGAGCACCTGAGACAGACGTGAAAGGGTCTGGAGAAGCTATGGAGAATGTTATACTGCCTGTAACATCGTACAGCATGACCGCTTTGGTGGGTGGGTCAGTGATGGTCTGGGGTGGCATATCCATGGAGGGATGCACAGACCTTTACAGGCTAGACAATGGCACCCTGACTGCCATCAGGTATCGGGATGAATTCTTGGACCCATTGTCAGACCCTACGCTGGTGCAGTGGGTCCTGGGTTCCTCCTGGTGCACGATAATGCCCGGCCTCATGTGGTGAGAGTATGCAGCCAGTTCTTTGAGGGTGAAGGAATTGATGCCACTGAATGGCCCCCTTGCTCACCTGACCTAAATCCAATAGAACACCTCTGGGACATTATGGTCCATCTGACGCCACCAGGTGGCACCTCAGTCTGTTCAGGAGCTCAGTGATGCCCTGGTCCAGATCTGGCAGGAAATACCCCAGCACACCATGAGTCATCTCATTAGGAGCATGCTCCGACCTTGTCAGACATTCATACAGGCTCGTGGGGGCCATACAAACTACTACCGAGTACCATTTTGAGTTGCTGCAATGAAGTTTCAGCAAAATGGGCTAGCCTGCTCCATCATTTTTTCACTTCGATTTCCAGGGTGTCTTTGAATTCGTCCCTCTGTAGGTTGATATTCTTAATTTCCATCAAACATTGCAGCATCCTTTTACAGGGAGTGCAGAATTATTAGGCAAATGAGTATTTTTGAGGATTAATTTTATTATTGAACAACAACCATGTTCTCAATGAACCCAAAAAAACTCATTAATATCAAAGCTGACTATTTTTGGAAGTAGTTTTTAGTTTGTTTTTAGTTTTAGCTATTTTAGGGGGATATCTGTGTGTGCAGGTGACTATTACTGTGCATAATTATTAGGCAAATTAACAAAAATCAAATATACAGTATACCCATTTCAATTATTTATTTTTACCAGTGAAACCAATATAACATCTCAACATTCACAAATATACATTTCTGACATTCAAAAACAAAACAAAAACAAATCAGTGACCAATATAGCCACCTTTTTTTGCAAGGACACTCAAAAGCCTGCCATCCATGGATTCTGTCAGTGTTTTGATCTGTTCACCATCAACATTGCGTGCAGCAGCAACCACAGCCTCCCAGACACTGTTCAGAGAGGTGTACTGTTTTCCCTCCTTGTAAATCTCACATTTGATGATGGACCACAGGTTCTCAATGGGGTTCAGATCAGGTGAACAAGGAGGCCATGTCATTAGCTTTTTTTCTTTATACCCTTTCTTGCCAGCCACGCTGTGGAGTACTTGGACGTGTGTGATGGAGCATTATCCTGCATGAAAATCATGTTTTTCTTGAAGGATGCAGACTTCTTCCTGTACCACTGCTTGAAGAAGGTGTCTTTCAGAAACTGGCAGTAGGACTGGGAGTTGAGCTTGACTCCATCCTCAACCCGAAAAGGCCCCACAAGCTCATCTTTGATGATACCAGCCCAAACCAGTACTCCACCTCCACCTTGCTGGCGTCTGAGTCGGACTGGAGCTCTCTGCCCTTTACCAATCCAGCCACGGGCCCATCCATCTGGCCCATCAAGACTCACTCTCATTTCATCAGTCCATAAAACCTTTGAAAAATCAGTCTTGAGATATTTCTTGGCCCAGTCTTGACGTTTCAGCTTGTGTGTCTTGTTCAGTGGTGGTCGTCTTTCAGCCTTTCTTACCTTGGCCATGTCTCTGAGTATTGCACACCTTGTGCTTTTGGGCACTCCAGTGATGTTGCAGCTCTGAAATATGGCCAAACTGGTGGCAAGTGGCATCTTGGCAGCTGCATGCTTGACTTTTCTCAGTTCATGGGCTGTTATTTTGCGCCTTGGTTTTTCCACACGCTTCTTGCGACCCTGTTGACTATTTTGAATGAAATGCTTGATTGTTCGATGATCACGCTTCAGAAGCTTTGCAATTTTAAGAGTGCTGCATCCCTCTGCAAGATATCTCACTATTTTTGACTTTTCTGAGCCTGTCAAGTCCTTCTTTTGACCCATTTTGCCCAAGGAAAGGAAGTTGCCTAATAATTATGCACACCTGATATAGGGTGTTGATGTCATTAGACCACACCCCTTCTCATTACAGAGATGCACATCACCTAATATGCTTAATTGGTAGTAGGCTTTTGAGCCTATACAGCTTGGAGTAAGACAACATGCATACAGAGGATGATGTGGTCAAAATACTCATTTGCCTAATAATTCTGCACTCCCTGTAGTTCCTAACACATTACCCAGTCCATACCAGTATAAATATCCAGCATGTCTTTTTTCCCCATTGAGACCTGATGTGTTTTCAAGTGTTCTTTTAATTTTTTTAAGCAGTGTATAAAACTTTCCTGAGTGCAAATGTTTTCAATGACTGCTATATAG
The DNA here is from genome assembly GCF_965119305.1 of Pelophylax lessonae. Taxonomy (NCBI): domain Eukaryota; kingdom Metazoa; phylum Chordata; class Amphibia; order Anura; family Ranidae; genus Pelophylax; species Pelophylax lessonae. Next base: position 162,496,344 of record NC_138770.1, on the reverse strand, counting down.
CATTGTCCTACCCCCCCCCCCACACTAGTAACAACAGGAAATTTCTAGAGATGTGCACAATTAAAAAAAAAATTTCATTTTGTTTGAGATTCATTCATTAACCCCTTGCCTTTCGAAAGATTTACCCTCTTCATGAGCAGGCTCTTTTTTGCTTTTTGGCACTGCATTATTTTAACAGATAATTGTGCAGTCATGCAACATTGTACACAAACAAAATGTATGTAATTTTTTTTTACAAATAGAACTTTCTGTTGGTGGTATTTGGTCATCACTGGGTTTTTACTTGTTGCGCTATAAACAAAAAAAAAAAAACAGAACATTTTTAAACACAAACAATACTTTGACTTTCTGCTATAAAGCATATCCAATAAAAATGTTTTAAAAAAATATAATTTCATCATAAATTTGGGCCAATATGTATTCTGCTACATATTTTTGGTAAAAAAAAAAACAACAAGCATATATTGATTGGTTTATGCTACTGTTATAGTTCCTACAAACTATAATATATATACTGGATTCTATTTTTTTTATACCAGTAATGGCGGCGATCAGCAACCTATAGCAGGACTGTGTACTAATAGGCACTGTCAGTGTACTAATGACACTGGCTGGGAAGGGGTTAACATCTAGAGCAATCAAAGGGTTAAATGTGTGCCTAACCAGTTTTTATGTGTGTACTATGTGCTTCTTTTACTACGGAATGTAACAGTTGGCTGGCAACTGCTGATCGGCTAGTGCTGTGTCTAATCACAGCACAGTAGGCACACCAACTGCGTGCATGTGCCCCCTATCCAGAAGTACCTAGTATGTGATATGGCATGGAAGAGCCACTTTTCCGCTATATAATGGTGTTATGTGGTCGGCAAGTGGTTAAGTTTATTGTTTCCTTTCGTCATTTATTATGTTAGAATTATTTGTTTTTGGAATTTGTTTCATATATTTGGATTTGAAAATTGAAAAGTGAATCGGCGCTTTAAATATAAACCGACAGCTGCTAGCACAAAAAGTGCAAAGTATACATACACTAAAGAATCATATATACAAAAATTGCAGCGCTCATAAAGACAATAATGTACAAAAGCATTAAAGTGCATAAAATGTATAGTATCCCTATGATGGGATATAGAACACAATTAAACAATTGAAAAAAAAAAAAAACAAGTGAAAAAGCAGGTTCTGAGAGAAAGTTCATTCAAGTATTAATTTAAAGTGTCCAGTGCAATAATAAGCCATTAAGGTCACACGTGCAGCTGTATCCTCCACCGCATAGGCAAATTTCAAACTCACCAGAGCCAAATGCTGTCTGAATTACAGGACAGCAATCAGGTATGTATCCATAACCATAACACTCATGATTTTGGAAAGCCTGGAGAACCGATGATATCCAATCCCCGGATTTCCCACCAGCAGAGTAGATAGCTCAGCAAGCCGTATGAGAGAGTTTGAATAAAATGAAGAGGCTTAAGGTGTAGTACGAAATAAAAAATGTATTAAAACAATACTGCAACACTGACAAGCCAGTACAGTGTAAATAGGATAAAAAACAATGATAAGGACTCACATCAAAAGCCACCACTTCAAGTATAGAGTGATGGCTGGACCTTAGGCGTTGAGGTAATAGCTCTACATCCGTTTCGCGTCAAACGCGTCATCAGGAGCTTTGACTTACGTTCAACTCGAACATCAGCTGTTCGTGTGTTTGCTGAACACACAAACAAATAGGGCGCCCAGCAGGAAGTTCGCCCGCTGCACCCAAAAAATAGAAAAAAAAAAAAAACAATCCCACCTCTTCACACGCCTCCCGTGTAATGAGCTGTTTGAACTGTTATAGCTCTTTTATAGGAAAGGGGCAAGGACACCCATCCCCTTCTAACATCACGAGCGCCCCATAATGCACTGCGCTGGTGCAGTGAATAAATGACTTATGCGACGTCAGAAGGGGCGGTGCCACCGGAGGCGGGAGCATCTTTTTTTTTTCATATTTTTCAAGTGCGGCGGGCAACGTGATTGATGATGGATTTACATCGGGGGACACTATTTTTTTTATTTTTTAATAAAGGACTTGTCAAAAACTGTCTTTTGTGTTTTCTGTGTTTTTTTTGTACACCTTTTTGGGGAATGGGTAGGGGTACAATGTACCCAATATCCATTCACATGGGGAGGCAGGAATCTGGAAGGGAAACCTTTCAGATTCTGAAAAGCACCCCATCCGCAGACCCCAAAAACCCAACCACAGCCCAGAGCACCCCAAAGCACCCTCCCCATGTTGAGGGAAAGCAGCCTGTTATGGTTCAGGAGGGGGGGGCTGCTTGCTCAGGTAAGGGTCTGGTATGGTTTTTGGGGGGGACCCCACGCTGTGTTCTTTTTCAATTTTGACCTGGGGTTCCCCTTAAAATCTGTATCAGACCCGAAGGGCCTGGTATGGACTGGGGGGGGGGGGGGCACGGCCTTTATTTTTTTTAATCTGTATTCCCAGGAACCGACAATACATTAGAGCCGCGAGCAAGTCTAAATTAAAATTTTTCCTTTAGAAATGTCAGTATTGCTGCAGCAGGCTCCATATATCGCACAGATGCGCCACTTTACAGGCACATTAAGGGAACACCCCAGGCACAATATTTAAAGGAATTTTATTCATTTTTTTTCATTTTTATTGTTTCACTTTAAGCATTATTAAAAACCACTGCTCCTGTAAAAACAAACATTTTAAAAACATTTTTTTTTGCATTGATACATTTCCCCCAGGGCAGTACCCAGACTTTAATAGAGTTTGCATGTTCGCTAGAACCTTTTCCCTGTTCCAGATGTTCTGGTGCGAACCGAACAGGGGAGTGTTCGGCCCATCACTACTACCCTTGATAGTTCTGCAGTTCATATAATCAGGGAGTATTTGTTTGTTGGACATATTGAATTTTTTCTTTTGGGACAGATACATTTAATTATTGTTCCTTTTTTTTCTCTAGTCCTTAGGGTGACAAACATTTTAAATGGGAAATTCAGATTCCCAGAATGAATATTTGTCAGCAACTTAAGAGGTTGTTAAGAGTTACCATAATGGCTAGAAGTGCATGCTTTGTCCACTAGCGCTTGCTCCATCTCTGTTTACAATAGTGGTGGTCAGGAAGTAGGGGCTGCTTGTACACTCTGGAGTTGATTTACTAAAGGTAAATAGACTGTTCATGCTACAAGGGAATTTGCCCCACAGCATAATGAATGAGGTGAAAATATAATGGTGGTATGGCGCTCATAGATAATGCAGGGGAATATGCAATACAATACAAAAAGGAGTGGTATGTCTAAAAATAAATAAATGAATGGCCAGGACAATACTCAGCGTGTTGTGTTGGGCTGTACTGACACTTGGCACTAGGTGGGGATTAAAAGTCCATAGTGCAAGTCTCTGAGGATAAAGGGAAATAAAAGACCTGGAATGCAATATAGGATAAGCAGATACAGGGTAGATCCACGGATGGATGGATGGATGGATGGGTCACAAGGCACTCAGGGCTGCTGTCCAGGAGAGTGAAGTCGACTGTGAGCAGTAGATAAAGAGAAGAGGGAAGCGCCTCTTGAGTGTGGTAAACAGCACAATTTATTACAAAGCAATATAGTGACTTACATATAAGTAAGCAGGTACGTGCATGGCTCTCCGAGGGCGGCTGCTGGGGATAGCGTCCGAGTGTCCAGGTGTCCAGGCGTAGGCTTGATGACTTTGTGACGTCAGACGCCTCCGCTGACTCCCGGCCGCCGCACAAGTGTCCACTGCTGCACGGCACTTCCGGAAGGACAGAGCATAGTCTCCACCAGTTCCCGGATATCAAGCCTACGCCTGGACACCTGGTCACTCGGACGCTATCCCCAGCAGCCGCCCTCAGAGAGCCATGCACGTACCTGCTTACTTATATGTAAGTCACTATATTGCTTTGTAATAAATTGTGCTGTTTACCACACTCAAGAGGCGCTTCCCTCTTCTCTTAATGAATGAGGTGAAGCACTGCTGCTTTTCATCGACCAATTATGTGTAAGCATAAATTATTTTTTTCCCATTTTCCTTCCATGTATTTGGGTATTCTTGCAAAATAAAATTTCTTTACAAAGTAAACTCACCAAACCATGCTGACACTCCCCATTAATTAGTTGACTAATTCCACTAATACTCATACTTAGATCATACCTTCAATTTGAAACAATGGACCTCCCACCCCTACCCAAGGAATGAGCGGATCTGTACACTGATTTCTAAATATACGCTGCCTTATGTCCTTATGTAGAGACCGAGGAGATGACTCCCTCGGATCTCTCTTTCATTACTCCCATCCCCTCTATGCCCCTTCCCCCCCCTCCCACCTCCCCCCTCCATTTTCTTTCTCCCCCTTTTTATGTTTTTTTTTTTTTTTACCTTAGCTTTCAAGGTAAGCCATCATCCTTATATCCAATACTATGAAGGTATCCAGTCTTGAACACTTCCCGAACAGACACAACCTACTTCTAGGACCCAACTCTTCCATACTTAGACAACCAAATATGTATATTACCCACTTGGGCTTGTCTTAGCACAAGGAAAATATGCACTATTTCAAAATACACCACATTTCATAGGCCTTGGTCTGGTTTAATCCATTGTTCTTTTTATTGCATAGGCTCCTGTTGAATGTTAGGACCATCGGCTATTTAAATGGTTTTGATATGTTCCAGTAATTACTACAACATCCACAATGTAAATCTCTTTGATGTTAAATTGTCCCTTGTATGTCGACATTTTGTATTATTATACTTTTCTCAATAACACTTGTTTAAAGGAAAAAAAAAACAAAAAAAAACAAATAAATAAATAAATCCACTATGTTCACTTAGCTCTGGGGCAAAATCCCTTGCAAAGCGCAACTTCTCTTGCAAAGTGAACATCCTATATGACTTTAGTAAATCAACTCCATTATATTTAAAGTTGGTGAGGATAAATAGGTAGGAATTTGGTAGTGTTTCCCTTAAAAAAAGGTATCTCAAGACAGTCCCCCTGCAGTTTATGGGGGCACATATATTGTGGGGACACTGTTCAAAGACATACATTATGAGGGGGAAGTATCTGGTTGGTGCAAAAACAGAAAGACAAATCAAACTCTTTCAGAAATGGAGTTTCAACAGGACACCCAAACTCACCTACTTGTGTACTGTTCTGTTCCTTTTTGCAATTGCTTTCCACTCTGCTGACGAGCTCCCACCACGTTGACTATTCCTCAGTCAGATTTAGGTAGCCTCATGCACTTAGGGGCCAGCTAAGATTTGGGTTTTACACAGCTCTCCAAATGATACAATGTAATCCAGTTAAATGGGGGTAGAGGGACTCCCAAAGATAACCAAACCATCTGATTTGGAGCAAGTTGCCGCGAACCACTTAGGTAGGAGATTTCAGGTCCATTCTGTGCACTTTGGCAAAATGCAGCATAATGCTTAATGGAAAAGCTTTTTCTGCCTAGGCTCATATAATGTATATTCCTTTTACTGCTGTCATTATATTGACACTTAAAGCGGTTGTATCCTCAAAAAAAAAAAAACCCTGCATCGCATACTAGCTCATTATGAAATACTTACCTTAGAATGAAGCCCCGACACAGTCGCCAGAAAACCGCTGAGGCAGCTGACATCTTCCCTCGGCATCTCTTCTGGGTTCGACGGCTCCGGCGCTGTGAGTGGCTGGAGCCGCGATAATGTCACGCATGTGCGCGGGAGTTCACTTTCCAGCAAAGAAGAGTGCATGCGCTGCTGGTGTCAGCGGCTGAATGTAGGGCGCATATCTCCTAAACCGTGCAGGTTTAGGAGATATTAATTTTACCTACAGGTAAGCCTTATTATAGGCTTGAAAATTGGATATTAATTAACGCAAAAGCACCATAATGATAATGTGAAAGTGACAACAAAATCTAAGGCTGCAAGCAATCAGTGTTAACACATCACACAAGTGCATATAAAGTAAATCAATAATGCTACGCCCAAGTATGAAAATAGCAATGGTGACTCAAATACTACATATATCAAATAAATGAAAAATCATTGTGAGTGGTAAATTTATATTAAAAATAGTGCAAAATTGTGCAATAGAGAAATATAAACAAATGACACTGTGTATAAATAATCCCAATAATGAATAATGGTGCAGTGGTGCCAAAAATAATTGAAAAAAGTAACTGAAAAACAGTCCCAAATACAGTCCTTTATATTCAAGAGATTAAATGACCCAATCAGATGAACTGTGATGTGCTCAAACAGTGAATAGGTGCTTCACTCCACTCCACTTATTCCAGTGCTCCAGTGACTAGTGCTCTTTAAGCAGCTCACCTCATAGATAGACTCATACAGAGTCATATAAGCATCAGTAGTATACAGATGATCTGATCATTCCTCTCTTATGCTCCGACCTCCAGTGAACCAGCCTCCAGGTCCTGGTAACACTCAGGCAAAGAAAGGGAGAAACGATTTAATGCTCTCAGTTTAAATGCTTTTATTAGAAAAAGAGGAATATGATCTGAAGCAAACACAGTGACGTGCCTCCATCCCTATAGGTTGATGCAAATAGAAAACAAAGGTTGTGGAACTTTAAATGAGGCAGGTCCCAAACTAAGATATACAAAATCAGATTATAAACATAATAATTTATTGTACATACAGACACTAATACTTAAAAATGTTTACATCAGTAACAAATATGATTCAGACATGTATACAGATAAGGCTGACTCAAAAAAATGCATATAGCAAAAACATTGTTATAATAGTAAAATATATTCAGTAAAAAAGTACATGGTCGTAGCTAAATGTTGCATCTATGCGTCTAAGTAGCTCTTCGTATTTCATGGAATCATGTCCACTCATCGGGAGCTTAAAGCCAAAGGATTACCTGTAAATGTATAATATGTAGGTTTGTATAGAAATACACAAAATATCTAAAAAAATAAATAAATAAATGAATAAATAAAAAAAAAAAAAGAATGCCTCGACACTTACACATGTCGGTATCAAAAATAGACCCAGCATCTGGGGGGGGGGGGGGGACGAAATGAATACAAAGTGTATGGTACTCACAGAGGCAGCACTTGAGACGGGCTAAGAAAGACTGCGTAGGACACAAGACCTTCCTAGGTCTGACATCTGGCAAGTAGGCCCCTACCCCGTACGCGTTGCGTCAGGTGACTTCGTCAGCAGGGGTTTTTGCAATTTTTGGCACTACTGCACCATTATACCTTATTGGGATTATTTATTATATGCTTACCTGTAGGTAAAAGTTAAAAAGCGGAGTATACTACCGCTTTAACACAATACAAGTTAAAGCTTTACATTCAGTCCATTCCTACCTTTTATTTAATTAGGTCCTAACTTTTCCGGCACCTCATTTACATTCTTTGTTCCTTATCCTCCTGACTAATTTCAAAGAAATATTTATTGCAGAATTAAATAGCGGCATCCAACCTAAATGACCGATTCTCTCCCACTGCGCTCATTACAATGTAAGCATATTTTATGTTACAACTGGGATGCAGAACATTGCCTCGGGCAAGTCCCTCTAAGATACTTTGCCTGCAATACGGAGGTTCTATCAGGAAGAATGCTTAGAGGCTAAAAGAGCTCTATTTTGCCATGCAAGAGCTAGTTAGACTTCATGAAATAAAGATTTATATTATATTTATAGTGTATTTTGAAATGGGTGTCAGGGTAGGCATTACTTTTAACTTAAACTTAGAGATGGATGTTTATGAATGCAATGTGGAATTATCTAACTGCTGAAACAATTTTAGTATTCGTAACAGGCTCATGGATCAAGGGAAATGAAATAGAAGAAGCTTTTGTTACTTTAAAGGCAACAAAAACATGTTTCTTTATATTTCATTGTAAGGTTAGAAAGTACAGGAGGAACATTCAGAGCACTTTAGTAAAAATATCTGGTCTCTACACAGATTATAGTAGTCATGTCACTTGCTGCAGGCAATGCTGCACAATGGTAGCATATAAAAAACTGGTAAGTTGTAGGGGAAATGCAATTGAGTCACTGGGTCACTGGAAAGTTGGTAGATAGATGAATATACAGTATTTAGACAAAAATGAAAAAATGTATTTAAAAAATAATAATTTGAAGCTGAAAGCATTTTCTTCACTGCATTTAATATTGTGATTTTGGGGTAGAGGGCTACATTTTGGTCAGGCAACATAGGCCACTACTTTTTTTTGTTTTGGATTGAAGATGGCTTTTGAAAGGGTAAGAACCTTCAGTTTTCCCTGCTGTCTACAATATGTATCCACTGGGGAGATTTGTCCTGACCTTCATACTTACATAGTTAGTCTGGTTGAAAAAAGACACAAGCCCATCTAGTTCAACCAATAAAAAAAAAAAAAATCATACAATCCCATATACACAATCCTATACATCCACAGTTAATCCAGAGGAAGGCAAAAAAAAAAACCCCCAGCAAAGTATGATCCAATTTGCTACAACAGGGGAAAATATTCCTTCCAGATCCCCTGAGAGGCAATCCGATTTTCCCTGGATCAACTTTACCTATAACTGTTAGTATCCAGTTATAATATGTAAATTTAGGAAAGAATCCAGTCCTTCCAGGCCATTCTTAAAGCAATCTACTGAGCTTGCCTGAACCATCTCTTGAGGGAGTCTATTTCACATTTTCAAAGCTCTTACTGCGAAGAAACCCTTCCATATTTGGAGATTAAATCTCTTTTCCTCTAGACGTAAAGAGTGCCTCCTTGTCCTCTGTGATGACCTTCAAGTGAATAACTCAATACCCAGTTCACTATATGGACCACCTATGTATTTGTACATGATGATCATATTCCCCCTAATCTCCTCTTCTCAAGAGAGAATAGATTTAGTTCCCCTAAATCTATTCTCTCTTCTTATATCAGTGATAGTGGCTAATAAAAGTGAGGGAAAGCACTCTGATGGGGACATATACAGCAGACAATGTTTTTGTGAAAAGGAGAAAGGTTACAGTGGAACCTCCTTCAAGTTTTAATCTGTGTATATGTCCCCATGGGGGAGATTTCTCCCCATTTTTCATCCTATGTCAAAGGGGAATGACGAAACGTTAGGGCGTGGCTACACAACAGACCAGAGAAGTAAATGGGTGAAGCGGTGGCGATTCCTCCATGTCTGGCACACTAGCGTGGGGTTGGTGAGGACGTGGGGAACACCCCAAACCCCAAATTTTACATGTGCTGTTGATTTTGGTTTATGTGAGTGCAACTACTATTTATTAACAATAAAAATTGGAGATTTAAAACTGTATTGCACTAGTGGATTCCCCTTTGTTTTTCCCTATGTACATGTGAGAGGAGATATCATTTAAGGAGGATCCCTACACTTAACGGTGTTTTGTTATTGCTCTTGTAGCCTTGACCATGCAAATGGGGGGCATCTTGTTGGGGTGAGGAACTCCTTTGAGCTGGCTTTGGTGTGCTCGGTCCCTTGCTGCGTTGGGCAGTAGCAGGCGTAGTGTCTAGGGCACGGCCGCTCCGCTTTTGCACCCTGCTCCCTCTTCTGCTGTGCTGGTGGCTCTGTGCGACCACCGCCTCTTCCTCCAAACCACTCAGGTCACCTGCATGACGTTCATTCCATGTGGGGTCGAGGACCTCATCGTCCTCCACATTGTCTTCCACCCAGTCTTCACCCCTGCCCTCCTTGTCGGTCTCCACAATTCGTAATTCCGCTGCACTTGGCACTTGTGTTCATCATCCGTGACGTGCTGCGATGGTCCTCCCATGTACTCATCTGGAGACATAAGTGGTTGGGCATCGGTGCACTCAATATATTCCACTTCTGGGGCAGGGCTAGGTGAATGGCCCTGGGAAACCATGCTAACAAAGTCATCAAAAAGAAGAAGAGACTGCTGCATGACTTGGGGCTCAGACTGCTTGGCTGATTTGCAAGGGGGTGAGGTGAAAGATTGATGGACATCGGCTGCAGGTGCCAACTCTGACCTTTCAGCAGAAGACTGGGTGGGAGACAATGTGAAGGAACTGGAGGCACTGTCAGCAACCCAATCTACTATCCCCTGTACTTGTTCTAGCCTCAACATTTTTAGAGGCTTATTAGGCCCTGCCAAATACTGCTGCAGGTTCTGTCACCTAGTCGCAGCTGAGAAAGGTGTTTCACCTGTGTGTGTAGCTGGCACAGATCGACCACGTCCTCTCCTTGCAACAGGAGCTCCACCAGCAACACCACGACCCAGGCCACGTCCCTTATTTGACCTTCTCCTCATATTTATCAAATTTTTGATCTTCCCTTACATGGGTTTTTATTGATAAGCGGAATACAACAGTATGCAAAGGGTGTATCTCACTGTACCATATGCAGACTAGGCTGCAATTTATTTATTTTCCCCTAAATGGGTTTTTATTGCAAAGCGGAATACAACAATAGTATGCTAGGGGTGTATCTCACTGTGACATATGCAGATTAGGCCACAATTAACTTTTTATCCCCTAAATGGATTTTTATTGCAAAGCGGAATACAGCTGTATGCAATAGATGTATCTCACTGTACCATATGCAGAATAGGCCGCAATTAACTTGTTATCCTCCAAAATGGCTTTTTATTGCAAAGCAGAATACAACAGTATGCAATGGGTGTATCTCACTGTAACATATGCAGACTAGGCTGCAATTTATTTTTTTTCCCCTAAATGGGTTTTTATTGATAAGCGGAATACAACAGTATGCAAAGGGTGTACCTCACTGTACCATATGCAGACTAGGCCGCAATTAACTTTTTATCCCCTAAATGGGTTTTTATTGCAAAGCGGAATACAACAATATGCAATGGGTGTAACTCACTGTAACATATGCAGACTAGGCCGCAATTAACTTTTAATCCCCTAAATGTTTTTTTTTTTTGCAAAGCGGAATACAACAGTATGCAATGGGTGTATCTCACTGTAACATATGCAGACTAGGCCGCAAATAACTTTTTATCCCCTAAATGGGTTTTTATTGCAAAGCAGAATACAACAGTATGCAATGGGTGTATCTCACTGTACCATATGCAGACTAAGCCGCAATTAACTTTCTATCCCCTAAATAGGTTTTTATTGCAAAGCGGAATACAACAGTATGCACTGGGTGTATCTCACTGTACCATATGCAGACTAGGCCGCAATTAACTTTTTATCCCCTAAATGGGTTTTTATTGCAAAGCGGAATACAACAGTATGCAATGGGTGTATCTCACTGTAACATATGCAGACTAGGCTGCAATTTATTTTTTTTCCCCTAAATGGGTTTTTATTGCAAAGCGGAATACAACAACAGTATGCAAAGGGTGTATCTCAATGTAACGTATGAATGAAAATCTGAAAAATAATTGTCCCCTTAATTGGTGCTTGTTGAATAGCAGATTTGAACTGCAGTGTCTAAAGGCTGTAAGTCACAGTAAAATATGGAGGAAAAAAGTTTTTTTCTTTTTTAAATGCAGATTAAGCAGACACATATGCACTGAGCTTGCATGAAATGGCCGCTACACACAGCACGCCTAACAGGTTGGATACTGTTGTTGTTCTTTTCCGCTATTGAATAAAAAAAAAAAAACCCATTCGAATGAAAAACTGAAAAAAAAAATTTTTCCCTTAATACTGAAAAATAATTATTTTCCCCTTACATTGGTGCTTTTTGAAGAGCAGGTTAGAAAAGCAGTGTCTGGATAAACACTGTATGTCAAAGTAAAATATGAAGGAAAAAAGTTTTCTTTTTTAAATACAGATTAAGCAGACACATATGCACTGAGCTTGCATGAAATGGCCGCTACACACCGCACGCCACCCACCTAACAGACTGATACATTTTTTTTCCCTCCTCCTCCTCCTCACTGGGCTCAGGTCAGGGCATAAAGATCATGCACTGCACCCCCACACAATACAATCAATGTAGATTGCTGTCTGATTAAAGAAGATTCTTCCTATTCTTTCCCTCAAAGCAATCTCCAGCCTGACCCTACAATAATCTCCTATCTCTCTCTCAGCAGCAGCATCAGGAACCTCTCCCTAGTATAGTTTGAGCAGATTGACACGCGGCGCTATGTGACTCCAGCTTATATAGACTCTGGGTCACATGCTGCACTGGCCAATCACAGCTATGCCATTAGTAGGCATGGCTGTGATGGCTTCTAAGGGCACACTAGTTAAACGCTTGCTGATTGGCTGCCTTGCACCTGTTGAAACCGCGCCATTAAAACCGTGCCAAAACATCAAATAACATTACCGAACAACGGACAGTATCCCGAACATACATTGAAATGTTCGGGTCCGGGTACCGAATACCCAAAAGTCCGGTACGATCACGAACAATACAGTCCGGGTTCGCTCAACCCTCATTTTCAGCAAAACTGTAATTTTTCACCTTTAACCACTGAGGCCCCGGAGGATTTGGCTGCTCAAAGACCAGGGCCTATTTTGCCATTCGGCACTGCGTGAAGTTAACGGCAATTGCGCAGTCGTGCGATGATGTACCCAAATTAAATTGACGTCCTCTTTTCCCACAAATAGAGCTTTCTTTTGGTGGTATTTGATCACCTGTGCAATTATTATTTTTTGCGCTATAAACAAAAAAAGAGCGACAATTTTGAAAAAAATAACAATATTTTTCACATTTTTTTATATGAAATTCCCCCAAAAAATGTAAAAATCAAAACTTTTTAACATTTTAGGCCAATTTGTTTTCTGCTACATATGTTTGGTAAAAAAAATCGCAATAAGCGTATTTTGATTGGTTTGCGCAAAAGTTATTGCGTCTACTAACGACGGGAAAAATGTATGTTATTTTTATTGTTTTTTTTTTTTTTTACTAGTAATGGCGGCGATCTGCGATTTTTTTGTGGGACTGAGACATTGCAGCGGACAGATCGGACCCTTGACTGACATTTTTGACACTTTTGGGGGTCCTAGTGACATTACTACAGTAATCAGTGCTATAAATATGCATTGTTACTGTAAAAATGACACTGGCAGGGAAGGGGCTAACTTTATTGGTGATCAGTGGGTTAAATGTATCCCTAGGGGTGTGATTCTAACTGTGGGGGGGGGGGCGTGGCTTGTGATGTAACCACAGAGACATATAATCCTACATAGCAGGATCGTATAGTCTCTGCTGTTACCCCAGGGAGAATGACAGGTGGCTTTGTTTACATTAGCCGCCTGCCTTTCTCCCTCTCCAGCGGGAGATCGTGAGTGACCGGCGGACATCGGAGCTGCCCGTCACTCGCGTGGGGATGTTAGTGAATGAGCAGGAGCGCGCCTCCGGCGGCGCGCGCTCGCCCCCGGCGGCGCGCGCTCGCCCCCTAGAGGCTCGTGGGCGAGCGACGTAGCCCTTCGTCGTTTTGCCTGTAGGGGGCTGACAGCCGCAGTAAATAGTCGTGCAGCGGTCGGCAAGCGGTTAATGGGGTAATATTTTGTTATTGAAGTTCTGCTTTTACCAGTCTTAATATTTTATATACAAGAGGTCATTTTTTTATTGTTTAGTTTTGTTTACCTCACTTTGTTGCAGGTAGATGGGGAAGGAATTAAGAAATTGTCTGATCAGGCCCCTGCCAGGGAACTAACCAATATCTGAAATATTCATACAGAGATAACTAGCAAGCAATGAGATATATTAATATAATTAATGGACAATGCGTTGATACCTATGGGTTACCACACTGGTGGTTCTATGAAATAAGTCACATAAATGTCCAAGGGGTGAGGAGGGTGATAAGAAATGATTTTGGTGGTATGAGGGCAAATAATTAATTATTCCAACTGATTCTTATGAATACAGACTCACAAATCAAACTGTCACAGATTGTCATTCTTTTTGTGCCAAACATTGCATTACATATCTCAAGAAAGATCGAAGTTAAGAAAACCAGTGAGCTTAATGACATTGACTGTGCGCATCTTTGTACACCTTTGTAATATATGTAATTTCAAGGTAGACTTCCAACCATTCATGGACAATATATTTCCGCAAAACGGTTTTCTATATGTTTCTCGGAAATTGCATATGCAGAATGACCCGACGGGGAAGTGTACAAAATCACAGCTATTACCCTGTATAACCTTCATAAACAATATTACACAATTTTTCAGTTGTTGAAGATAGATTGATAAAAGATATACTTTATCAAGGAAGCGAGGCAGCTTCTATAAACTGAACTAATTCAATTTATAACGGAACTGCAAAACAAGCAGAACATTAGTGTTCAGACTGTTATTTGGATTGTTGCAAAGATCATAAAATGTAACTTTAATTGGCTAATTACACCTTAAATTGCTTTAACCGATCTTGGCATGATATAGATTGCAATTAAGAGTCCTAAAATTGTCTTAAAAACTGTGTGTAATTTATTATCTTGCTAATGTGGAGAATTATTAACGTACATAGCCATCAAACAAAAGCTACGTTGTCAGGCCTAATGAAATATAAATGTAATATGGCAAATTAAGGGGAAAAGAGGATCATAAAAATAATGGCAAATTCAAAAATGAGTTTTGTCATAGCTCAATTTCAATGTGGAAGCTCATTTATGTATTAATGTATTTACATCATCAAGATACCAAAATGAGTTAGTGTTTTGTAACACATTTTATAGGGAAACAAGCTAATTCTCACCTCTCAAGGGAAGCTATATTGATTTGGGGTATGTTTTATTTGAATGCATTTGTATATGTTTATTAAAGTTTAAAGTTGTAAAACTATTGTTTTATACCTGTTTTTTTACTATAAAACTCTACATTGCATACTTTATTTTAGAGCCTGTGACATCATCACTGGGTCTCTGTGGGGTGCTATGTAGTGCAGATCAAGAAATCAGAAAGATCCCATAACACCCTGCCAAAGCTCACCTATCAAGAGCTCTGAGCCCCATATGTGTCAGTTTGGAGGAGTGAGTGTTCCTAGGGAGACAGCACGTGTGATGCTGAGCCTCCTTGGTTAAAAAAATAGTCCAAGAAAAGTCCAATGAATGAAAGAGATGATCCAGGGACAATCAGGTTAGGGAGAAAAGAGCTAGGTGACGCTGGGTGTCCTCCAGCCTATAATGAGGCAGGCTGTATCTGACTTGCTGCAGCTTCTAATGGACAGTGAGAAGAGGAGAATTTACAACTATGCAAGACTGAAGGTAAGGCCTGGAGTTCCGCTTTAGGTGCCTATTCACACTGGTGCTTCACCACAAAGATTTTTAACACATGCATTGCAGTGCAGTGCCTTTCTATGCATTGATGCAGTAAAAAAATAAATAAAAGGTTTCATGTTCTTTTTTTTTTTTTTTTGCTAATGCAGAACTCTGGACAAAGTAAAGCAAATCGAATTGTAGCCCTATCTTCTGTGTATCTAAAACAGAGGATCAGGGGGCGTGTCCGGCCGGCGAGTGAGATGGCCACTTAACGAGAGAGCTCCGGCAGCCTCTAATCCACAGCAACTCACAGCGACTAGCGGAATGACTCACTCACACCTGGATTCACCACCTCAGCGGCCCGATCACCTGCAGCACCATGTCAAAGCGGAGAAAGGCAACTAAACTGCCCCAGCGCCTGATGGACATCTTCCCGGCGGCTCTGCAGCGCGGTAAGCAAGATGGCGCCAGACCCAGCGTGGTACTCGGCACCTGCCGGCCTGAGGGAGTATTTGACCAGCACACAGGGGACTTTGCTGACATGGTGGCCCTGGAAGAATGTTCTCCACCCTCCTCTCCCACTACCTCCAGCCCCGCTAAGTCTATGCAGGGCAGGGAGGGTGAGGAGGGTTCTCCCTCCTCCCAGCATGTGACAGCCCAGGCCCTTAGGCTGCATAGATCACCAGGCCTCACCATAGAAATGTTCCCTGCCTCAGACCAAGCTATTTCCGAATCCACCATGAAAAACATGCTTCTCTCATTACGGAGCACCCTCCATGCAGATTTTTCTGCCATGTTCTCCTCCTTACATGAAACGGTTCAGACACATGCTGATAAGCTTCATCACATAGAATCTAAAATGGTGGATCTTTATTCTGCCCACAACGACTTGGTAGATGCCTATACTGATCAAGAAAATGAATTGCAGCAACTCCAAAACAAAGTAGCCGACCTAGAGGATCGTTCTCGACTAAATAACATTAAATTCAGAGGGATCCCTGAATCTATACCTCACAGTGACCTGACCCACTTTGTGCAACGCTTGATGAAAGCCCTTATCCCCTCCTTAACCGCCCTGGCGGTATCCCCGAGCGTGACTCGGGGTGGATTTTTTAGTCTAGGATCGGTATCCCCGAGTCACGCTCGGGGGAGATGTGCAGAGCGCGCAGCGGTGTCTCTTACCTTCTCCTGGCGTTCCAGCAATGATCTCTCATTGCTGTGACCGCCAGCCGAGATCCCCGCCGCTCGTCCGTCGGTCTGATGACTTCCTAGTTCCGTTCCCTGCAGCAGCAATGCTGCATGGGAGCGGAACTGGGAGGGAAATTCAAACGTTGCACAAAACACAAACACATAACACATTTATATATATATATATATATATATATATATATATATATATATGTGTGTGTGTGTGTGTGTATATATGTGTATATATATATATATATATATATATTTGTATATATATATATATATATATATATATATATATATATATATATATATATACCTATATACACATATATATATATATATATATATATATATATATACAGGCCTTTTTTTCAGCGGGAACGCGGGAGAACGCAGTTCCGGCACCTCTAGCACTACATGTATGTAATGGCAAGGGGTGCTGGGATATGCTGGAGGATCTATTGATGCCAGCTGCTGGGGGATTTATAGTTGCTGGAAGGGGTTGGGAGGGTCTGTTGTTGCTGGGGGGGATCTATTGTTGCTGGGAGATCCACTGTTGAGTGAGGGGTCTTTTGTTGCTGGCTGCTGAAGGGTCTGTTGATGTTGGCTGGTAGGAGATATATTTTTGGTGGAGAGGGTCTATTGTTGCGGAAGTGGATCTATTGTTTTGGTGGGAGATCTATTGTTGGTGGTGGGGTCTGTAATTGCTGTAGGTATCTATTTTACTGCTTTTCTTGTTATAATTCATTTTTAATTCCATACAAATTACTTAGCCCCAAAAAAAAAACGATACTTGGTTTTCTCTAAAAGGGTCGGTACTGGGAGGGGGCTAGGGGGTGGTACCAAGGGGCGTGATCCAAGGGTTTGTAGGGGGCAGAGACAAAGGGTGGTTCGGAAGGGGGGCTGTACCTGTACCTATTCTCTGAGAAAAAAAGCCCTGTGTATATATATATATGTATATATATATATATATATATATATATATATATATATATATATATATATACCTATATACACACATTTTGAAAATTTGAAACACAAACACATGAATTATAATTGAATCAATAATATAATTTTATTATATAATATATATATATATATATTATATAATAAAATTATATTATTGATTAGATTATAATTCCTGAGTTATATATTATATATATATACCTATATACACACATTTTTTTTGGTACATAATTCCTGACATAATCATACCGCCAGGGAGGTTAAGCGATATTGAACTGTGAATGGATAGGGCCCACCGCATCCCTAAACCCAAATTCTTTCCAGACACGGCACCCAGAGATACCCTGGCACGCATCCATTATTATCACGTCAAAGAACGTATTATGATAATGGCTAAACAAAGCCCGGCAGTACCTGATGAATTTATAGGCATCTCTCTTTATACGGACATTTCACAACAGACAGCTCTGAACCGGAAGAAAATAGCTCCGCTCACCAAAATTTTGCGCAATAACAAGGTGATATATAAGTGGGGCTTCCCCACAAAACTCCTGATTACATGGAATGGGAAGACCTACCCTGTATACAGCGTGGAAAAGGGGATTCAACTTTTCAAACAATGGCACTTGTTACCTGCTGAAGACCACCCACCCATTGCTCCTCCCTTGGAACGTCTACAAACAGAATGGTCCTAACCTACTGTGCTGCTCTTCAAGTTATCGTCTCCGTGACCCTCCTTACTTGTCCAGAGGTCTGCTGAGAGCTCACCTGCTCGTTACCTGATTGTTGTTTTTTTTTTTTTTTTTTTTCCTTTTCCTGTCCATTTTTATGGACCCAGGTCCTTTTTCTCCTGGTATTGTTGTATTTACCATGTGGTGGCTCAGTATGTTGCTGGGCGTCACTAGGCCCCCCTCGGCCACAGTGGCTTTGTTAGCCACCCATCATGCCTGTCTTTTTTTCAGGCTTTTCTTATATGTGTGGTGTCTGTCTTGTCTGTCTTTGTCGTCTCGCCTTTCTTTTGCAGCTCTTTTACCCCAATTCTCCACCTGCATGGAATCAAGACAACTTTCACAGATTGCAAGTTTGAAGAGTTCGAAAGAACCATTGGCATGTAGAACTAGACACCCTTCTTGCTTCTTATAACCCACTACGGTCCTTTACACTCCGGAAGTCTCCCACAATAAGGTACTGTTTACTGATTATCAAAGGCTCTACAGGCGGTAGAGGCCCTACGGATCTTACATTTCTCTATCTCCCAATATGCCCCTGCACGTAGTTTCCTTAAATGCGAAAGGCCTACATGGTGGTCTTGCCCCAGGATTAGGAACTTTTGGAACAAAATCTTCCACCTCATTTGCACGGTCACAGGAATCCCACTACCTCAAACCTCTCAATCAGCTTTCTTACATGAAAAACCCCCGGGCTCTCCCAAACACTCTCTATCCTTGGTATTTTTTATTTTGTTGGGTGTTAAACTCACGGTGGCTAAAGCGTGGAAGCAACCCTCAATTTCATATAGTGCTGCCAAGCGCAAAATTTCATGGATCATGGCCCAGGAAAAAATGGTGGCGATCCTGCAGGATAAAGTTTCCAAATTTGAACTGATTTGGGAACCGTGTGCTAGACTAAATCATGTTTCGATTTCATAGATGAACCTACCAAAGCTCAAAGTCTCCTGGTGATCCTACCCCTTATCTCCTCTTCCTTCTCCCTCTCTACTTCTCTCCACCCTCTCTCTCCTTTCCCTCTCTACCCCTCTCATGCTACCTTCTTAACTATGTTCTCACAGGGCCGTTTCCTCTCTCCTCTAAGGTGCATCTGCTTGCTCCCTCTATTGACCCCAGCTGAGAACTTGTGTATGACGCTCTCAGGGGTTGAAAGTTAAGCTGTGCTTTCTACTTCATGGGCAGAGTTTACCTGCACCTGATTACTCGAGTAGAGTCATTTTGTCCTTCTTACTGTATGTTTTTTGTTTCATATTTTTTCCTTTGCCTTCTGTTGTGCTCACGTTGCTGTAGTTCTAGAACTGTATCATGCTACCATTGCAGGGTGAGGATTCCCCATTTTATGCTTCCGGCTTTACATGGTCGGTCGTGGATAAGGTTCTATAGTACGAATACATTGGTCCCAGATGATAAGTGACATGAAATTGCCATCATCCCAAAGAGTCAGTACAAAAGAAATATAACACTGAGAGTGTTAGTCTCCTCTAAAAAGGGGGGGATTTTGAAGGCAATAAATGAAAAAATACAAAAGTATAACAATGGATAAAATTGAGATTATTTATTAATACAATAAAAAATGACAACACATGTCATTGATTGTTGACATTTAGACTCCATGACCAAGAGTGGAAAGCCACAAAAGGTCATGGATCACAAAAGCCACAATGGATGTACAAACAACCAAAATAAACAATGGATGTGAAGTGTGAGGAAACAAGGGATACACCACTCCCGCACCGGGATAACAATCCCAGGGGAGGGAGAGTGTTAGATGCAACGCGTTTCGAACAATATATTGAACTTCTAAGTTCCAATCTTCATCAGGGATATGAGAACTGGTGATCCCTTTATTTTCCTTCCTAGAAAGAGCAAAAAATAACAAACAAACACATAAAGAAAAAATTATGAGAAAATATAAGTGCGTGGATGCGTCCACAAACTTGTCCTATACTTGCAACTATGGATATGAGCATTACAACTGCTGACATATAGGCATAAGCAAATACCCACCCAATCTTCCTGTTCACAATGAATGAATTCAATTGCTGTGAGGATCCAAGCGTCTTGAAAAATGATTATTTGACTGTTGGCCCGGAGTGGACCCGGCAAGGCCCAAAGGCTATACCGGATATCCCATTGGGACAAAAAGCTGCCAATCCAGTAGGTTCACGGGGTGTGTATGGATAAGAGTACCCCCTAATATATGGTGCCTAGGAACAGAAAAAAGCATACATATATAGTGGTGGATGAAGGAATATAGCCCCATGGGCTGCAATTTTCCCGAGCAACAAAAACAGGGGAAAATATATATATAGATAAATAAATAAGCATCCCAACCATAGTACCTGGCATGGGGTAAAAAACCCCCAGGACTGGGGACCAAAAAGTAAACAAATATATATACTTACACCAAAAAAGGAAATTGAGGTCCCCAATGTTGCTATGCCAGGTCAAAGGTGTTGCAGGCTAGTCAAGATAGTAAATGTAGCATAGGGTCCGTGGTGGCTAAAGAGCCATATACACAGAAAAGTACAATGCCACGTGTATGCAGCCCCCTTGCCTCCTCATACCGCATGGAGGAGCGTGGGGAAATGGCGCCAACTGTGAACCTTGGCGTCCCCTGTATAAGGACTCAGCGTGGTAGAAACCACGCCCTTCACCTCTCCTGCGTGTTCGCGCTACCCGGAAGTAGCTGCGTCCCCGCTGATGGACCGGAAGCAGCGCACTCGGCGCACCGGAAGTGACGTCAGCCGTCAACGTTTGGCTTCGGAGGGAGGGGACAGAGAACAAAAAACCACCATCGGTGCCACTATTTTCTGTTCCTAGGCACCATATATTAGGGGGTACTCTTATCCATACACACACCGTGAACCTACTGGATTGGCAGCTTTTTGTCCCAATGGGATATCCGGTATAGCCTTTGGGCCTTGCCGGGTCCACTCCGGGCCAACAGTCAAATAATCATTTTTCAAGACGCTTGGATCCTCACAGCAATTGAATTCATTCATTGTGAACAGGAAGAATGGGTGGGTATTTGCTTATGCCTATATGTCAGCAGTTGTAATGCTCATATCCATAGTTGCAAGTATAGGACAAGTTTGTGGACGCATCCATGCACTTATATTTTCTCATAATTTTTTCTTTATGTGTTTGTTTGTTTGTTTGTTATTTTTTGCTCTTTCTAGGAAGGAAAATAAAGGGATCACCAGTTCTCATATCCCTGATGAAGATTGGAACTTAGAAGTTCAATATATTGTTCGAAACGCGTTGGATCTAACACTCTCCCTCCCCTGGGATTGTTATCCCGTTGCGGGAGTGGTGTATCCCTTGTTTCCTCACACTTTACATCCATTGTTTATTTTGGTTGTTTGTACATCCATTGGGGCTTTTGTGATCCATGACCTTTTGTGGCTTTCCACTCTTGGCCATGGAGTCTAAATGTCAACAATCAATGACATTTGTTGTCATTTTTTATTGTATTAATAAATAATCTCAATTTTATCCATTGTTATACTTTTGTATTTTTTCATTTATTGCCTTAAAAATCCCCCCCTTTTTAGAGGAGACTAACACTCTCAGGTTCTATAGTACGTGCCCCGCACGGCTTAACTGACACAAATTGTTTTTTTTTTTGTTCATGCATCAAGGTAGTGTAACTGTCTCTCTATTGCTGTCACAGGTCGTTTTGATACTGTATTACTTTGTTTGTTTTTTGTTTATTTCTTCTCAATAAAAACTTATTGAAAACTAAATGTGAAAGGCCTTAACAGCCCTTACAAAAGATCAGCATTAATGAAAGAAGCTAGGCTCCACAAAGCGGATGTTCTTTTTATTCAGGAATCCCATTTTGCAGCCCATAAATGCCCCAAGGTGTTCTTCCCACATGTATATATGGCAAATAGTCCAAAAAAAGCTTGTGGCGTTTTCATAGCCATCAGAGACTCAGTATCCTTTAAACATATTGACACAATTACTGACCCTGACGGGCGGTACATTATATTGGTTAGTCAAATTAACAACAGTGTCTTTACTCTACTTAATCTTTGTGCAGCAAAGACAAAGCAGAGGAAGTTCTTGACCCCGTTACTCTCTGAAACTATGAAGCTCTTGCAAGGCACCCTCATCATAGGAGGGGACTTCAACACTGTCCTAGATCCTGCTTTGCACTCCACCTCAAACGCCAGACGACCGACCCACTCCATTGTCCCCCTACCGCACGCTCCCGAGTTATATGATATATGGCGAGGTTTTTATGGCTCCGAAAAAGATTTCACTTTTATGTCTGCCACACATTCCTCATATTCCCGCATAGATCTTTTTCTTACAACAAAGAGATCTTTGCAGAATGTGATTAATGTGAAGATTGGTACAATTTCTTGGTCAGACCATGCACCGATTGTGCTAGAGTTTGATGATCAGCTACGAAACTCTCCTCCTCCTGTATGGAGATTGAACTCTGCACTGCTGGCTGATGAGAAATCGTGCCAAAAAATCATACAGGAACATAGCAACTTTTATTTGAGTATAATGACAGTCCAGATGTTGATAGATTCACACTGTGGAATGCCTACAAGGCTTAAATGCTAGGGGTCCTGATTAAAATGGCTTCTGTGCTACGAAAACAGAGGAGGAGGCAAATCGAGGACTTACTGCTCTCTACTGAAACGAAGGAAAGGGAAAATAAAACTCTTGTGTCTGAAAGGCAGGCTCTTAGATCTCTTCTTTTATATAAATATGAGAACCACCTTAAGTACATGAAGGCTCAACAGGGCAGGAGCTTGGCTGGCTAGGAGGGT
This sequence comes from Pelophylax lessonae, assembly GCF_965119305.1. Lineage (NCBI taxonomy): Eukaryota > Metazoa > Chordata > Amphibia > Anura > Ranidae > Pelophylax > Pelophylax lessonae. Next base: position 162,473,520 of record NC_138770.1, on the reverse strand, counting down.
CAAATCTAAACAACTTACGCAAAAAACTATATCCTTGACCTATCCTACCCCAGCTGACCTCCTGACCAACCCAAAGGACATAGCAGATGCCTTTGCGTCTTACTATCAAACACTATATGATCTCTGTAACGACAACCTAATGCCACAGCCTACACCTAAGATTATTACTGACTTTTTGTCTAAGACTACCTTACCGACTATGTCTGCAGATTTGCTGAAATCTATATCACAGCCCATTACCTCTCAGGAAATTTGTTTGGTTATCTCCAAACTTCCTAACAACAATTCGCCTGGGGAGGACGGGTTGAATATTACAAACATCTCCTCTGAAATAGCACCTCATTTGCAGACCGTCTTCTCCCTTGCCTCCTCCACTGCTTCATTTCCTCCTGACATGTTACGAGCTGTAATAATTACAATACCAAAGCCAAATAAGGACCCCTCGCCCCAGCAAATTATAGACCTATCTCACTCTTGAACGTTGATGTCAAGATATATGCCAAAATATTAGCCCTTAGACTACAGAATGTACTCCCCCTTTTGGTACACCCAGACCAGGTGGGATTCGTCCCGGGCAGGCAAGCTCCTGATGGCACCAGACATCTCCTTAATCTGATCTCCCAGGTTGGGCTCTCTCGAACGCCTTCTCTGCTCCTATCCTTAGATGTGGAGAAGGCGTTCGACAGGGTCCACTGGGGCTACCTTCAACAGGTACTTGACAAATTTGGTATCCGGGATTGGCTGCAATCTGCTATTTTATCTCTATATTCCAACCCTTCTGCTATCATCCTCAATTTGGGAACTAAATCAAAACAGGTACAGATAACCAATGGCACCCGACAGGAATGCCCACTTTCGCCCATCATATTTACACTCCTTATGGAGCCTTTGGCTCAAAGAATTTGTTCCTGCTCTCTTATCAAAGGCCTCTGCGTTGACGGCATAGAGCACAAGATCAGCCTCTTCCCGGGCGATGTTTTGCTCTTGCTGTCAAACCCGGCCTTGTCCCTCCCAGCAACCTACGAACTACTGCAAGAATTTAGTACAGTTTCTTACTACAATTAAGCGCCAATTAATACCAAATTCTTGGGCTACACATACCCTACGCCATTCACTGTCCCAAAGCTTTCCCTTTACATGGGTCACAAGCTCTTTAAGTTTCCTAGGCATCTAACTCACCCCGCTCACCTCACAATTATATGACCATAACTTTAAGCCCCTATTGGATTCTTTACCCCAGTCACTGACATCTCTAAAAACCCAAGAACTTTCCGTGACAGGTAGAATAGCCACCTTCAAAATGCTAATCCTTCCCAAACTTCTCTACATTGATAATCCCCCCTACCACAGCACTTTTTTTTTTTTTGGTTCAAACATTTTAATGGAGAACAAAGTAAACAGGTAACAACAATTGGTAAACAGAGTGAAAAGATAAGTACAAGCCAGATGTGCTAACAAAATAACGGCTACTATAACCATGGGTCAAACTTAGGAGTAGGTGGATAAGAGGCAACCAGGGGAACTGTGGCCAGGACTCTGCGACCGACGTAGCCAACCCATAGGCACCCCATAAAGGGAACACTCTGTGCCCAGGTGGGGAGGCCCGGCCAAGCAGCAGGCGAAGCAAGGGTGAACAAAGCTCAGTAGCTCAGTAGCACGTGAGAAGGGATAAATGGGTGCGATAATCCACATGGTAATGCAACTAGACGGGGGAAACAGAGGATACAATAAGTAAAACCAGGAAAAGCAGGCCAAACCAGGGAGCCTGCGGGGTGCACTCTGTAGTTCTTGACAGGCTCAAACAGGTGTGTTGTTGGTGCCAGAACAAATCACGTAGGGAGGTGGAGTAGGAAAAAGGGGGGGGAGAAGGAAGGTTCACCGGGGGGGCAATGAACAGGAAGTAGTAGCCAGTAAGCCTCAGATTAATATCAGGGCAGTAGGAGGGAGGTGTCGAAATTGGAGGGAAGAAAATTGTCAACCCAAGGTTGCCAGAGTCTACTGTACTTGTCTATTTTATCTAATAGAACCGCCTCAATTTTGGCGTGTATCATGGCGGTGGTGACCCGTTGCTTGACCTCAGGCAAGGAGAGGTGCGGGGACTTCCATGCTCTTGCAATGGTTTGTTTGGCTGCCGTTGTGACTTGGAGGAATAGTTTGTGCTTAGATTTAGATACAGGGTCCGGCTTCACAGGCAGCCTCGGAAGCATGTGGAAGAGTGGGAGGGTAGGAATTTCGCAATACGTGAGGGTACCAAGTACCACCGCATCAGCACTTTGTAATTGGTTTCCAAATCAACTATATTTTGGGAGGCCGCTTTTGTCACTTGCCAGATCTCAGCCCAGTCCTCAGTATCTAAGGAGGACCCCAGATCTTGTTCCAATTTAGCAGTATAAGTGGGAGGGGTGTTGTCAGGGGAGTCCGTGAGTCTGGAGTAGAGCTGGGAAATGAGGCCCCGGGTGTGTGGGTCACGGTGTCAGGTATGTTCGAAAGCAGTCATGGTGGGCAGAGAAGAGTCAGTGCTGATGCATTTGGTGTAAAAGTGTTTTAGTTGGAGGTAGTGGAAAATCTCAGAGCTCCGTAGGTGGAGGGACTCACAAAGCGTAGAGAAAGGTTTAATGGTGTCGGATGCTATCAGAGGGTGTGTAGAAAAGAAATCAGGTGCACTAAAATTCACTGGTGTCACAAATCAGGAAAAGGTGTGACACTATAATGAGTGTCCCCCATATACCTGTGATGTGTTTCCAAAATTGATGTGCACTTGAACGGGTGTACAGTAAATACTATACACCATGGTGCATATACTTGGGTGTGTTATGGTGAATAGGTGATTATAAATGGATAATGTGATACCAACAGAAACCAACAAAGTGCACAAGTAATTCAAAGAAAAAGTGTCCAATATTTCAATGGTTGCCACCTCAGTGTATAGTCCATATACATATAAAAGTGCATAAAGTCCCAATCGTCCCCTCATAGGCTAAAGTAAAGTCCACTCTGTGGGTTCCTCTAGATCCGTGGGGTGCAGATGGGTTCCACCACCTTTGTGGGGATTAGCCCCTTACCATAGAGAAAAGAGGTTAAGGACGGATAATCAGCCCAGTAGTGTCTTGGGAATTCAGGGAGGTCACCGTGAAATAATCAGATAGTAAGTGTGGCCTCTTACCAGATCGCTCAAACCAAAAGGCGACTGTCTCACTGATCTTTCGGTGTCTCAACCCAATCCCGGTCCACTCTTGTTCTGGGTGTTACTCTCCGCACAGGTGAGGGCTTCCACGTGTATCTCACAGAAACAGAATCAGACCATAGCGCAGTACCTTTGACAATTTATTAAAACAAAAGTATCCAGTGCACTTACAGTTAGATGTTAACTAATGGACACAGGAAACCGATACCGATATTGGAGAGGCCGTGGCCGCCTGCAGTGCGGTCCTCTGCAACTTGGGATGACGATGCGGCGCTCCTCTGGGACGCGTTTCCACTAAACAGTCGTCTACGGAAATAGTAGGAAATATCAGAGAGTGTGCCCAAAGTTGACCAGCTGACGTCCAGTGTCGGAAGGACTAGCGGGATTCCCAGACCGGGAGAAAGGATGGGTTGCGTAGAAAGGAAAGCAGCGGGTTGTTTGGTGATTGTAGCTTGAATTCGAATTTTAGGGCGTCCCAGAGGCGTAGGGAGTGGCGCATGACGGGATTAGAGATGGACCTACGATCGGAGGGAGTAAGCCATAATAGGTTAGCTACAGAGAGGGGGTCGCATTCAACCATTTCCAGGGATACCCAAAGAGGGACTTCGCAGGTGGCATGCCACTTGGGCAGCTGGGCTGCCTGGTAGTATTTGGTAAAGTGTGGGAGGCCTAGGCCGCCTCGGAGTTTGTGGAGAAAGAGTGTTCTGCGGGGTATTCTAGGTCTAGACTTGCCCCAGATGTATGTGAAGGTGCGTCGCTGAAGCTGGCGAAGGTAGTAAGAGGGGATATTAATCGGGAGCACCCGGAAGAGATACAGAATCTTAGGCAGAATGGCCATCTTAGCGACAGTGATGCGCCCCATCTAGGCTAGAGGTATGGAGGACCAAGATGCCATCAAGGTCGTGAGATGACGAAGCATGGGGGGGTAGTCAGCCGAAAACAGCTCCAGTGGGTCCGCTGTCAACTTAATCCCCAGGTAGGGTAGGGAGTGCTGCGCCCAGGAGAAGGGGAGCACCGTACGTAGTTGTGAAAGGAGAGAAGGGGCAGAGAAACACTGAGAGCACGCGATTTACCGGGGTTAACAGTCAGGCCTGAAAGGTGTGCGAACTAGGACAGGGTAGCGAGGAGGTTGGGTACCGAAATGAGAGGGGACGTAAGGAACAAGAGGATGTCGTCCGCGAAGAGACACAGTTTGTGGTGGAAGCCCCCAAATTCAAGTCCTTTTATGTCGGGATTTTGTGTGCTAGGGGCTCTATTGCTAGTGCGAAGGGGAGGAGTGATAAAGGGCAGCCTTGCCTAGTGCCAGACCGAATAGGGAAGGGGGATGAGCGGAAGCCTGCGTAGCGGACAAACGCTGACGGGGAAGAATAGAGCGACGATATCCAAGAGAGAAAGTGAGGGCCAAAACCCCATCTGTGTAATACGGTTTGTAAGTAGGACCAGGAGAGGGAGTCAAATGCTTTTCTAATGTCAAGGGTTAGGTATATAGCCCTGCGAACGTTGTCTCCGGCTTGTCGGCAGGGAATGAAGCCGGTTTGGTCTTTATGGATTAGGGAGCCTATGATTGGGTTAAGGCGTGTAGACAGTATTTTGGCCATCACTTTGATGTCTATATTTAGAAGAGAGATTGGGCGATAATTGGACCAGGAGGAGTCATCTGTGTGTGGTTTGGGAATCATAGAGATGGCCGCTTCCAAGGAGTCTCGGCCAAACGTATGGCCTTTGAGTATTGAGCTGAAAGCATTGGAAAGCATGGGGGTCAAGAGTTCGGAGAAGCGTTTATAGTAGGAAGCGGTGAAACCGTCGGGACCAGGTCGTTTGTGGAGTTTAAGGGTTTTAACTGCCGCTTGAATTTACAGTTCCGAAATAGGCTGTTCCAAGGTTTCCCGGTGGGTATCAGACAGGACAGGTAAGGCAATATCGGAGAAAAACTCAGAGAGTTGGGAGTCAGTCGGGGTTTGGGAGGAGGAATAAAGCTTGGAGAGCTGGCGTCGGAATGTGTCCAGTATTTTGACGGGGTTGCTAGTGTGTGTCATGGGGGAGGTTTTCAAACGGATCGGTTTGCGGGTAACGGCGACATTACGTAGGGAGAGGGCGATAAAAGTGTCCGGTTTATTCGTTTTGGAATAAAATTTATGATGAGTACATCTGAGCTGTTTTTCGGCTGCGTCCATAAGGAAGAGATTCAATTCCAGTGTAGCATTTTCAAAAATGTGCTTGTTTTCACGGGTGGGGTGAGCCTGGAAGCTGCGGTGGGCTTGATTAAATGCAGAATCCAAGGCTTGATAGGTGAGGGATGGGCTAGCAAGGTATCATTCAAGACCCAGGAGAATGTGTGTTGTTTTGGGATTAGGGAATCAAAAGAGGAAACCACAGCAGCGTGGTCAGACCAGGGAATAGGTACGATTGTTGAGGCTAGGAGGGAGGGGGAGGTGGCCGCTGGGACAAGGATATGGTCTATGCGTGAGAAGGTATTATGTGGGTGGGAGTAGAAAGTGTATTGCCTCTTGGAAGGGTTATGTTCACGCCAAGTGTCAACAAGAGAGTGATTGTGGAGCAGTTGTTGGAAGGAGAAGCGGTGTGGGGATGGAGAAGCTGCGGCGGGGAACTTATCTAAGGACGGATATAAGACCTGGTTCGAGTCACCACATAGAATGGTCGTACCTTTTTTGTGTAGTTCCACAAGTTGAAGAAAGTGTGTAAGGAAGGAGCTGGGATTGGTGTTGGGCGCGTAGTATGAGGCTAGGGTCACTTCCGTGTCCAGCAAGGTGCCAATAAGGATAAGGTACCTACCTTCAGGGTCCGCTATAGATGAATGGAGCGCAAAAGGAGTAGTCCAGTGGAAAGCGATCATCACTAGGGTTGAGCGGACACCTAGATGTCCGTGTTCGACGGGTTCGGCCGAACTTTAAAAAAAAGTCTGGGTCCGTGTCCCGGACTTTTACCGAACTTTTACCGGACACCGAACCCCATTGAAGTCAATGGGGACCCGAACTTTAAGGCACTAAAATGGCTCTAAAACACCAAAGGAAAGGGCTAGAGTGCTGCAAATGGCAGCAAAACGTAATTAAGAGCATGGCAAGTGCTCTGCAAACAAATGTGGATAGGGAAATAACTTAAAAAAACAAAAAAAAACAGAAAAATAAAACAATGTTCTTCTTCATCTCTGAAGGACGAGGCCCATATGGAGTAGGAGGGAGGTTGAGGTGGTGGTGGATGTGGCGGTGACATAGGCATGTGCACAGGGTGTGGCGGGTGTGCCTGGGCACACCCTAATCACCTAGGGCACATAGCATTGCCAGTGAGGAGATGGGAAAGATCTCCCTCGGACCTGCTCTGCTCTATTTCTCTTTGCCTACAGGTACATGGCCCCGATACATTACTCTCCCTGCTGGCAAACACATGCATGTGTATTTCAACTTTGGGGTGCACACCTTAATGCAATAGGCTGCGCACACCTATGGGCGGTGTAGATGGAAGCGGCGGTGGAGGAGGACCAGGGCCGGATTAAGAGCATCATGGGCTTGGTGCTGAGGATTTTGAAGGGCCTTAAGGGCCGTGCCTTGCCATGCACCCAGAGGAGGAAGGGTGCAGCCATGCATGCCTAATTCAACATGGGATGCTGTCTCTGAAGCCCATAAACACATCCATGCATCGGCAACTGTCCCTCCTTGTCCGGCCTTCGCACTGTGTGGGGAGGTTCTGAGGGTGCTGCCTGGGGAAGCGAGCATAGAAGCCAGACTTCTGTGTTTACAAGTGACAGAAGAGCGGTAACAGTGAATATGGCCAACCCGGGGCCTATATAAAAGGTAGGGGCCTGGAGCTGCAGCTCCAATAGCCCCTACGTTAATCTGGCCCTGAGGAGGAGGACGAGGTAGCCAAAACTGCTTCTTTTCACAAATTTTAAATGAGGGTACACCCCAAAAGAGTGAGAAAGAGCAAAAATGGAACAATGGGTGGGTAAGGTCGGTATCCATTGCTATTCTGCATAAGGTACGGAAAAGTCCCGTGGGATCCATGCCTGGTTCATTTTAATGAACGTGAGCTTGTCCACATTGTCTCTGGACAGGCGGCTGCGCTTGTCTGTTATAACGCCCCCAGCCGTGCTAAATACCCGTTCAGATAATACACTGGCTGCAGGGCACGCCAGCACCTCCAAGGCATAAAGGGCAAGCTCAGGCCATGTGCCCAATTTGGAGACCCAGAAGTTGAAGGGGGCAGACCCCTCATTCACTACATGTAGGCGTGTGCACACATACTGCTCCACCATGTTGGTAAAATGCTGCCTCCTGCTAAGACGTTCCATCTGAGCTGCTGGTGCTGCTGTTTGTTGTGGCGTGCTGACAAAGCTTTTCCACATTTCGGCCATGCTAACCCTGCCTTCTGAGGTGCTGGCGGTGCCCTGGTTGCGTTGGCGACCTCCTCCTCCTCCTCCTCCTCCTCTGCCTTGTGCTTCCACTGCGGCCCCGCTGTCAGATGGGAATGCCAGCAGCATGGCGTCTACCAGCGTGCGCTTGTACTCGCGCATCTTGCGATCGTGCTCCAGTGAGTGAATTAAGGACGGTACGTTGTCCTTGTAACGGGGATCCAGCAGCGTGGCCACCCAGTAATCAGCACAAGTTAGAATGTGGGCAACTCGGCGGTCGTTGTGGAGACACTGCAGCATGTAATCGCTCATGTGTGCCAGGCTGCCCAGAGGCAACGAAAGGCTGTCCTCTGTGGGAGGTGTATCGTCCGTGTCCTCTGTATCCCCCCAGCCACGCACCAGTGATGGCCATGAGCTGGCCTGGGTGCCACCCTGCTGTGAACATGGTTCCATCTCCTCCTCCAGCTCCTCCTCCTCCTCATCCTCCTCAACCTCCAGAACTGTGCCCCTGCTGGACAATTGTGTCCCTGGCGTTTGTGTGTGCAGGAACCCACCCTCGGAGCCCCTTGCGAATGACTGCCCTGAAAGCCTTGGAAATGTTACCTCTTCATCCTCCTCCTCCTCCTCATCCTGTGCCACATCCTCTTCCATCATCGCCCGAATTGTTTTTTCAAGGAGGCATAGAAGTGGGATAGTTAAGCTGAGAACGGCATCATTGCCACTGGCCATGTTGGTGGAGTACTCAAAACAGCGCAACAAGGCACACAGGTCTCGCATGGAGGCCCAGTTATTGGTGGTGAAGTGGTGCTGTTCCGCAGAGCGAGTCACGCGTGCGTGCTGCAGCTGAAACTCCACTATGGCCTGCTGCTGCTCGCACAGTCGTTGCAGCATGTGCAAGGTGGAGTTCCACCTTGTGGGCACGTCAATTATGAGGCGGTGAGCGGGAAGGCCGAAGTTACGCTGCAGCGCTGCCAGGCGAGCAGCAGCAGGGTGAGAACGCCGAAAGTGCGCACAAACGGCCCGCACTTTCTGCAGCAGCTCTGACATATCGGGGTAGTTTTTAAGGAACCTCTGCACCACCAAATTCAGCACATGCGCCAGGCAAGGGATGTGCGTCAAACCGGCTAGGCCCAGAGCTGCTATGAGATTTCTCCCGTTATCGCACACCACCAGGCCGGGCTTGAGGCTCGCTGGCAGCAACCACTCATTTGTCTGCTGTTCCATGCTCCTCCATAACTCCTGCGCGGTGTGTGGTTTGTCCCCCAAACAGGCAAGTTGTAAAACTGCCTGCTGTCGTTTACCCCTGGCCGTGCTGAAGTTGGTGGTGAAGGTGTTACGCTGTCCGGATGAGGAGGCGGTAGAGGATGAGGAAGCGGAGTAGGAGGAGTTAGGAACAGGAGGCAAACTGAAGCGCCCTGCAATCCTCGGTGGTGGAAGGACATGTGCCAAATTGCTATCCGCCTCAGGCCCATCCGCCACTGCATTTACCCAGTGTGCCGTTAGGGAGATGTAACGCCCCTGACCGTGCTTACTGGTCCACGTATCGGTAGTTAGGTGGACCTTGGCACAGATGGCGTTGCGCAGTGCACACCTGATTTTTTCCCCCACTTGGTTGTGCAGGGAAGGGATGGCTTGCCTGGAAAAGTAGTGGCGGCTGGGCACGACGTACTGTGGGACAGCCACCGACATAAGGTTTTTAAAACTGTGCGTCTCCACCAGACGGAATGACAGCATTTCAAAGGCCAATAATTTTGAAATGCTGGCATTCAGGGCCAGGGATCGCGGGTGGGTAGGGGGGTACTTCCTCTTCCTCTCAAGTGTTTGGGAGATGGAAAGCTGAACGCTTCCACGGGACATTGTGGAGATGGTTATTGGTGACCCAGGTGGTGGTGTTGCTGACAGATCGTCTGTTTGCGGGGTGGCAGGTGCCGGTATCACTACAGATGTGGCTGGAGCGGCCGAGACTGCAGCAGAAGAGGAAGCAGGATGAGCCAGAGACGTTTCTTGGTTTTGAAGGTGTGTACTCCACTGCAGCTCGTGCTTTGCACTTAGATGCCTGATCATGCAGGTTGTGCTCAGGTTGAGAAGGTTTATGCCTCACTTCAAGCTCTGATTGCACAGGGTGCAAACCACTCGTGTCCTGTCATCAGCACATTTTCTAAAGAACTTCCACGCTAGAGAACTCCTTTGAGCTGACTTTGGTGCGCTCGTTCCCTTGCTGCGTTGGGCAGTAGCGGGCGTAGTGTCTAGGGCACGGCCGCTCTGCTTCTGCACCCTGCTCCCTCTTCTGCTGTGCTGGTGGCTCTGTGCGACCACCGCCTCTTCCTCCAAACTACTCAGGTCACCTGCATGACGTTCACTCCATGTGGGGTCGAGGACCTCATCGTCCTCCACATCATCTTCCACCCAGTCTTCACCCCTGCCCTCCTTGTCGGTCTCCACAATGCTGAACGCCGCAGCAGTTGGCACCTGCGTTTCGTCATCATCGGAGACGTGCTGCGATGATCCTTGCATGTACTCATCTTGAGAAATAAGTGGTTGGGCATCGCTGCACTCAATCTCTTCCACTTCTGGGGCAGGGCTAGGTGGATGGCCCTGGGAAACCCTGCTGACAGAGTCATCAAAAAGAAGAAGAGACTGCTGTATGGCTTGGGGCTCAGACTGCTTGCCTGATTTGCAAGGGGGTGAGGTGAAAGACGGTTGGACATCGGCTGCAGGTGCCAACTGTGACCTTTCTGCAGTAGACTGGGTGGGAGACAATGTGAAGGAACTGGAGGCACTGTCAGCAGCAAACCAATCTACTATCGCCTCCACTTGTTCTGGCCTCATCACTTCTAGGGGAGTATGATGCCCTACCAAATACTAATGCAGGTTCTGTCGCCTACTCACACTTGAGGAAGGTGTTTCACTTGTGCGTGTAGCTGGCACAGATCGACCACGTCCTCTCCTTGCAACAGGAGCTCTACCAGCAGCACCACGACCCAGGCCACGGCCCTTATTTGACGGTCTCCTCATATTTCTGTAATTTAAGATCTTGCCCTAGAAAGGTTTTTATTGAATAGCGGAATAGGAAATATGATCCAAAAAAGTGTATGTATCTCGCACGTACAAAACCACACTAGGCCCCAATTACTATTGTTTCTACCCCTAAAAGGATGGATGAGGAGTAGGAGGAGTATGGAACAGACAGCACCCTCAAATCTTCAGAAGTATGAGATGAACCTTAAAAACTTGGAAAGGTGGATCTCACACGTACCGACACAGACTATCCCGCAATTCAATTGATCCTCAAAGGTTTTTATTGAATAGCGGAATAGGAAATATGATCAAAAAAAGTGTATGTATCTCGCACGTACACCACCACACTAGGCCCCAATTACTATTGTTTGTACCCCTAAAAGGATGGTTGAGCAGTAGGAGGAGGAGTATGGAACAGGCAGAACCCTCAAATCTTCAGAAGTATGAGATGAACCCCAAAAACTTGGAAAGGTGGATCTCACACGTACCGACACAGACTATCACGCAATTTAATTGATCCCCAAAGGATTTAATTGAATAGCGGAATAGAAAATATGATCAAAAATAAAGTTTATGTATCTCACACGTACACCACCACACTAGGCCCCAATTACTATTGTTTGTACCCCTAAAAGGATGGTTGAGCAGTAGGAGGAGGAGTATGGAACAGGCAGCACCCTCAAATCTTCAGAAGTATGAGATGAACCCCAAAAACTTGGAAAGGTGGATCTCACACGTACCGACACAGACTATCACGCAATTTAATTGATCCCCAAAGGTTTTAATTGAATAGCGGAATAGAAAATATGATCAAAAAGAAAGTGTATGTATCTCACACGTACACCACCACACTAGGCCCCAATTACTATTGTTTGTACCCCTAAAAGGATGGTTGAGCAGTAGGAGGAGGAGTATGGAACAGGCAGCACCCTCAAATCTTCAGAAGTATGAGATGAACCCCAAAAACTTGGAAAGGTGGATCTCACACGTACCGACACAGACTATCACGCAATTTAATTGATCCCCAAAGGTTTTAATTGAATAGCGGAATAGAAAATATGATCAAAAAGAAAGTGTATGTATCTCACACGTACACCACCACACTAGGCCCCAATTACTATTGTTTGTACCCCTAAAAGGATGGTTGAGCAGTAGGAGGAGGAGTATGGAACAGGCAGCACCCTCAAATCTTCAGAAGTATGAGATGAACCCCAAAAACTTGGAAAGGTGGATCTCACACGTACCGACACAGACTATCACGCAATTTAATTGATCCCCAAAGGATTTAATTGAATAGCGGAATAGAAAATATGATCAAAAAGAAAGTGTATGTATCTCACACGTACACCACCACACTAGGCCCCAATTACTATTGTTTGTACCCCTAAAAGGATGGTTGAGCAGTAGGAGGAGGAGTATGGAACAGGCAGCACCCTCAAATCTTCAGAAGTATGAGATGAACCCCAAAAACTTGGAAAGGTGGATCTCACACGTACCGACACAGACTATCACGCAATTTAATTGATCCCCAAAGGATTTAATTAAATAGCGGAATAGAAAATATGATCAAAAAGAAAGTGTATGTATCTCACACGTACACCACCACACTAGGCCCCAATTACTATTGTTTGTACCCCTAAAAGGATGGTTGAGCAGTAGGAGGAGGAGTATGGAACAGGCAGCACCCTCAAATGTTCAGAAGTATGAGATTGTGTTCACTGTACCCCACAAAGATTGTGTTCACTGCACCCCACAAAGATTGTGTTCACTGCACCTCAAAAAGGATTTTGTTCACTGCACTCACAAAGATTGTGTTCACTGCACCCTAAAAGGATTTTGTTTACTGCACCCCAAAAAGATTGTGTTCACTGTACCCCCCAAAGATTGTGTTCACTGCACCCCACAAAGATTCTGTTCACTGCACCCCAAAAAGATTGTGTTCACTGTACCCCCCAAAGATTGTGTTCACTGCACCCCACAAAGATTCTGTTCACTGTACCCCACAAAGATTGTGTTCACTGCACCCCACAAAGGATTTTGTTCACTGCACCCCAAAAAGATTGTGTTCACTGCACCCCAAAAAGGATTTTGTTCACTGCACCCCAAAAAGGATGTTGTTCACTGCACCCCAAAAAGGATTTTGTTCACTGCACCCCAAAAAGATTGTGTTCACTGCACCCCACAAAGATTGTGTTCACTGCACCCCACAAAGGATTTTGTTCACTGCACCCCAAAAAGATTGTGTTCACTGCACCCCAAAAAGGATTTTGTTCACTGCACCCCAAAAAGGATGTTGTTCACTGCACCCCAAAAAGGATTTTGTTCACTCCACCCCAAAAAGATTGTGTTCACTGCACCCCACAAAGATTGTGTTCACTGCACCCCAAAAAGGATTTTGTTCACTGCACCCCAAAAAGATTGTGTTCACTGCACCCCACAAAGATTGTGTTCACTGCACCCCACAAAGGATTTTGTTCACTGCACCCCAAAAAGATTGTGTTCACTGCAGCTCACACACAGAAAAATGGATGTGGATCACTGACACCTGCCTATCTCCTATCCCACACCACACAGCAATATCGATTGTAGTTTGTAGAACACAGTTTCCCTAAAATTCAGCAGCAGCAGCCTCTCCCTAACAGGATTGAGAAGAGATCGTAGATCAGGATTGAGTGCAGAGTCACCCCACCCCCCACACAGCAATATCGATTGTACTTTGTAGAAGACACTGACCCTATAATTCAGCAGACTCTATCCCTAAAATGCCTACAACTCGCCCTGCCTAAACACTCCGACCTGTCCCTCAATTCTATCCGGACACAAATGGTTTTTTCCTGCCTGTCTTTCCCTAATCAGCAGCCAGCACGTTGATGTGTGCTCTGTCCCTGATCTAAGCAGCAGAATGAAGACGCTGCGGCTGCCTGGAACTTATAAAGACTTGGTCACATGCTTCAGACGGCCAATCACAGCTACTGAGACATTTGCAGGCATGGCTGGGATGGCTTAAGGCACACCAGTTAAACGATTGTTGATTGGCTGTTGAAAGCCCGCCATGAAAAGAGCGCCAAAGCATGCAAAACCCGGAAATAAAACGACTGAACACGGATTTTTACCCGAACATACAGTAAAGTGTCCGTGTCCGTGTTCGGGTACAAAAAATCCAATTATTCGGTACGAACACGAATAATACAGTCCGTGTTCGCTCAACACTAATCATCACCCCTCTCTTCTTGACAGCAGCTGAGGCTGTGAAGAACTGAGGAAAGGAGGCAGTTAGGAAGTTAGGGGTATGTGAGGAGGAAAAATTAGTTTCCTGTAAGCAGGCGACATGCACATCTAGCGAAGCCAGCGAGCGAAAGGCCTTGCGGCGCTTTTGAGGAGAGTTAAGACCTTGGACATTAAGTGATAGAATATTTAGGGTGGCCATGGGTCATTTGGGAGAAAGCAGCAAAACGGAGGAGGCAAGAGCATGAGCAGTGGAGCCCCCCGGCGAACAGGGAAAAGGGAGGGGGAAGACAAAGGTAGCAGAGAGGAGGGAGTACACAAAGGGGAGGGGGAGGAGGGAAACATAGACACCATAACAAATAAAGACATTCATAGAAGCAAGAAAATTAAAGAAAAAAAAAACCCTTCCGTTCGTGCAGGGGTTGACCCACTACACGGAGGGGAGGAAATCACCTCAGGAAGTCTCCAAAAGGAGGGTTCCGGAGGAGAGTGGAGGTGGCAGTGACAACTGACCAGCGACACGACCGCCCAAAAAAAATAGTAGGCGAGATGCATGGTGGTGATCAGGGGAGGAAATAGGTTCCATTGGCATGGAATAAAAAAAAATGGGAACGTTTCAGATAGTCCAGAGTTCAACTAGGTGAGAGTTCACTGCGTGGTAAGGCTCCGACATCGCTGTTGAGAATAGTGGAGAAGGAGAACAGATGCGAGTTCCATGCAAACAGGATCGAAGTGTATAAGTAGTAGGCTGGGGGGAGACAGCAGTGTCTCACACGGAAAAACTGAAGAAGTAGACAGACCAAGGGGTCCAGGAGGCATTCGATAGGCATAGATTCAGTCTACAGAATCAACTGGGGGTGGTAGCGGAGATGCATAGCGACTTCTCTTCGGGGTGGTGGAAGTGGAGGAGGTCGTGACTGGTGGTGAAAGCAAATGGAGATCTTGAAGGAGGCGCTGGAGTTCAGAAGTGGTCTTGCAGGTGTGTTTTCGGCCTTGGTGGGTAACGCGTACAGAGAATGGAAAACCCCAGGAATAAACAATACGGTGCTGTTGGAGGGTTTGCAGCAGGGGTTTAAATTCTCTGCGTTTAACGATGGTAGCTTTGCAGAGATCTGTGAAGAGTTGGTAATCATAACCCTGAACGTGGAGTGATTCCTTATGTCTGGCTGCCTGCAGGAGCTGCTCCTTGGTTCTGTAATAGTGCAATTTCGCTATTATGTCCCTAGGCGGGCAATCAGGTTTGCGCGGGGCCAGAGCCCGGTGGACCCGGTCCATTTCCAGGCGTTCCAGGGGGATTGAGGGAGAAAGCTCTTGGAAGAGAGCAGTGACAGTGGAATGGAGGTCCACCACCGTCTCAGGTATCCCTCTAATCCAGATATTAGAGCATCGGGCCCTATTTTCTTGGTCTTCCAGTTGGAGTTGCAGGGTCTGATTCTCCTCCCGGAGGGCCTCCAATTCCTCAGAGTGATTGGAAACACTCACCTCAAGGTCATCCGATCTGAGTTCCAACTTGGCCGTGCGTTGGCCCAGTTCTCTGATCTCCCTGGTGAGCTTATCAGTTATTTGGTCAGACGTTTGCTTCAGGGCCTTCTGGAGGATAAGCTCAAAGTGTTGGAGGAGACCGGGATGTTGGGGATCATACGGACCAACCCCTTGGGTATGTGGTATATCTGAGTCCGATTCACCTTCGTCAGGGTGGAGCTGGGAGAACCGGGCGATCTTGGAGGAGCCGGCGCGGGATACAAGTAGTGGCGCCATTTTGGAGGAGGCCCGAACTAGGACGTCCCGGATATTGCGGCTTTTAAGCTTAGATTTTGCGCCTCCAGAGACCATGCTCAGACTATGGGTGTTTGTGGGAGCAGATGGGACAAGTGCGGGCAGGTTAGGATGCGGCTGGTCACCGATGTTGGCGGCAGGGTATCGCTGGTCAGAGCTCAAACAGACATGTCCATCCTGCAGAGTCCGTGCATGCGCACCCACGCGGTCACATATGTCATACTATTGTCCACAAATACTTAAAGTGATAGATGGTCTGTTAGGGCAGCAGGTGTTCTCTCTCCTTTCCAGTAAAAGAAGACACTCCAAGCAGGCTATAATGTAGAGAAGCACTGATAGGAAGCGTGGTGACACTGTGAGAGGTGGCAGCTTCACATGCAAAGCAGAGAGGTGCTTGTGGCTAGGGTCTGCAGAGTGCCAGCAGTGACGGAGCAGTCTGTGTGGGGAGAGGAAGGGCTGCTGTGACTGTGGATCGGGAGTAGGGAGTCACTGGGGGAGCTGGGAGCAAGCTGTGTGGAGAGAGGCTGGATCCAAAATGGCGGCCGGCCGCAGTAGGCCGAGCCAGGATGTAAGGCCTAATCAAAAATGTAACCCCCTGGAGACGTTGGGGTACAGTGGGGGACCCAGAGGGCCTAATCCGGCCGGATGGATGTCGGATGGCAAGCACAGTCAGTCAGGCAGGCACTTACTAGGGCGCGGTGGCGGCGGTCCCCGTGTAGGCCGCGGGTCTCGCTGCGGGTCAATCCGGCCTCCTGCTGAGGAAATTACCACAGCGCTTTTTTACGGCAATCCAAAGAATAATTACCAAGTTTATATGGAACCATAAACCCTTGAGATGCTCTCTGGCCACTATGTCTAGACATAGATCCCTGGAGGGGATGGGGGTGCCTAATGTCCTTGCATACTACAAGGCATGCGTCCTCGACCAACTTAAGCATTGGTGGATGACTTCTCCCCACAAAACTTGGACACATATAGAAGCCGCTGCAACCCCTCATAAAAATCTGCGACTATCACTGCTCGCTATTAGATTGGGGGCTACGCCTTCACCCTCATCTTATCCTTCTGTACAAATATCCTCCCAACTATGGAAGGAGTTCCCCCTAAATCATTCCTCTTCCGAACCGGGACATAAAATTCCACTTCCAATAACCATACTGAAACATTTTATCCCCAACTTAGACTTAAAACTATGGACACCTAAGGACTCCCCACAAATGCATGTTCATGATCTATACCAAGGGATCTCACTGTCCTCATACGCAGATCTGGTTAAAAAATTCAGACTGCCTCCCAAGACGTTCCATACATGCCTCCAGATACGCTAATTTCTGCAGTCACAACCACTACCAATGCACCTTGTACTCCCTGCCTCCGAACACAAATACTTTCAGGAACCCCTAGGTTCCTGCAAAGGTATAACCCTCTTCTATAAAGCTTACACCCAACAGGGCCCCTTCTCCAAAACAAACACCATGGCTAAATGGGAAACCACCCTCCAAAAAACATTCCCAGCCTCATCTTGGCTGAAGGCCTTTTCATCTACCTACTCTGCCACTAAGTGTGTCACACACTGGGAACAATATCTTAAGCGGACGCACCATTGGTATTTAACCCCGTATAGGCTGTCCAAAATCTACCCCTCTCTTCCGGCCTTATGCTGGAGGAAATGCGGAGAACAAGGTACACTGTATCACACTATGTGGATTGTTTGTCGCTTAGATCCTTCTGGAACAAGGTCTTTACCCTGATATCTGACATTTGTAACCAACCTATAGAGCCCAATCCGGATTTGGCTTTACTACACCTCACCATACATAGTTTCCTTCCCAAATATCGGCCAGTATTTATCCACCTCCTCCTAGCAGCCAAACTTGTGATTACCAGACTATGGAAATCTACTAACTCCCCTTCGATAGAGGATACCATTGATACCTTGAATCAACAATGCGAATTGGAACACAGATTATCGCGCACCTCCCTAACCACCAAATCTTTCTTCAGAAAATGGGATGTCTGGCTCCATCACCCTAAATGCACAGTTATCATTTGACATAGTATTAATGAACCCAACTGACCTTATGGTGGATGATTAGCACCTACTATATCCTTCTGCACCCCCTACTTCATAACTCACCTTATATGTTCCCTCCCCACCTCTTGTGTCTCCTCCCCCCTCCTTAAATCTCTCTTTTCCTTGTTCTTACCTGAAGCACGGATTCACTCCATAGTGGCAGTCCGCATGTCGATTGAGATTGAGGTTCCTAATTTTTGATGGGGCATTCCCCTCCCCCCCACGGGACACAGTTTGGTCCCATTGGGGTGCCTAGGGTGGGAATGTCCACCTATTTACCTGATATTTGACACTGTACCTATACGCTAAAATTGTTACGTTGGACTGTTCTCCACTGATCAACACTTGTTATTTTATGACTAATTATCTATGTAGCATTTTGCGACCATTGTCATTGCAGCATTGTTTGATTGTTTGTTTTCTTGCTGTACCACAAAAATGAATAAAAACTATTGAAACTAAAACAGAGGATCAGTTACCTTACTCTCCAACTCGGTAGACTTTCACTCTGCCTGGTAGGGGGATAACCAGAGGGAAGGGAACATATTCTGTGTGGCTGCGAATGGGACATTGCATACTCCTGCGCGGTCACGGACCCCCCCCCCCGCGCGTGTGACCAGCGGACCCGATGTCCGCCGGTCACTCGGCGATCGGCGGGGGAGAGGGAGAATGTCAGGCAGCTTGTGTAAACAAGCCACCTGTCATTCTCCTCGGTGTAAAGACACTGATCACACGGATCTAATATGTAGATCCGTTGATCAGTGTCCTTACAGTTCAAGCCACAGCCAATCACAGTAGAAAGCACGCCCCTAGGGACACACACAGCCCCTCCCTCCCAAATAAAGTTAACCCCTTCACTACCAGTGTATTTTTACAGTAACAGTGCATATATATAGCACTGATTACTGTAGAAATGTCACTGGTAACCCCAAAAGTGTCAAAAATGTCAGTCAAGGGTCCGATCTGTCCGCCCCAATGTCGCAGTACCGCAAAAAAATCGCAGATCGCCGCCATTACACGTTAAAAAAAAAAACAACAAAAATGACAAAAATCTTTCCCTTTGTTAGTAAACGCGATAACTTTTGCGCAAACCAATCAAAATACGCTTTTTGCAATTTTTTTTACCAAACATAGGTAGCATAAAACAAATTGGCTGAAAATTTAAAAAAATTTTGATTTTTACATTTTTTTTGGGGAATTTCATATAAAAAAATGTGAAAAATATTGTTATTTTTGCAAAATGTACGCTCTTTTTTTGTTTATAGCGCAAAAAATAAAAATCGCACGGGTGATCAAATACCACCAAAAGAAAGCTCTGTTTGTGGGAAAAAAAGGACGTCAAATTCGTTTAGGTACAGCGTTGCACGACCGCGCAATTGTCCGTTAAAGTCACGCAGTGATGAATCGCAAAATACCCCCTGGTCGTTTAGCAGGAAAATCCTCCAGGGCTTAAGTGGTTAAGAAGAGGGGTTTTTAGTGGATGTTATGGAGGTTAATGCAGCAAGATTTGGTCAACAGTTGGATGTGGGGTTGCATGGAAAGGTCAGAGTGCAGGATTACACCTAGCACCATGAAATGAGGAGAGGGATTGATAGGTGTGCTATTGATCTTGATGAAAAAGTCATGGGAGAGGTAAAGAGGGGGAGTAAACATTATGAGCTGTGGTTTGGAAGGACAGAATGTGAGGAAATGGTGTGACATTCATACTTATATTTTAGTTAGTAAATTAATGATGTGCAAGGAAACTGATGGATTGAGTAGTAGGTCAGATAGATAGATTTGGGAGTCATCAGCATAGTAATAGTATTGGAAGCCGTGGGAAGCTATTAGCTGACCCAAGGAGGAGGTGTAGATAAGGAATAGCGTAGATCCAAGAACGGAACCTTGGAGGCCCCCTAAGGAAAGAGCAGAGGAGGTAGTGTTGTAAGTGACATTGAAAGTGTGGTGTAGGTAAGAAGAGAACCAGCAAAGCGTAGTGTCATGAGAGCTAAAGGAGTGGAGCTTTTTTGAGGAGGAGCAGGTGGTCAACTGTATAAAAGGCAGCAGAAATATTTAAGAGTAAATGTATGGAGTAGGGACCTTTTATTTTACCAGTAAGTTATTTTTGTACAGTTTTTGGAGAGCAGATTCTGTAAAATATTGCGGGGAAAATTCCAGAATGTCATCAATGTAGTGGCAGCTCAGGCGGTTGTAGACTAGGTGTACTTGGAATTTGGAGTTAAAAGAGAGTGCAGCAGTGTGATGTAGTGAACTGCTGGTCTATGTACATTGCAGTGTTTGGATTGGAGTGCTGGAGTTAGAATCAAAAACAACTTTATTGATCAAGTATGTACAGGCATACAAGAGATTTGTCTTTGGTTTAATATTTGAAACAATAAAAGCTTGAACATTTAAAATTATTATCAGTGTACTTTGTGATATACAGGATGTGGAGCTGCACAGAAAAAAAGGGAGCATGCTAATTTACAGCGGGGAGTAGGGAAAGAGTTAAACTATTGTGCTTGTTAGAATTCAGATGTGTGAGAAGTTATTTCTGAAGCCAAAAAAACTCTGAACAGACCAATAATACAGATGTAAAATGTAAGATGGTCATACACTGTTGTTTTTTTTTTTTGTTCAGCCTGCGGCCTCAAAGAAAGAAATCTAGCAGATTCTTCCTAACAGCATGAATGGCAGTCAGTATACTCAAACAGTTTCTGCAACTGATTGGGTGTTGGGGATGTTTGGCCAATAATTTTCCACCTGGCTTCTTGATTTTACAATTAAAGGATATTGCGTGGAGTGGTGCCAATTGGGACACTCATTGATTGGATTGCATTCAGTTCATCAGGAATCTGATGACACTGGCTCGTGTATACTTAACTTTATCTTTGCCAAATACTTTAACCAAGTTAGACTTCAATGTTTTGAGCTTAGCTCGCCAATTGTTGGTCCAGGGAAGTCACATTCAAATTTTTCTCTGAAATATATTCTGTTTTTTTTATAGGCTTTTTGACTTTTACTCCAGAAATAGTACAGCAAGCATGCATTTACTGTATTTTACATGCACATTTTTTTCTGAATGCCCACTAAATTCCAGATGACATTTCCATTACAGTTTTCAGATCAAACCAATTTTTTACAAAATAGAGAAGAAAAGTTTTGAGAACCTAAAAAGTGCAAGAGAAAATTACAGAAGAAAACTTTGTCATGATTGACAAACTGCCTTGTTTTTCACTAAAAAAAACTGTACAGTACAATGAGATAGAACAAAGAAAGATTAAGGGGAAATGGATATTATCGGTCTTCAGGTTTATGACAACAAAATAACCTAATACAGAGTGTTCTAGATGAGTCGCTTGAACCATTTTTACATTCTAAAGATAACAGCCTTTATGAAGAATCACTTGTTTCCATGATCATATTCCTCTCTCAGCAATATATCTTACAAGAGTCTTTGTTTTATTTACAGCTTTGTTTGCAGCTCAGATACACTATCTCTTTCAAATTTAATCCAAAGGGACAAAGCTGATTGAATAACGCATGTAGTGTGATCCGTGATATGCACAGTATCAGTCAAGGTCATGGAGTGGAGAGAAAATTCTAACTGCATAGGGGAATATTAAATAATCTACATTTACTGTATATTTTAATATATTCAATTGTGCTTTAAGTGTAATACAGACAAGAAGTTCAGCAAGAAATATGTCATCAGAAAACATACATGAGATATCCACCTAATGTGTGTCCAAAGCCTGCTTGCCTCACAGGGAACTCTGTGCATGTTTAGGATTATATTTCAGGGATTATGAACATGGAATGTGTGAGCAGACCAAGCAGTAGACCAAAACTGTAAGTGTATTAGTAAGCAGAACATTGAATGGCTGAAGAAGCAGAAGTGTTAGACTTTACCTAAATTCTACATATTTAATTCAAAGAATATCAAGCAAGTATAACATGATATATTGTATACCTTTACTAATCATTTGCATTGATTAGTGCCTTTTTTAAAAAATGTGTAAATAGAGTGTAACACCCTCACAGTTGCTAGTGTAGGTAAATTTAGTTTGGCTCCCCTCTAGGCAGAGGAGCATGTGTTAAATGTGTTTAGGAGACTGGGCAGTGCTCCACGGGCTGTGGCTCTGTTACCTCCCCCAGTCTTCTGGAAATCTCTGGATGTTTCCAGAATGTAGTGGGTGGAGGGACAGAGGCTGCAGCCTCAATATTCATGGAGCTTCCAGCGCATAAATATTCTGAAGCCTGGCAGTCTAGAAGCAGAGTTCAGGGTCCAGCCATCTGGAGAGCACCCCTGTGCCAAGGGCTCTGTTTCCTCATCCCCCCTTCCTGGGCAGAAGAGAAGTTGCGAGAACAGTGTAGAGAGAGATAAAGGAAGCCCCAGAACATCACTTCAAGCCGAGCTGGTAGCAGCCTGTTCAGCAAAGGACCAGCACAAAAACATTCTGGATTCTGGAATCTATTCAAGGAGTCTGTGTGAGTACAATCCAGTCGTGCACCCAAAGGAAAGAGAGGACAGTAAAATGCAATACCTCACGTCTCTGAGACCAGGAAATGCTTAAGTGCCGTTCAATGCAGCCAGGTGCTGCATCTTCAACATTACTTTTTGGGACTTTTCTCTGTTTCAGCTGCACCATTACTCTGTTGTACAGCAAAGTTCAGTTTGGATTTTAACTAGTGATCGACCAATATAGGTTTTTTACGTTTTTTTTTGGTCATCGGGTATCGGTATCGGCTGATATCTGCCGATATTTTCGGACATTAAAAATCTTTTTTATTTTAAATGTCTACAGGTACTGTGGTGGAGGGATCTGGGAATCTAAAAGACCCCAAACCCCTCCTCTGCACTTAAGCATTCAAAACGCCACGTTTGGCTGTTTTGAATGCTGTAAGTTTTTTGAATTTGGCGCCGCCAATACCCGGAAGTGATGTCATGTCATGAGTACGGGTACGCGGCAGCGCCGAATTCAAAGAAATGGAAACCCGGGTCAGACGGCGGCGGTGAAGGTAGGATTCCCGGGTCTCCCTGTTGGACAGGAGACCCGGGCGAGCTGCAGAAGGCAACGGGAGTGGGGTGTCCCCTCCCGCTCCTTGGAATGACAGCCGAGTGGCTTCTCAGCCGCATAGGTTGTCATTACATGACAGCCGACCGTCTGATATGGACACCGGTACTGGGGTGATGCCTCTAGCTGCAGGCATCCCCCCCGGTACAAGCACTTTCCCTGAAATATCGGCAATATCGGTAAATAAAAAGACGATTCGGATATATCGGGGAAAGTCCATATCGGCCCTCAATATATCGGCTTTGCCGATAATCGGTCGATCTCTAATTTTATCAGCCAGAGACTTTAGCAGTTCCTCAACTATTTGTTTTGAATTTTATCATTTCTTCAGTTCTGGGCATCCCATGCATTCCAAATCCTATCCAAGTTCTATGTTCCCAAAACAAACACTAAAAACTAAAACCCCTAGACTGTTTCTTAAGCCATCAGAGAGAGTGTGGAAAATTCATTTTGCCTGGTTGTGGGTCCTGTGAGGGGGAAATAGGTCTAGCTGCTCATTTGGGGGTTGTATAGAACATTGCCCTGTTTTCCTTCCACCATAGAGTACCTAATAACGTGGCCAGTGAGTGTATATATGTAAAGCGCTGCATAAATTGATGGAGCTATACAAGTACCTATAATAGATAAACAAGTACTTTTCTGTAGCTGCAACATTTTTGATGGTATACAACATGGTAAAATCTACATGTGCTGCACGTGTTTGTTTTTCTTTTTTTCTTTTGCCCTGGTATACACTTTAACTGGCTGTTTACAAAAAGATCTAGTAGTCACAGTGTTAACAGATGCAACTGAGTGCCTAATTTCAGCAGAGCCCA
This sequence comes from Pelophylax lessonae, assembly GCF_965119305.1. Lineage (NCBI taxonomy): Eukaryota > Metazoa > Chordata > Amphibia > Anura > Ranidae > Pelophylax > Pelophylax lessonae. The sequence goes on along the minus strand of NC_138770.1, from coordinate 162,450,005 downwards.
TGCATAATGCATACTGCTGTTGAAGAGATGTGAGATTTTTTACTATCTACATGAACCAGTGTCCAGCCTGTAGCTTCTCTGCACCTGCTTGTCACCTGGCATATCCACTCCTTGCCCTCTGCTTAATAGGTCCACAGCTACATATTAAGGTTGGGGACAACATTGTACAGCAGGGGTAAAGCACTAAAAATGTTTGCAACTAGACAACCAAGTCAGTAGCTACACCACTGGATATTTAGATACAAATAATGCTTCTATGATTTCTTTTTTAATGTTTCTGCATTTTATCCATCTCTGAATATGTGCTTGGATGAGTTTCTCCCTCATTATTCAACCAAGAACACACCTTTAAGACCAGATTCGCCTCATTTACTTTTACAGTTACTTTCATGGATGAATTAGAGCTGCTGAAAGACCATAAGCATCTCCTTCCCCTTCTGTTTATACTTTTCCTGAACCCTGGAGAAGAAATTGAACGGTACATCGCATTATAATATATAGAAAATAATCATCCACCTGAAGATAAGTAGACTTTGGATGAGTGTAGCCTACCCTGGATGGATGGGGCTCTGAATACAAATCTGTAATAATGAGTGACTTAGGAATAGGTGGACTGAAAAAGAAGAATGCAAAGTTCTCATTTCAATTCATGTGTGGAAAACCACCTTGGGATTACTAGGAAATTTAAATAATAAAACTTTCAATCACAATGCTGACAGGCCTATGTGTTAACTGAAGATGTCTCCATATGCACAACAAAAGTTAACTTTTAAAAAATTCTAACACAAGCTCCCCTGCTCCTGAAAACAAAATCAACAAAAACAGAATCCATTTAAATGAGCTAAACTAAAGCCTTAGAAAAAAAAAGATGCTCTAGAATTTTTGGGTTGTATTTACAAAAAGGTAAAATAAAAATGTAAAATGGTAAAAAGGGTAATAAACATTTTTACTGAAAATCACAATTCTGACATGTTTCCCTAGGTAGAAAATAGTGCACAAACCATTTTCTTGTGGAATAAATCGTTTAATTAAAATAAGCAACTAAAATCTATTCATCAAATAAAGTCACTTACTTGTAATGACATGTAATGATTTTTTCCCTTGATTATTTTCTATCTAAATGTTTTTACATTAAACCTGACATAATACATTTTTTTGAAGAATGAAAGCTGAATAATTCATTTCCAAAAGAAGTAATATTTTTTTTTCTCCATTTGTTATTATGCATGGCAACAATACCATATTCCATTTAGCCTTTTCTAAATTAGTGAAATTTTGTAGCAGAAAACCAAAAAAAAAAAAAAAGAATTTGCTTTTATCAGTAATTTCTATTTCATTTGTGTTTCAGAGATTCTTGAAGAATGTATTTGAAATACAAAAATAATTTATACCAGTTTAAATAAAACATCAATTGTTGGCTTGACCCTTAAAGAGCAATGAAACCTATATCAAAATCACGCACAATGTTGTTGATCTAAGTAACTTAGAATAACTTGGATAGTGTAACAGAGACCCTGGTTACCACAATGCGTGGTGTTATGCCTCGTACACACGCAACGATTATCGGCCGACCGATCGTCCGACTTTTGTCCAGTGTTGTTGTGTTGGTTGGAATGTGCTCTAGACTTGCACTGGACTTTTGTTGGTCGACAGAAAATGACGTCACTACGTTCGACGCATGTTCGACGCACGTCCGACGCTACAAAAGAGGAAGTGAGTTTTTGGCTGTGACCCTTCTGGGCATCTCACGCTGATTTCGGTAGCATTTGTTTGGTTAACGACATTTCGCTATTTTCCGAGACATCGTTCGAGAATTTATTATGGAGACCGAGGATTCGACTCTTGCTGCAGTTGGGCTTGGAGTTATGGCTCTGAGGCGAGTTATGAGCAAGAGGAAGAAGAAGCAGACCTCCTGGACCAAAAATTGGTTGCTTAACCGTGATCAATTTTCACACATGTCCTTGCTGAGGGAGCTCCAGGAAAATAATCCTGATGACTTCAGGAATTATTTGAGGATGACGGATCCCATCTTTCACCGTCTTCTTGCCCTGGTGTCCCCCTATATTCTGAAGCAGGATACGTGTATGCGGGTTGCAATTACTCCTGAAAAAAGGTTAATTGCAACTTTGAGATATCTTGCAACAGGGAGAAGCCTGCAGGATCTCAAGTTCACCACAGGCATCTCCCCCCAAGCTCTTGGAGTCATCATCCCTGAGACCCGCTCTGCTATCATCAAAGTCTTGCAGAAGGACTATATCAAGGTATGTTTCCTTTTTTTAGATTACATTCCATGTATTTGTCATCTCATCCGAATTTTGCTTATTTTGGATGTACATCAAATTACAGATGTCATTATTTTGTAACTACCCTCTGTCCGCATGCACATAGTAGTAAAGCTTTATATTTTCATAACCATTTGTAAAATTACCCAGTAACCACCCCAGCATTCTCTCCTATGTGTCCCTAAACGCATTGCCTGTTAACAGTATATTGAATCTGTGTCGTTTTCTGACTTTCCCTGAACCAATTATTTCTTTGCAAATGTTTTAGTACCTAGTTTATGATTTATCTTATAGACATCAGTCCATCCATTCCAACCTATGATTGTGTATGTTTATGTAATGCTGTTAAAATGTTCAGTGGCCACAAGCCCTTATTGATGTATAAAGGCATAGTTTTACTTACCCACCCATGCTAAATGTAAAAGTCATCATATACCAAAGCTCTAGCTGGTGAATTACAATATAATCACATTAGGAGGTTCAAAATAAATGTATGTAGATGTCATACCCCAAAATGCTAAAGATTTCCTAAATGTTGTTTTTATCTTAAAGTTGCATAAGCATTTAACAGACAAATGTGTGTGTGATAATGTGATGTGCTCAAGCACTAATTGTTTTTTTTTTTTTCCCCACAGTTTCCTTCAAACGCAGAGCAATGGCTGGAGATTGCTGCTCAATTCAACGAACAGTGGAATTTTCCCAATTGTGGGGGTGCTATAGATTGGAAGCACGTCCGCATTGTCCCCCCTCCGAATTCTGGCTCATATTTTTATAATTATAAAGGTTTTTTTAGTATAGTAATGCTAGCCATAGTTAATGCTAACTATGAGTTCCTGTTTTTGGATATTGGCGAAAATGGCCGCAATTCGGATGGGAGAGTTATTGAGCAGATGGAGTTCGCTCGTCGCCTTCATAACGGCACTCTGAACTTGCCATCCAGGGAGCAAACCATTGAGGGGCTGAGTTTTGTGTTTGTGGCAGATGATGCTTTTGCACTTGGGGAGCATCTTATGAAGCCCTTCCCTCAAAGGAACCTCACCCCCGAGCAAAGGATCTTCAATTACCGGTTGTCCAGAGCTCGCAGAGTGGTGGAGAATGCCTTCGGGATCATGTCGCACCGTTTCTGTATATTCCTGACTTCCATTCAATTCATCTGGCACTCTACAAAATAGATCACGTGGTCCTGTGTTTCTGCATTTTACACAACTATTTACGCAGGAATGCTGAGAACTATATAACTTTTCAGCAACTGGATACTGACCCTGCCATGCCAGGGCCAAGTGGAGAGGCACAACCACGTCAGCAAGTGGAGTCCATGACCTCAATGGAAGTCGGCCGTTCTGGATTGGCATCCCAAAGTGCCCGTGATATCCGTCAAAAATATCTTGAATATTTTGTGGGGAGAGGGGCTGTTTCGTGGCAGGAATTACTGCCAGACACATGATAATTTTGAGATATCTACTAATATTTCTGCAATAAAAAAAATGGAATGATTCTGTATTGTGTATTCTAATAATGTGTGCACATATCAAAAACAACATTTTTGTGTTCATCATGTGTTATATATGTGTGACTTTAGAAGGGTTAATACATTCATCAGTGTGTTTATCTACTGTTGTCTCTCCCCAGCTGTTCAAATGCGACTATGGCCATGTGTTTTTTGTTTACCAGTGGTCCAAATAGAAGGGCCTTCTGCACCCCTTTTAATTTCTACAAACCCTCTCACATTGAGAAGTAGGTCACACCCAAGGTTCATCCAATGTCACCTTACATTGGTGGTCATTGGCCAGAAGGTGCCCATACTATATATTTATTGTAATACATTAGTGTACTAACAACTTACCTCTACCTGTTATGTTGCGTTCATTTATGACATCCTTCTCACTGCCCACCAATGTAAGGAGATGTCAGTGTTATGTGAAACTTGCTCAGTGTTGAGATCGAAGTGTTATATATAGGTAATGTAAAGTGAAATAGACAAAGGAACCAGCAATACACTATATATTACACTGTTCTCCCTACACTGATTGCTACTGCCCATCTTAATGCCATATAGAATCCTAGGAGTGCTAGTACTTTAAATAGAACCTATATTTTTGTAGACTGATTGCCACTCAGTTCACAGATATCATTGTGCATTCAGTGTACTAGTGAATGTCCACTGGTCCTGAAGGCACAAACATTTTGGCCGGCTGATAATTATACACACAATCAAAACTGCTTTAATTAACATGCCAATATGTGAACAGGACAGCCATCATACATTTTGTGCTACTTTACCCAGCTTTAGACCTGCCCCCCACCGAAAGTCAAAGAAAGAATCGAACACACATTGTTGAGTGTATACATTTTTTATTAAAACACATTCACAGGGTTAGGGTTAGGGTGTTGTAAAGTGCTTCATATGCATAGGAGCCCTGTCTAAAACTGTAACAAACTTGGGGACACCTTTTACAGATGATGATGCATGTATTGGCCAAAAAATAGGCCATAAAATTTAAAACGAACATCGGGAAAAACAAAAACATCCCAATAAAAACCAATAAAATATATAGAAAAAGAAGCTTAAAATTTGGCAAGCATGTCAACAAAGTCACGCATTTTTTTTGTAAGGCTGTAGCAGCCTCCTTCATTTTTTCAAGCTCAGAGCAGCATTGTAGAGCCTCAACTGTCATCCTGGCTATAGTGCAACTAGGAATAACATGACCTGTTAATAAAAAATCATATATTAAGTACATGCCAAGCAACTATATGAGGTCATAATATCTAATAATTTGGGGTCAAGTTCATCTTAAACTAATGAAGAGTTAATACCTACCCTGATCTTCGGATCTTCTCCTCTCCGCTCTTCTGTTGTCCGCTCTTCTGCTCTTTTGCCCTTGGCTCTTCTTCCTCCGCTCCTCCTCCGATTCTGTCCCCGATGATTATGCCGGTCTCCGGTTTCTGATGCTTATTATATATCCATTAGGGGCGTGACCACCTGATGACGTCATCTGGAGACCCCTCCCCCTTATGTCACAGATGATGTCATCTGTGACATAAGGGGGTGGTGCCTCCCGATGACGTCATCGAGAGGTCACGTCCCTAATGGCTATGTATTAAGCTGCAGAGACCGGAGACCGGCATAGTAATAGGGGACAGCATCGGAGGAGGACAGGAGGAAGAAGAAGAGCCAAGGGCAAAAGAGCAGAAGAGCGGACAACAAAAGAGCAGAAGATTGGACAGCAGAAGAGCGGAGAGGAGAAGATCAGAAGAGCAGAGTGGAGAAGACCGGATGAAGATTTTTAATAAAATTTCAAAAACGTCTCCTGTCGTTATTCACATACACTGCCTTTTATGGGGTGAATGGGTAGGGGTACAATGTAACCCTACCCATTCACATAGGGAGGGGGGTCCGGGATCTGGGGCCCCCCCTTGTTAAAGGGGGCTTCCAGATTCCGATGAGCCCCCTGCCCGCAGACCCCCACAACCACCGGCCAGGGTTGTGGGGATGAGGCCCTTGTCACCATCAACATGGGGGCAAGGTGCTTTGGGGTGGGGGGTGCAGAGCCCCCCCTGCCCCAAAGCACCAACACCCCCCCATGTTGAGGGCATGTGGCCTGGTGTGGTCCAGGGGGGGTGGGGCCGCTCGCTCGTCTGTCCCCTCCCCTTTCCTGGCCTGCCGGGCTGCATGCTCGGATAAGGGTCTGGTATGGATTTTGGGGGGGACCCCACAGCATTTATTTGGCGTGGGGCTACCCTAAAATTCCATACCAGACCCAAAGGGCCTGGTTTGGAACCTGGGGTGGGGGACCCCATGCCGGTTTTTCCCATTTTGGCGTGGAGTTCCCCCTCAAGATTCTCACTGCGCAAGTCGCCCCGCAAGTTGGATCATCCTGATCCGACTTGCGGTGCGACTTCCATTCAAATCAATAGGCTCCCATAGGGAACCATTGATTTTGAATGGAGGCAGAAAAAAATGCTGCTAAAAGCAACGTGGCAAAACGTGCAATAACGCAAATGAGAAAAGCTACTGAAAGCACGTTTTTACAGCTGCTTTTTCCGGGATCAGAACTAGCTTTGACGCACGTTTTTTCAAACGCCCCGTGTGCATGGGGCCTAAGAAAACCTGCAAACATAGAAAATATATGTTAGGTCAAAAATGTGAATCAGTTTAAATCATGTGTCAAATATATAATCATATAGTGACAAATCTACACAAATGGAGAAAACTTTAGAAGATTTGTCACTATGGGCCTAATTCAGTATAAGTTTGGAGTAGAGCTGCTCACTTCTCCAGAAATAACTCCAGCCTAAACTCATTGCATCCTAATTAGGTAAGTGGCTGGAGTTAAACCATCAACTAGATGCTTTAATGAATTGTTGGAGTTAACTTAGACTGAATTCGGGTTTGGAGTTAACTTAGGCTGAATTTGAGTTTGGAGTTAGCCAAATTCCCTTTGTGTTTTTCATAAAAGGAAATTTGTCTATTCTGAATCACTATTACACAGCAGTGTCATTTATTATGGTTTATTTTAATTTTAAGGTATAGTTATGTATCTTATGTGTTTTAACCTTTAGATTTTCTAATAGCAGACTACACAGCTGTCTAATTAGCAGTCTTCATTCTTTATTCATCTGAAACTTTCAGGCATATCTGATTGTATTCAGCACTTTGGTGTAGTGGGCTAAGCTCACAGCCAAAGATTGCTAGGTCATGAGTTCAAAGCCCAACCATGATAACACCCTGTGTGCCATAATTTTTTTTGGCCACATAGTAATACATTGGCTACATCACCTAAAATTGCATGTCAATGGCCTTGTATATTCAAGAAACAAACATGCATATGTGCAGGGTGCAATTATGCATTTGCCAAGTTTCAGTATTTATTTATAGCTGTCTAAAATTTAAGAAGGTGATGGCACACTTGGGATTTGAACTCATGCTCTCAGTGTTTATAGCCAGGAACACTAACAACTAAACCGTTGAGCGGAGCATGATTACCCCCTGGAATATTTATTCCCATGTTTCAATAGTTAACCACTTCCTTACAGGGCAGTTACACCCCTTCCTGCCCAGGCCAATTTTCAGCTTTTTATACTGTTGCATTTTGAATGACAATTGTGCGGTCATGCAACCCTGTACCTAACACAAATGTATGACAGTATTATCATAAAAAATAGTGCTTTCTTTTGGTGGTATTTGATCACTGCAAGGTTTTTTTTCTATTGGCAAAAAGAAGACCTAAATGTTTGACCCCTAAAATAATGTGTTTTTGTTTATGTAATAAAATTTGGTAAATCAATATGTTTTTTGTTGCACTGACGAGCATTGATGAGGCTGCGCTGGCAGGCACTGATGAGACACTAATATGCAGCACTGATAGATAGGTGGCACTGATATGCAGCATTGATGGGCATTGATAGGTGGCACTGATGGGCAATGATTGGCACTGGTGGGCAGCACTGAAAGATGGTAATGATGGGCAGCACTGATGAGGAGGGCACTAACAGGTTCCCTGAGCACTGATTGGCATCAATGGTGGCATGGGTGGGCATCCCTGGTGGCTCTAGTGGCATCCCCCAAGGGTCTGCACTGGTAATCAATGCTCTGATTACAAGCACAGACCCCCCCCCCCCCCACACACACACACACACACACTTACTTTGCATATGAATGCCATTTCTTCACAGCTGAAAATGGCCCTCACCATGATTAGCCAGTTGATTGTGACCACTTGCTGGAATGTGTGCAAGCCAATTTGGTGTAATTTCTGGTCCAGGGCGAACGCCAATGTGCCATTTGCAATTTATTGTAAAGAGATTTTGCTTTATTTTAAAAATGGCGCACACAGACAACTAAAATGTATTGGAAATGTTTTACCTAGGCCAGTGTTGGTAACCCTTAACCCCCCCCAAGATGTTTTTGCCCTACATTTCCCAAAATGCTCATGTACTCTGCAGTGTAGGTGAGCATCATGGGAAATGTTACAAAACACCTGTGTTGCCAAGGTTCATCATCACTGACCTAAGCTAACTAAAAAGGTGAGTGAGCGCTGTAGCAATCTTTTATTTAGTAATCATTTTTAGTGATTTTTTTATTAAATGTTTTGGTTACATTCATCCACAGCGACTGAATGGAAATTTTGTATTATTCCTTAATTTATATATTTTTAGCTAAATATATACATAAACACTTTAATTTCTTCTTACAATTTAGCCCCCACACACACACACACACACCACCCCCCCCCACACACATACACACACACCACACCTCCCCCACCCCACACACACACACACACCACACCTCCCCCCCCACACACACACACACACCACACCTCCCCCCCCACACACACCACACCTCCCCCCCACACACACACACCTCCCCCACACACACACACACCTCCCCCCCACACACACACCTCCCCCCCACACACACACCTCCCCCCCCCACACACACACACACACCTCCCCCCCCCACACACACACCTCCCCCCCCACACACACACACACACACACACATCCCCCCCCACACACACACACACACACACACCTCCCCCCCCACACACACCTCCCCCCCCCCCCCACACACACACACACCTGCCCCCCCACACACACACACACACCTCCCCCCCCCCACACACACACACCTCCCCCCCACACACACTTCGCTGGAGTAAATGGAGAAACCCTACCCAAGTTCATACTGTACTGCCATTGCACACACACAAAAAATACAAGAAATGGATTACATTCAATAGACACAAAAGATATCTGAATTACATCTAGACAAATATGAAGAAAAGAAAACAATAAACCAGGAGCTGTGTACAAATGAATAAGCTTTATTGAACATGTATAAAACATCAGTAATCACTCAAGCAAGCATGTGAAATGTGCAATGCCCCCCCCCCAAAACCCCCAAATCAAGTAATTTTTATTCAAATTACAGTGCAAAGATACAACATATGATGGATAGATAGAGCTTACAATATCCAAAAGTCAAGCAAAATAAGTTGTAGACACCTTAGTATTAAGCATAAAACATACCCAACATACTTTTATGTTAATTGTTTGCATGAGCCTGCCTTTTCATTTAAATACCATCAAATCAGTAGAACATACAGCTACACAGAGGCATGAAAATAAAAAAAAAAACATGTATAGAGTACATAAAGACACACTTTGCAAAAACTATACCAAACAGTTAGAGCATGAAAAGTATTCATCCAACAGAATACACTTACTGCAATATGGATCTTTAGGAATGCCAGCAAACCCCCCCCCCCCCACCCCCAAAAGCAAATTCGGACATAAAGACCTGTGGCCCTTCCACAGGCCAAATGATATGATCTCATACATCGGTCGGTTGTCGGAAGCATCATACTAACAAGCTGAAAAACGGCCGATCGGACGTTGGGCGAAAATTCCCGGCCAATAATCGATGCGTGTGTACGAGGCATTAGTTTTGATCATGTTACCATCACAAATGCTCCTGATGTAATGCTATATATCAGGGAAATATCCTGAATGACCCAATACCACCTGCCGTTATTTTAAAATTTCCTGCAGCTGTAAGTTATTATGATTTATTCATTCCACTACAGATCTATGGTTTCTATGTAGATAGATTTTAGCTGCTGTCTAAGTAAAGTTTCTACAACTCCACCATGCCAAGAACACAATAACCCTATCTATGAAAAAATTACCTACTGTTTTCAGCAGTTGAAGTTTATCCTGAACTCTGGTACTTGTCTCACCCCCAGTGCAATGATAGGATCAGAAAATCTACATTGTGGACAAGATAACATCCCATCAATCTGATAATGAACAACTGGGGATACATGACAAAGTCTCTGAAGAAAGAGAGAAGTAAGTGCATCTATCTATCTATCTATCTATCTATCTATCTATCTATCTATCTATCTATCTATCTATCTATCTATCTATCTATCTATCTATCTATCTATCTATCTATCTATCTATTTATTTTTTATCGTGTCGTTAGTGCATTTTTGGTAATTGTTTGTTGTTCTTTACAGGATGTTGGCACATACACTCCCATCAGAGGCCATGGACATGGATGTAGATAGAGTCAGAGGGTGACTGAAATGACTTCACAAACAGAGGAGAGGAATATGGCATTGCTGCAGAAGTGCAGCAGGAGTGGAATAGAGTGGATGCATTTTTTGGATTTAAGCAACCCACGTGCCATCTACAGTCTCCACATGTACCATGTACTGGGTACAATGGTGGAGACCTTGATAAGCAGTGCATAGATAGCATGTATGCTCTTGCTATTCAGTACCATGCTAGAAGATGGAGTGGCGGGCACCCCCAAGCTATGCAAGCACTGCTTTTCAAGGTGCTCTCATGTACCATGGGACCTCAGCAGCTTCTTCATGCCATCGTCCCCCTCCTCAATGCTTGCTACCACATACCCATTCTTTCACAGAACCTTCTGCTCCCCCCTTCCATTGCCCCAAATCCCCATTGGGTTTTCCTCTTCCAAGCCTGTCTCAACCTACCAATCATTACAAAGGTTCATTTACTCCCTCCATCCATGGCCTCCAATCCTGATATAATTTTCCTCCTTCACATCTGCCACCACCTACCCTTGCTATTTAGAGCCCTACTTTCAAGGCCCCCAATCCCCACTGAATTTTCCTCCCCCACCTTTCCATTTCCGCACAGATTTATCTGCTTCCTCCCTCCATGGACCCCAATCCACATGGGAATTTCCTCCTTTCCTGCCCTGACTTACCCATTCCTTTGTAAAGCCCCCCTTCTATCATTCCTAAACCCTACAGGGATAGTTCATCATCCTTCCTAGTGTACCATCAACTTTAGTTCCTTTTTTTCTGCCCTTTTTTTTTTACACTTTTTTCCTGTTTTGTATATTTTTTGTTGGGCAAATTCCTTACCGGTTAAAGTTACTTTTTGCACAACGCATACTGTTGTAGTGTTTTCTTAAATTAAAAGAAAAGTTTCTGCTGCACTGCAGCAAAAATGTGTATAATTATTTTTCTGTATGGTGAAAACATTTACCCACACCAAGGCAGATGGTATATTTTTGCTTTATCAAAGAGAACAAAAAAGGCACTGCTCACCAACAATGTGCATTAGTTAGGAATGGGTGAACAGTTCGGCCCGAGCATGAGTTCAGGTCGAACACTTGCCTGCTCGGCCATTCGCTGAACACCCAAATTAGCAGGGTTTTCACCGGGTATTCACCCCGATGAACACCCTGCAATACACTGAGCTCTGCACAGTGCAATCTTTGCCCTGATTGGGCAAAGTTTTGTCTAATCATGGAGCAGTGTAAGCTGGTCATTAAGGAGCGGGGCATGAAAGCTGGCGGCGGCATCCTTAACAACCGATGAGTCATCAGCTGTGGCAGGTCAGAAAAGGGGGGGGGGGCGAGCGAGTGCCCCCTGGAACTATACCAGGCCACATGACCTCAACATGGGGGGTGGGTGCTTTGGGGCGGGGCTCTTCTCCACCACCACAAAGCACCTTGTCCACATGTTGATGGGTACAAGGGCCTCTTCCCGAAAACCCTGGGCTGTTTGTTGAGGGTTTTCAGGCAGGGGGCTTATCAGAATCTGGAAGCCCCCTTTAATAAGGTGCCCCCAGATCCTGGCCCCCCATGTGAATGGGTATTGGAGTACCCCTACTCATGCACCAAAAATGTGTACAAAATTAATAACCACATAAAACAGTTCTTGATAAATCCCTTATGAAAATATGATGTAACCAGGTGCCCCACCCCCCGGCCTATATAAGAAAAGTAAAAGCGCAGAGCGAGTGTACAGTGGGAGACCTTTTCTCTATTTTTCGAGTCGGCAGGCGGCGTTATGGACGATGGATTTACATCGAGGGACACTATTTTTTTTATTTTTTAATAAAGGATTTGTCAAGTGTGGTTATTACTTTTGTATACTTTATTGGTGAATGGGTAGGGTTACTATGTACCTGATACCCAGTTACATGGGGTTAAAGGGGGCTTTCAGATTCTGATAAGCCCCCTGCCTTCAGACCCCGACAACCACAGCCCAGGGTTGTCAGGAGGAGGCCCTTGTCCCAATCAACATGGGGACGGGGTGCTATCATGTACCTGGTGTGGAGGCCAATGGAGAGAGGGCTTCCCTTGCGGCTAAGTTCCAGACTCCCCTGAAAGTGAGAACAGGAGGAGTCAGGCTCAAAGTAGCACAGGTCGCCTGTGATGTTGATTGCAGAAGAACTCAGAAAGGTTTCTGATGTGCGAAGTAGTGGCTGCAGCCAGGTGGGGTCTGTGAGAGGTGGCAGGTCTGTGTTTGCACTAAGGCAATGGGAAGTCAGTTCAAGCCAGAGTTCAGAGCCGGGAGGATACCAGAGCAGGCAAGGTCAAATAGGGAAGCCGAGATCAGACACAGGTAACAGGAGAGAATATCCAAAGACAAGCCGAGTTCGGGTCAGGAGACAAGCAGAATAGTAAGGACAAGCCGGGTCGATAACAGAGAACTTTCAGGAACAAGGATCACAGGAACACGGTACAAGCTGAAGATCAATCAGCAACTTCAATTACTGGCACACTTCCTTATAAAGGCCCATGTGATGTGCTGGCTGAGATGCTGGGTGCTAGAGCCCTTCTCCTGCCATTGGTGTCCTGACTGATGCTGGGTCCTAGAGACCCTCTTCTACCACTGGAGCCCTGACAGGTGCTTTGGGGTGGGGGGGTGTGTTTCAGGAGGGAGGGGCGCTAGTTCCCTCCCCCCATTTCCTGACCTGCTAGGCTGTATGCCTGGATAAGGGTCTGGTATTGATTTTGTAAGGGGACCCTATGCCGTTTTTTCCTTATTTTTTCAATTGCTGGGTGCAATTGTAACCATGACTCACTTTAAATAGAATTTGACTCGTTTTTTTTTTCTTCTTTAGAAATGTATTTTTGGCTGTAGCTTGTTTTACACATGCCACAGATGCACCACTTTACAGGCACATTAAGGGGCCCACCAGGCAATATATTTAAAGGAATTTTTCATTTTTATTGTTGCACCTTAACCGCTTGCCGCCCGCCCGCCGTCATATGACGGCGGAGCGGAGCGACCATTATCCTGGGCCGCCGTCATATGACGGCGGCACTTTAAGCAGGGCAGGCGCGCGATCGCATGCGCGCCGCCCTGCACTGCCGGTGTCGGGGTGTCCCCGGGACACCCCCCGTCACCGGCAGGGGGGAAACAGCCAATGGGCGTGGCTGTTTCCCACGTGATCGGCTGTGTTCCAATGACACAGCCGATCACAATGAAGGCGCCCACTAGATGACCGCGCATGCGCGATCGGGAGCGCGCAGCGCGGTCATGTCGGTGGCACTGTGTTCCGTAGGAACACAGCTGTCACCGGCGGTAGTAAACAGTCACTGACAGTGACTGTTTACTATGTGATCGGCTGTGAATCCATTCACAGCCGATCAGAAAATGTAAACAAAGAGCAGTAACTCAGTGTTACTAGCTCTTCTCCCCTCATACAGTTTCCAGTATGAGGAGAGCAGAGCCAGAAATAGTGAGTTACTGCTCTGTACACATGTCACAAAGTAAAAATCACACTAATAAAGGTCCCCACACTGTCCTCAGCCCCCCCCCCCAATGTCACCTGTCACCCAACAGTCACCTCATCAGTGCCCAGAAATTGACACCCATAACGTTCACATGTGAGCGCAGCGATCGCAGGCAGAATCACTGCGATTCTGCCCGCGATCCGGAAATCATTGCAAATCGCGGGACGCCTGTGCGTTGCCCCTGATTTGCAATAGCATCCCAAACGCTGTGCGATGTTGCCGCCATTTCCGCCTGCCGAATCGCGGTAACATCGCGCAAACATCGCATGACGCCCAAAAAAGGTACAAGAGTTTCTTTGGAGCGTCATGCGTTGTTTGCGCAATGTTACCGCGATTCGGCAGGCGGAAATCGCAGCAACATCGCACAGCATTTGGGGTGCTATTGCAAATCACGGGCAACGCACAGGCGTCCCGCAATTTGCAATGATTTCTGGATCACGGGCAGAATCGCAGTGATTCTGCCCGTGATCGCTACGCTCACATGTGAACATAGCCTAAAGTTCACCGGTCACCAGAGACTGCCATCAGTACCGCCGTGCACCATCGCCCGTCACCTGTCACCCATCAGTGACCATCGCCCGTCACCTGTCACCCCATCAATCACCGTCACCTGTCACCCCATCAGTCATCGTCACCTGTCACCCCATCAGTCACCGTCATCTGTCACCCTATCAATCATCGTCACTTGACACCCCATCAGTGATCGTCACTTGTCACCCCATCAATCATCGTCACATGTCACCCCGTCAGTGATTGTCATCTGTCACCCCATCAATCATCGTCACTTGTCACCTCATCAATCATCGTCACCTCATCAATCATCATCACCTGTCACCCCATCAGTCATCGTCACCTGTCACCCCATCAGTCATCGTCACCTGTCACCCCATCAGTCATCGTCACCTGTCACCCCGTCAGTCATCGTCACCTGTTTGCCATATACATGCAATCACTTACTGACCGCCTAACGACTATATGCGTCGGCCATTAAAAGCTAAATACTGGGGTTATGGCAGCAGATAGCCCCCATAACCCCGGTATTTTTTGAAACGGCGGGCGGTCGGCTTTCAGATAAGGGTGGTCCCAGTGGCGGATTCGCCGCGGAATTACCCTTACGGAGCAGGGGAAGAGGTGCCCCCCCCCCTCCTGCCGCGTCCCAGACGTTTTCCCAGCTTACCGGACCCGCCGGCAGCGGGGAAAACTATCCGGTCCCGGATCCTCAGAGACAGGAAGTCGAGTGAGGGCAAGATGGCCCTCACTCAACTCTATGGTCTTGGAGGACCGGAGCTACGTCAAAAGACGTTGCCTAGCAACCGGTTTAAAGGGCCGCTTTTTTTTTTGCTTTTTTTTTTTTCCCTCTTTCAACAATTTTTTTTTTTTTTTTCTTTTTTAGTGTAGTTGTGAGGTGTGAGGTCTTTTTGACCCCAGATCTCACAATAAAGAGGACCTGTCATGCCTATTTCTATTACAAGGGATGTTTACATTCCTTGTAATAGGAATAAAAATGATCAAAACATTTTTTTTTTAAACTGTGTAAAAATAAAAAAATAATAAATAAAATAAATAGGAAAAAAAAAAAAAAAAAAAAATTAAAGCGCCCTGTCCCCGTTAGCTCGCGCGCAGAAGCAAACGCATACGCAAGTCCCGCCCACATATGTAAACGGTGTTCAAACCATACATGTGAGGTATCGCCGCGATCGTTAGAGCGAGTGCAATAATTTGAGCCCTAGACCTCCTCTGTAACTCTAAGCTAGTAACCTGCAGAAATTTTTAAAATGTTGCCTATGGGGATTTTTAAGTACCAATGTTTGGCGCCATTCTGTGAGCATGCGCAATTTTGAAGCATGACATGTTGGGTATCTAATTACTCGGCGTAACATTATCTTTCATATTATGGAAAAAAATTGGGCTAAATTTACTGTTTTCTTATTTTTTAGTTCAAAAAAGTGAATTTTTTTCAAAAAAATCGCATTTGGAAGACTGCTGCGCAAATATGGTGTGATAAAAAATATTGCAACGATCTCCATTTTATTCTCTAGGGTCTCTGCTAAAAAAAAATATATAATGTTTGGGGGTTCCAAGTAGTTTTCTAGCAAAAAAAATTATTTTAGCTTGTAAACACCAAGTGTCAAAAATAGGCCCAATCTTAAAGTGGATAAATGGACAACTTTGTGTAAAGCGCTACTTGGATGTGAGGCCTATGTATGTGGCCAGGCTGTGAAAAAGTGTTACACATGTGGTATCGCCATACTCAGGAGGAATAGCAGAATGTATTTTGGGGTGCAAGTTTTGCTATGTACATGCGATGTGTTAGATAAATATTGCATAAATGGACAGCTTTGTGTAAAAAAAATGTGTTTTCATTTTCTTTCCACATTTTCCAAAAACTTGTGGAAAAAAATGACATATTCAAAAGACTCATTATGCCTCAAAGATTATACGTTGGGCTGTTTGCTTTACAAAATGGGGTCATTTTATGGGGGTTTCCATTGTCCTGGTGCTCCAGGGCCTTCAAAAGTGCGATAGGTTGTCAGGAAATGATATGTGTAATTTGTGCTCCTAGAATGCCGGACGCTGCTACTCGGATGTTAGGCCTCTGTATGTGGCCAGGCTGTGAAAAAGTCTCACACATGTGGTATCGCCATACTCAGGCAGAGTAGTAGAATGTGTTTTGGGGTGTAGTTGCAAGTATACATGTGCTGTGTGAGAGAAATAACCTGTTAATACGGCAATTTGTAAAAAAAAAAAAAAAATCTTCATTTTGCAAAGCATTGTGGGAAAAAATTACAACTTCAAAAAACTCATCATGCCCCTTATTAAATACCTTGGAATGTCTACTTTCCAAAAAGGGGTCATTTGGGGGGTATTTGTACTTTCCTGACCTTTTAGTGTCTCAAGAAATGAGATAGGCCTTCAGTACATCAGGTGTGATCAAGTGTGATCAATTTTCAATGAATAGCACCATAACTTGTGGACTCTATAACTTTCACAAAGACCAAATAATATACACTTACTTGGGTTATTTTTACCAAAGATAAGTAGCAGTATAAATTTTGGCCAAAATTTGTGAAGATAAATGACTAATTTGCAAAATTTTATGACAGAAACAAAGAAAAATGCGTTTTTTCACGATATTTTCAGTCTTTTTTTATTTATAGCACAAAAAATAAAAAAACCCAGTATTGATCAAATACCATCAAAAGAAAGCTCTATTTGTGTGAAAAAAAGGACACAATTTTTGTATGGGTACAGTGTTGCATGACTAAGTAATTCTCAGTCAAAGTGTGAGAGCGCTGAAAGCTGAAAATCGGTCTGGGCAGGAAGGGGGTGAAAGTGCACTGTAGGCAAGTGGTTAAGCATAATTAAAATCACTGCTCCTGAAAATGTTTTTTTTTTTTTTTCATTGTTACATTTCCCCCAGGGCAGTACCCATACCCCATACCCCTTTTATGGCCCATTACTTGCATAAAAGCTTTCAAAATTGGCACTTTTGATTTTTCCTATTTGGCTCCAATAGACTTCAATAGGGTTCATCATTCAGGTTAAAACATTTGCAGTGTTCGGGAGTTCTGCTGCAAACCTAACAGGGGGTGTTTGACCCATCCCTGGCATTAGTATATAGATAAATGTGGCCTCAGCCAGCGCTGCTTCAGCCATGCTCCCCTGACATGTTTTGTCCCACTCACAGGGACTTGGCCTCAGTGAATAGGGCGAAACATGTCAGGGGAGGGGGTGGCTTGATCAGGGCTGGCTGAGGTCATATTTATCTACATACTAATGAACTGGGCTGGGGAACGAATCCTTTTCTTCTCTTTCATAATGCTCTTACACCTCTGAATGGTGCACTGACTCCAGCTCCCTTCACTGAAACCTGTGGGGAGATCTCTGTTTTAGCTTAGAGCGGCACTGCAAGTTTCATTTGGATCACTGTGAGTATATTTTTGACTCCCACGTTTTTTAGCTGTGTTTAGTAAATATATACAGACACCAAAGTGGACTGTACATTTTTGCCTCCCACCTGGTGAAAACTGGAACATTGTGGAGGTCTTTCTTGCACCTCCTTCCCAACTCTCCTAAAGGTAGAGACAGAGAGTGTGAAGGCACAGAATGGCATAACTGCCGGAGTAGCTGGTTGCTGATGTCAGCTTCTTAGGTGTGTAACGCTGGAAGTCACAGTCCTCAGGTCAGGTTTCTGAAGCAGCTGGACACTAGAGCAGAAGATGGAAGCAGAGCCAGGAGACAGGAAGCAGTCAGCGACAGCCAGGAAACAAGGGATCAAATTGGCAAACAGAGCAATTTCAGGAGACACTCTAGAGTCAGTAACAGCCAGGCAAAGCAGTACAGAATCAGCAGGTAAATACAGGCCCAGTAAGCAAGCCGAGGTTAGAATAAGCAGATGAACAAAGAAGAGGCAAGAGCAGAGGCAACATCCAGGGGAAAGCCAGGTCATACATGGGTAAGTGAGTGCAGCAGATCAGGTCTCAGGAACACAGGAACAAGTTGAAGACCATAGAAGCAACTTCTTATAGCATCAGACCAGTTTAAATAGGCTGCTGGGCAAGAGTGCCCTTGCTAATTGCTATGTGCACGTGTGCAAGTACCGTAAATTGGAATGGCTTACTTTACATTGCCTATTTGCTTAAAAATATGAGCATGCATGCAATGAGCACATGTGCATGAGCATGAGCATAAATCCACACTGATTTCCTGGTGCTAGGGATCTCGTTTACCTTAAGGTTTTTCCTCTGTGTGCGATAAATGCATACAGACACCAAAGTAGATTGTATGCTTTACCTCCCACAGAATGCATATGTGGATAATGGCCATTTTTATGCACACAAAAATAAATGATATGTAGCACCACCCCCGCAGGAGCTGTTGATTATGTTATTGGGTCTACACCCTGCCTAACAACCCACGGAATTGGCTCGATCCCTCCTCAGGCACAACTGACCCAGAATAGGACTGAACTATCCGATGGATACACAGATTGGAATACAATACTTCAATATGCAACAGTGATTTGTTACCTTTTCCAATGGTAGTCCTTCTGGGTGACACACAATGGAACAACACACAGGATTGTAATTAACCAAAGCTTAGTTTACTATGCATCAAATTGAACAAGGAAGATACATTGAAACACAGTTCCTTAAAATGAGTTACTTGAATCAGCTTTAAAAAGATAAAAGAAATACCCCACACTTCTCCCTTCCTTTATGCTAGACACGGTACCAGACAGGTAGGCCTATGTAAGTCCCTCTCCCAAAGTTCTCTTCTTTCTTCTTCTTTGAATCTTCGCTAGCAAAATTACTGCGCAGATATATTTGTAATCCGCATTAGGAATGAAGATCAAGAGAGAAAAGAAAGAGCCGTGAGCTGTTGGTTGTCACCGCAGGGTGTCTGTATAACTGAGCAATAACTTCTGTGAGAGAGATAGGCCTCTGGCGACTCCTTTACAGCTATTATTGTTTGTCTATGAGTCTCCTGAGAGAGGATGCTGATCTACCCCGGGGTTTATCACCTTCTGTTACGTTACCGCTATCTGTAGATAAAGCTACCTCTTTGGAAGGTAAAGTCTTTGGCAGATAAAGTTAGTTGTTGGGCAGGTGCCCTCTCACCAACAGGAGTTTCTCCTTCGCGCGCTTCACAGTGGTCTTAGTCTCGGGTAGCTGTACCGGCCGCGCGAGGTCTTTCCTTGGTGGATGACTCCGGTCTCTATAAACAGCGATGGGACCTCCGGGAGATTGTCTCGTGCTTGAGATGGAACGGTTCAACGCCGTCACTCCAGGCTTAGAGGCTTTGGCCTAATATCCAGCATCAGTCCTCAGCTCTAGCTTCTTGGTTCCTCGGAGTCCAGCGCAGAAGGGCCGAGCTTGGCTCCTCCCTTTCTTTAAATAACTTCCCCCATAAAGCCGTGCGGTGCAGCCGTGCACCCTGGATCTTGCAAAGCACCATGGTAGATGTAGTCTCCTCAACTCCCTGGAAAGAAAGTCACGGCCCGGGAAATTCCATGTAACTGTCACTAGAGGGAGCCTAGTTCCTTCCCGGGTATCAAACAGCATCCTTAGGCATATTTAACACCGCTACACACTCCCCCCACTTGAGAAACTTTGGTCCCCAAAGAGGTCAACAGTATGTACCCTAGTGCATAAGTTGGCATTATACAACAAAAACATCAACATATGCCTAACAGGGAGTTATCTGACTTTTCAGGAGCAGAAGCCAAACTCAACAACTGCATATTACAACACAGGTTCGACAAAGGAACCTCCCACCAATTGTCGGGGGAGGGAAGACAAGTCTGGTCACAGACCCCAGACACTTGGGTGGCTTGTACAGATGTGCCTGGGGGTGAGCTAGGGTTGTCCTCCACCAAATCTGCGGTGGAAGAACTAGGCTGGTCAGGAGATCTTTTTGAGGTAAAGACAGCTTCTTCCGAACATTCACCCAATTGATCATAGGTCAGTCTCTTAGGTGGGTGAATGACTCTCCTTTCCCTCTGTTCCTGTGGAGGCATGCTCTCAGAGGTACTAGGACCAGGCAATTCTGAGGATTCATCAATGTCCACCTCTTCATGTCCCAACACATAGGAATCTGATTGTTCAAGAGCGGTGAGTTCTTCTTCAGAGAAAAGTGCAACCTCCTCTTCAGGGTCTTCATCCTCAGCTACTTCTTCTGGAAGCATGTAAGAGGGTACGAATTCAGGGGCTTCTGCCCGAAGAGCTCCTTTGTCAGCCAAGTCAGATGAAGACAGGGAGGCAGGTGTGGGTTCTGACAACTGCGATGACCACAACCAGTCAGGTACCTCCTCTTCATCTTCCAAGTCTTCAGATGGAGAACTTCCCTCCCTTTCATCTGGGAGCGTCGTCTGAGATCTGGTAACTGGTCTGGACCGGCGAGAAGTCGAAGGGGCCTCTGACAAATCTTCCACAGGGGGCATACGAACCGCTTCAGAGAGAGGCAGCAAATGGTTCCTATGCCAAGCCTTCAATGGACCCACACTTCCTTCAGGCCGAATTTGGTACACAGGAAGGTTTGGTAGTTGCTTGCAGATAACATAAGGTTGGGACTTCCAGCGGTCTGCCAACTTGTGTTTTCCCGGGACACCCAAGTTTCTCAACAAAACCCTGTCCCCTGGTTGCAAGTCATGGATCCGAACTTTTAGGTCGAAATTTTTTTTATTCCGCAGTCCACGTTGATCAGATGTGGCCTGAGCCTTGTCATAGGCCGCTTTCAGACTCTTCCGCAGTCGGTCCACATATCTCTATGCGATGCTGAAGAGGTATGATCAGGCGAAATGCCAAAGGCCAAATCCACTGGTAACCGAGCCTCCCTTCCAAACATCAGCCGATAAGGGGAATATCCAGTAGCATCACTGACAGTGCTGTTGTAGGCATGCACAATGGCAGCTACATGTTTGCCCCAGTGCTGTTTCTTCTCTGAGGTCAAAGTTCCCAACATGTCCAAAAGAGTCCTGTTAAATCGTTCAGGCTGGGCATCCCCTTGTGGATGGTAGGGAGTAGTGTTGAGTGAACACGGACTGTATTATTCGTGTTCGTACCGAATAATTGGATTTTTGTTACCCGAACACGGACACGGACACTTTACTGTATGTTCGGGTAAAAAATCAGTGTTCGGTCGTTTTATTTCCGGGTTTTGCATGTTTTGGCGCTCTTTTCATGGCGGGCTTTCAACAGCCAATCAACAATCGTTTAACTGGTGTGCCTTAAGCTATCCCAGCCATGCCTGCAAATGTATGAGTAGCTGTGATTGGCCGTCTGAAGCATGTGACCAAGTCTTTATAAGTTCGAGGCAGCCGCAGCGGCATCATTCTGCTGCTTAGCTCAGGGACAGAGCACACATACGTGCTGGCTGCTGATTAGGGAAAGACAGGCAGGGAAAACGAATTGGTGTCCGGATAGAATTTAGGGTCAGGTCGGAGTGTTTAGGCAGGGCGAGTTGTAGGCATTTTAGGGATAGAGTCTGCTGAATTATAGGGTCAGTGTGTTCTACAAACTACAATCGATATTGCTGTGTGGTGTGGGATAGGAGATAGGCAGGTGTCAGTGATCCACATCCATTTTTCTGTGTATGGGCTGCAGTGAACACAATCTTTTTGGGGTGCAGTGAACACAATCCTTTTGGGGTGCAGTGAACAAAATCTTTGTGGGGTACAGTGAACACAATCTTTGTGGGGTGCAGTGAAGACAATCCTTGTGGGGTGCAGTGAAGACAATCCTTGTGGGGTACAGTGAACACAATCTTTGTGGGGTGCAGTGAAGACAATCCTTTTGGGGTGCAGTGAACACAATCTTTGTGGGGTGCAGTGAACAAAATCTTTGTGGGGTACAGTGAACACAATCTTTGTGGGGTACAGTGAACAAAATCTTTGTGGGGTAAAGTGAACACAATCTTTGTGGGGTGCAGTGAAGACAATCCTTGTGGGGTGCAGTGAACAAAATCTTTGGGGGGTACAGTGAACACAATCTTTGTGGGGTACAGTGAACACAATCTTTGTGGGGTGCAGTGAAGACAATCCTTGTGGGGTGCACTGAAGACAAACCTTAGTGGGGTGCAGTGAACAAAATCTTTGGGGGGTACAGCGAACACAATCTTTGTGGGGTACAGTGAACACAATCTTTGTGGGGTGCAGTGAAGACAATCCTTTTGGGGTGCAGTGAACACAATCTTTGTGGGGTACAGTGAACACAATCTTTGTGGGGTGCAGTGAAGACAATCCTTGTGGGGTGCAGTGAACAAATCTTTGGGGGGTACAGTGAACACAATCTTTGTGGGGTACAGTGAACACAATCTTTGTGGGGTGCAGTGAAGACAATCCTTTTGGGGTGCAGTGAACACAATCTTTGTGGGGTACAGTGAACACAATCTTTGTGGGGTGCAGTGAAGACAATCCTTGTGGGGTGCAGTGAACACAATCCTTGTGGGGTACAGTGAACACAATCTTTGTGGGGTGCAGTGAAGACAATCCTTTTGGGGTGCAGTGAACACAATCTTTGTGGGGTGCAGTGAACAAAATCTTTGTGGGGTACAGTGAACACAATCTTTGTGGGGTACAGTGAACACAATCTTTGTGGGGTGCAGTGAAGACAATCCTTGTGGGGTGCAGTGAACAAAATCTTTGGGGGGTACAGTGAACACAATCTTTGTGGGGTACAGTGAACACAATCTTTGTGGGGTGCAGTGAAGACAATCCTTTTGGGGTGCAGTGAACACAATCTTTGTGGGGTACAGTGAACACAATCTTTGTGGGGTGCAGTGAAGACAATCCTTGTGGGGTGCAGTGAAGACAATCCTTGTGGGGTACAGTGAACACAATCTTTGTGGGGTGCAGTGAAGACAATCCTTTTGGGGTGCAGTGAACACAATCTTTGTGGGGTGCAGTGAACAAAATCTTTGTGGGGTACAGTGAACACAATCTTTGTGGGGTACAGTGAACACAATCTTTGTGGGGTGCAGTGAAGACAATCCTTTTGGGGTGCAGTGAACACAATCTTTGTGGGGTACAGTGAACACAATCTTTGTGGGGTACAGTGAACACAATCTTTGTGGGGTGCAGTGAAGACAATCCTTTTGGGGTGCAGTGAACACAATCTTTGTGGGGTACAGTGAACACAATCTTTGTGGGGTGCAGTGAAGACAATCCTTGTGGGGTGCAGTGAAGACAATCCTTGTGGGGTACAGTGAACACAATCTTTGTGGGGTGCAGTGAAGACAATCCTTTTGGGGTGCAGTGAACACAATCTTTGTGGGGTGCAGTGAACAAAATCTTTGTGGGGTACAGTGAACACAATCTTTGTGGGGTACAGTGAACACAATCTTTGTGGGGTGCAGTGAAGACAATCCTTTTGGGGTGCAGTGAACACAATCTTTGTGGGGTACAGTGAACACAATCTTTGTGGGGTGCAGTGAAGACAATCCTTGTGGGGTGCAGTGAAGACAATCCTTGTGGGGTACAGTGAACACAATCTTTGTGGGGTGCAGTGAAGACAATCCTTTTGGGGTGCAGTGAACACAATCTTTGTGGGGTGCAGTGAACAAAATCTTTGTGGGGTACAGTGAACACAATCTTTGTGGGGTGCAGTGAAGACAATCCTTGTGGGGTGCAGTGAACAAATCTTTGGGGGGTACAGTGAACACAATCTTTGTGGGGTACAGTGAACACAATCTTTGTGGGGTGCAGTGAAGACAATCCTTTTGGGGTGCAGTGAACACAATCTTTGTGGGGTACAGTGAACACAATCTTTGTGGGGTGCAGTGAAGACAATCCTTGTGGGGTGCAGTGAAGACAATCCTTGTGGGGTACAGTGAACACAATCTTTGTGGGGTGCAGTGAAGACAATCCTTTTGGGGTGCAGTGAACACAATCTTTGTGGGGTGCAGTGAACAAAATCTTTGTGGGGTACAGTGAACACAATCTTTGTGGGGTACAGTGAACACAATCTTTGTGGGGTGCAGTGAAGACAATCCTTGTGGGGTGCAGTGAAGACAATCCTTGTGGGGTACAGTGAACACAATCTTTGTGGGGTGCAGTGAAGACAATCCTTTTGGGGTGCAGTGACCACAATCTTTGTGGGGTACAGTGAACACAATCTTTGTGGGGTGCAGTGAAGACAATCCTTGTGGGGTGCAGTGAAGACAATTCTTGTGGGGTGCAGTGAACAAAATCTTTGAGGGGTACAGTGAGCACAATCTTTGTGGGGTGCAGTGAACACAATCTTTGTGGGGTGCAGTGAAGACAATCCTTTTGGGGTGCAGTGAACACAATCTTTGTGGGGTACAGTGAACACAATCTTTGTGGGGTGCAGTGAAGACAATCCTTGTGGGGTGCAGTGAAGACAATCCTTGTGGGGTGCAGTGAACAAAATCTTTGTGGGGTACAGTGAACACAATCTTTGTGGGGTGCAGTGAACAAAATCTTTGGGGGGTACAGTGAACACAATCTTTGTGGATTACAGTGAACACAATATTTGTGGGGTGCAGTGAAGACAATCCTTTTGGGGTGCAGTGAACACAATCTTTGTGGGGTACAGTGAACACAATCTCATACTTCTGAAGATTTGAGGGTGCTGCCTGTTTCATCCTCCTCCTCCTCATCCATCCTTTTAGGGGTACAAACAATAGTAATTGGGGCCTAGTGTGCTTCTGTACGTGTGAAAAACATACACTTTTTTTTGATCATATTTCCTATTCCGCTATTCAATAAAAACCTTTGGGGATCAATTAAATTGCGGGATAGTCTGTGTCGGTACGTGTGAGATCCACCTTTCCAAGTTTTTGGGGTTCATCTCATACTTCTGAAGCTTTGAGGGTGCTGCCTGTTCCATACTCCTCCTCCTCCTCCTCCATCCTTTTAGGTGTACAAACAATAGTAATTGGGGCCTAGTGTGCTTCTGTACGTGTGAGATACATACACTTTTTTTGATCATATTTCCTATTCCGCTATTCAATAAAAACCTTTGGGGATCAATTAAATTGCGGAATAGTCTGTGTCGGTACGTGTGAGATCCACCTTTCCAAGTTTTTGGGGTTCATCTCATACTTCTGAAGCTTTGAGGGTGCTGCCTGTTCCATACTCCTCCTCATCCATCCTTTTAGGTGTACAAACAATAGTAATTGGGGCCTAGTGTGCTTCTGTACGTGTGAGATACATACACTTTTTTTGATCATATTTCCTATTCCGCTATTCAATAAAAACCTTTGGGGATCAATTAAATTGCGGAATAGTCTGTGTCGGTACGTGTGAGATCCACCTTTCCAAGTTTTTGGGGTTCATCTCATACTTCTGAAGCTTTGAGGGTGCTGCCTGTTCCATACTCCTCCTCCTCCTCCTCCATCCTTTTAGGTGTACAAACAATAGTAATTGGGGCCTATTGTGCTTCTGTACGTGTGAGATACATACACTTTTTTTGATCATATTTCCTATTCTGCTATTCAATAAAAACCTTTGGGGATCAATTAAATTGCGGAATAGTCTGTGTCGGTACGTGTGAGATCCACCTTTCCAAGTTTTTGGGGTTCATCTCATACTTCTGAAGCTTTGAGGGTGCTGCCTGTTCCATACTCCTCCTCCTCCTCCTCCTCCATCCTTTTAGGTGTACAAACAATAGTAATTGGGGCCTAGTGTGCTTCTGTACGTGTGAGATACATACACTTTTTTTGATCATAATTCCTATTCCGCTATTCAATAAAAACCTTTGGGGATCAATTAAATTGCGGAATAGTCTGTGTCGGTACGTGTGAGATCCACCTTTCCAAGTTTTTAGGGGTTCATCTCATACTTCTGAAGCTTTGAGGGTGCTGCCTGTTCCATACTCCTCCTCCTCCTCCTCCATCCTTTTAGGTGTACAAACAATAGTAATTGGGGCCTAGTGTGCTTCTGTACGTGTGAGATACATACACTTTTTTTGATCATATTTCCTATTCCGCTATTCAATAAAAACCTTTGGGGATCAATTAAATTGCGGAATAGTCTGTGTCGGTACGTGTGAGATCCACCATTCCAAGTTTTTGGGGTTCATCTCATACTTCTGAAGCTTTGAGGGTGCTGCCTGTTCCATACTCCTCCTCCTCCTCCTCCATCCTTTTAGGTGTACAAACAATAGTAATTGGGGCCTAGTGTGCTTCTGTACGTGTGAGATACATACACTTTTTTTGATCATATTTCCTATTCCGCTATTCAATAAAAACCTTTGGGGATCAATTAAATTGCGGAATAGTCTGTGTCGGTACGTGTGAGATCCACCTTTCCAAGTTTTTGAGGTTCATCTCATACTTCTGAAGATTTGAGGGTGCTGCCTGTTCCATACTCCTCCTCCTCCTCCTCATCCATCCTTTTAGGTGTACAAACAATAGTAATTGGGGCCTAGTGTGCTTCTGTACGTGTGAGATATATACACTTTTTTTGATCATATTTCCCATTCCGCTATTCAAAAAAAACCTTTGGGGATCAATTAAATTGCGGAATAGTCTGTGTCGGTACGTGTGAGATCCACCTTTCCAAGTTTTTGGGGTTCATCTCATACTTCTGAAGATTTGAGGGTGCTGCCTGTTCCATACTCCTCTTCCTCATCCTCCCTTTAGGGTAGGAAAAAATTTAATCGGGCCTAGTCTGTGTTTGTACGTGTGAGATACACAGTTTTTTTATCCTATTCCGCTATTCAATACACACCCTTTTGGTGTAAAAAAACATTAAATTGCGGCATAGTTTGCATATTTGACTGTGAGATACACCCCTGTGATACTGTTGTTCTTTTGTTCTGCTATTCAATAAAGACCTTTCTAGGGCAAGATCTTAAATTTCAGAAATATGAGGAGAGCGTCAAATAGGGGCCGTGGCCGGGGTCGTGGTGCTGCTGCTAGAGCTCCTGTTGCAAGGAGAGGACGTGGTCGATCTGTGCCAGCTACACGCACAAGTGAAACACCTTCCTCAAGTTTGAGTAGGCGACAGAACCTGCAGCAGTATTTGGTAGGGCATCATACGCCTCTAGAAGTGATGAGGCCAGAACACAGAGAGGCGATAGTAGATTGGTTTGCTGCTGACAGTGCCTCCAGTTCCTTCACATTGTCTCCCACCCAGTCTACTGCAGAAAGGTCAGAGTTGGCACCTGCAGCCAATGTCCAACCGTCTTTCACCTCACCCCCTTGCAAATCAGGCAAGCAGTCTGAGCCCCAAGCCATACAGCAGTCTCTTATTCTTTTTGAGGACTCTGTCAGCAGGGTTTCCCATGGCCATCCACCTAGCCCTGCCCCAGAAGTGGAAGAGATTGAGTGCAGCGATGCCCAACCACTTATTTCTCAAGATGAGTACATGGAAGGACCATCACAGCACGTCTCCGATGATGACGAAACGCAGGTGCCAACTGCTGTGGCGTTCAGCATTGTGGAGACCGACAGGGAGGGCAGGGGTGAAGACTGGGTGGAAGATGATGTGGAGGACGATGAGGTCCTCGACCCCACATGGAATGAAGGTCATGCAGGTGACCTGAGTATTTTGGAGGAAGAGGCGGTGGTCGCACAGAGCCACCAGCACAGCAGAAGAGGGAGCAGGGTGCAGAAGCGGAGTGGCCGTGCCCTAGACACTACGCCTGCTACTGCCCAACGCAGCAAGGGAACGAGCGCACCAAAGTCAGCTCAAAAGAGTTCTCTAGCGTGGAAGTTCTTTAGAAAATGTGCTGATGACAGGACACGAGTGGTTTGCACTCTGTGCAATCAGAGCCTGAAGCGAGGCATAAACCTTCTCAACCTGAGCACAACCTGCATGATCAGGCATCTAAGTGCAAAGCACGAGCTGCAGTGGAGTACACACCTTCAAAACCAAGAAACGTCTCTGGCTCATCCTGCTTCCTCTTCTGCTGCAGTCTCGGCCGCTCCAGCCACCTCTGTAGTCTTACCGGCACCTGCCACCCCGCAAACAGACGATCTGTCAGCAACACCACCACCTGGGTCACCAACAACCATCTCCACAATGTCCCGTGGAAGTGTTCAGCTTTCCATCTCCCAAACACTTGAGAGGAAGAGGAAGTACCCCCCTACCCACCCGCGATCCCTGGCCCTGAATGCCAGCATTTCACAATTATTGGCCTTTGAAATGCTGTCATTCCGTCTGGTGGAGACGCCCAGTTTTAAAAAGCTTATGTAGGTGGCTGTCCCACAGTACGTCGTTCCCAGCCGCCACTACTTTTCCAGGCAAGCCATCCCTTCCCTGCACAACCAAGTGGGGGAAAAAATCAGGTGTGCACTGCGCAACGCCATCTGTGCCAAGGTCCACCTAACTACCGATACGTGGACCAGTAAGCACGGTCAGGGGCGTTATATCTCCCTAACGGCACACTGGGTAAATGCAGTGGCGGATGGGCCTGAGGCGGATAGCAATTTGGCGCATGTCCTTCCACCACCGAGGATTGCAGGGCGCTTCAGTTTGCCTCCTGTTCCTAACTCATCCTACTCCGCTACCTCATCCTCTACCGCCTCCTCATCCGGACAGCGTAATACCTTCACCACCAACTTCAGCAAGGCCAGGGCTAAAGGACAGCAGGCAGTTTTACAACTTGCCTGTTTGGGGGACAAACCACACACCGCGCAGGAGTTGTGGAGGAGCATGGAACAGCAGACAAATGAGTGGTTGCTGCCAGCGAGCCTCAAGCCCGGCCTGGTGGTGTGCGATAATGGGCGAAATCTCATAGCAGCTCTGGGCCTAGCCGGTTTGATGCACATCCCTTGCCTGGCGCATGTGCTGAATTTGGTGGTGCAGAGGTTCCTTAAAAACTACCCCGATATGTCAGAGCTGCTGCAGAAAGTGTGGGCCGTCTGTGCGCACTTTCGGCGTTCTCACCCTGCTGCTGCTCGCCTGGCAGCGCTGCAGCGTAACTTCGGCCTTCCCGCTCACCGCCTCATATGTGACGTGCCCACAAGGTGGAACTCCACCTTGCACATGCTGCAAAGACTGTGCGAGCAGCAGCAGGCCATAGTGGAGTTTCAGCTGCAGCACGCACGCGTGAGTCGCTCTGCGGAACAGCACCACTTCACCACCAATAACTGGGCCTCCATGCGAGACCTGTGTGCCTTGTTGCGCTGTTTTGAGTACTCCACCAACATGGCCAGTGGCAATGACGCCGTTCTCAGCTTAACTATCCCACTTCTATGCCTCCTTGAAAAAACAATTCGGGCGATGATGGAAGAGGATGTGGCACAGGATGAGGAGGAGGAGGATGAAGAGGTAACATTTCAAAGGCTTTCAGGGCAGTCTTTCGCAAGGGGCTCCGAGGGTGGGTTCCTGCACACACAAATGCCAGGGACACAATTGTCCAGCAGGGGCACAGTTCTGGAGGATGAGGAGGAGGAGGAGCTGGAGGAGGAGCTGGAGGAGGAGATGGAACCATGTTCACAGCAGGGTGGCACCCAGGCCAGCTCATGGCCATCACTGGTGCGTGGCTGGGGGGATACAGAGGACACGGACGATACACCTCCCACAGAGGACAGCCTTTCGTCGCCTCTGGGCTGCCTGGCACACATGAGCGATTACATGCTGCAGTGTCTCCACAACGACCGCCGAGTTGCCCACATTCTAACTTGTGCTGATTACTGGGTGGCCACGCTGCTGGATCCCCGTTACAAGGACAACGTACCGTCCTTAATTCACTCACTGGAGCGCGATCGCAAGATGCGCGAGTACAAGCGCACGCTGGTAGATGCGATGCTGCTGGCATTCCCATCTGACAGCGGGGCCACAGTGGAAGCACAAGGCAGAGGAGGAGGAGGTTGCCAACGCAACCAGGGCACCGCCAGCACCTCAGAAGGCAGGGTTAGCATGGCCGAAATGTGGAAAAGCTTTGTCAGCACGCCACAACAAACAGCAGCACCAGCAGCTCAGATGGAACGTCTTAGCAGGAGGCAGCATTTTACCAACATGGTGGAGCAGTATGTGTGCACACGCCTACATGTAGTGAATGAGGGGTCTGCCCCCTTCAACTTCTGGGTCTCCAAATTGGGCACATGGCCTGAGCTTGCCCTTTACGCCTTGGAGGTGCTGGCGTGCCCTGCAGCCAGTGTATTATCTGAACGGGTATTTAGCACGGCTGGGGGCGTTATAACAGACAAGCGCAGCCGCCTGTCCAGAGACAATGTGGACAAGCTCACGTTCATTAAAATGAACCAGGCATGGATCCCACGGGACTTTTCCGTACCTTGTGCAGAATAGCAATGGATACCGACCTTACCCACCCATTGTTCCATTTTTGCTCTTTCTCACTCTTTTGGGGGGTACCCTCATTTAAAATTTGTGAAAAGAAGCAGTGTTGGCTACCTCGTCCTCCTCCTCAGGGCCAGATTAACGTAGGGGCTATTGGAGCTGCAGCTCCAGGCCCCTACCTTTTATATAGGCCCCGGGTTGGCCATATTCACTGTGACCGCTCTTCTGTCACTTGTAAACACAGAAGTCTGGCTTCTATGCTCGCTTCCCCAGGCAGCACCCTCAGAACCTCCCCACACAGCGCGAAGGCCTGACAAGGAGGGACAGTTGCCGATGCATGGATGTGTTTATGGGCTTCAGAGACAGCATCCCATGTTGAATTAGGCATGCATGGCTGCACCCTTCCTCCTCTGGGTGCATGCCAAGGCACGGCCCTTAAGGCCCTTCAAAATCCTCAGCACCAAGACCATGATGCTCTTAATCCGGCCCTGGTCCTCCTCCACCGCCGCTTCCACCTACACTGCCCATAGGTGTGCGCAGCCTATTGCATTAGGGTGTGCACCCCAAAGTTGAAATACACATGCATGTGTTAGCCTACATGTACATGGCCCCGATACATTACTCTCCCTGCTGGCAAAGAGAAATAGAGCAGAGCAGGTCCAAGGGAGATCTTTCCCATCTCCTCACTGGCAAACAGAGCGATAATGCTATGTGCCCTAGGTGATTAGGGTGTGCCCAGGTACACCCGGCACACCCTGTGCGCACGCCTATGACACCGCCACATCCACCACCACCTCAACCTCCCTCCTACTCCATATGGGCCTCGTCCTTCAGAGATGAAGAACATTGTTTTATTTTTCTGTTTTTTTTTTGTTGTTTTAAGTTATTTCCCTATCCACATATGTTTGCAGAGCACTTGCCATGCTCTTAACTACGTTTTGCTGCCATTTGCAGCACTCTAGCCCTTTCCATTGGTGTTTTAGAGCCATTTTAGTGCCTTAAAGTTCGGGTCCCCATTGACTTCAATGGGGTTCGGTGTCCGGGAAAAGTTCGGTAAAAGTCCGGGACATGGACCCGGACTTTTTTTTAAAGTTCGGCCGAACCCGTCGAACACGGACATCTAGGTGTCCGCTCAACCCTAGTAGGGAGTGGTTCTAGTCTTTTGAATGCCTAACACATCTAACAGTCTCTTGATCAGTCTGCTTTCGAAGTCCCTTCCCTGGTCAGAATGGAGGCGTTGTGGTAGCCCATAGTGTACAAAGAACTTCTCTACAAGAACTTTGGCTACCGTTGAGGCCTTCTGATCCCTTGTGGGGAAAGCTTGAGCGTATCTGGTAAAATGGTCTGTTACCACAAGGATATTCCCTTGGCCACTCAGATCAGGCTCTAAGCAAAGGAAATCAATGCACACCAGTTCCATGGGTCCCTGGATTTGGAGATGGCCCATTGGGGCTGCTTGACGTGGCAGAGTCTTCCTTTGTATACACCGGACACAAGAATGACAGTATCCTTCAACTTCGGCCCTCATACAAGGCCAGTAGAACCTGTCCCTGACAAGCTGAAAGGTTCTTTCGGGCCCCAGATGGCCATGATTATCATGAAGAGCGGCCAGAACTCCCTCTCTGTATTTAGCTGGTAAGAACAGTTGCCACTTCTCCTCCAGATCTTCGGATGGACCTCTCCGGTAAGCCACTCCTTCTCTGATCTGTAACCGGGTCCATTCTCTATGTAACAGACGGGCCCCCTGAGGGGAGTCAGTTAGAAGCAACTCAGGGCGCTGGATCTCCAAGGCTTCCAACAGAAGTTTTCCCAAAGGGTCTTCCAACTGCTTCTTCCGCAAGTCCCTTTTTGACAGCCGGGGCAAAACTTCCCCCATAACCTGGGTCACCCTGCAATAGTATTTGGGCACTCCGACAGCCGAAACCCCAATCTCTTCTGCTCTTGACCCTCCTCTGGATTGAAATTCCATTCCCTGATATAGGGCACGCACCCCTTCTGGAGCCAAATGAGTCCATTCTTCCTCAGGTCCCTGTGGAGCATGCAACCTCCTGGATAGGGCATCTGCATCCCTGTTTCCGATTCCTGGCCGATACTTCAGGCTAAAATTGAAGCTAGAGAGGGCGGCCAACCATCGGTGTCCTGTTGCATCCAGCTTGGCTGTAGTCAGCAGATAAGTGAGGGGATTATTATCCGTCTTGACAATGAATTCCGCTCCGTACAGGTAGTCTTTCAGTTTGTCAACCACTGCCCACTTCAAGGCCAGGAATTCAAGTTTGTGGGTAGGGTAATTCATTTCAGCAGGTAGTAGACTTCTGCTCACGTAGGCGACAGGTCGCAGATGACCCTCATGCTCCTGGTAGAGTACCCCCCCCAGCCCATCTCGGCTAGCATCGACATGCAGTTCATATGGTTTTGTGGGGTCCGCATAGGCCAACACAGGGGCAGTGGTTAGGGTCTTCTTCAGCTGAACAAAGGCCCCTTGGCATTCCGGGGTCCACTGATCCTGGATGGATTCCTTAGCCTTCCTGGGTCCCATGGTGGACTTCGCCGGCTTTACCAACTCAGGGACATCATCTTATTCGTTCTTTAGGAGCTCATTTAGGGGTCGGGCAATCTGGGCGAACCCCTCCACAAACCTCCTGTAATAGGAGCAAAAGCCCAAGAATGACCGGAGTTCGGTCACATTTGTGGGTCTCGGCCAGGAAGCGACAGCATCCAGCTTGTCTGGGTCAGTGGCCACCCCTTCTTCAGACACGATGTGGCCCAGGTAATGGACCGAGGACTGATAGAATTGGCACTTCTCAGGAGAAAGTTTCAGACCTTCTTCATGTAGCCTCTTCAGGACCTTTTCCAACCTCTCCTCGTGTTCTTCCAAAGTTCTGCCAAACACCATAACATCATCCAAGTATACCAGTACCTCTATCAAATTCATATCTCCAACGGTCCTTTCCATCAGTCTTTGGAAGGTAGCAGGGGCCCCGGACAACCCCTGAGGCATGCGATTGAACTCAAAGAACCCCACGGGGGTTATGAAGGTTGTCTTCTCCCGGTCTTCAGGGTGCATGGGGATCTGATAATACCCACTCTTTAAGTCCATCACACTGAACCACTTCGCCCCTGACAGACTCTGTAGGGCGTCCTCAATTCGAGGAGTGGTATACTGATCTGGGATGGTCCTTCTGTTCAATGTTCGATAGTCGATACAAAGCCTCAGAGATCCGTTTTTCTTCCGGACTACCACTATCGGAGAAGCATACGGACTCCTGGATTCTGGGATAATCCCAGTCTTCTTGAGCTCTGCCAGCTGTTGACGTAGATCTTCTAAGTCACCTAAGGGGACTCGCCGGACTCTTTCCCTGAAAGGCTTGTCCTCACTCAGGCGGATCTTATGAGTGGCACTCCTGGCACATCCCACTTCAAACTCGTCCTTGGAGAATATTTCCCTCCATCGAGCAAGTTGTGCCTTGGCCCTCTTCACCCATTCCGGTGGGAGGGCAGCGTTCCCAGAGCAGAGTCCCTCTATGACAGCTTCGCCCATTTCTTCCTCTTTGAGATCAATGGGGGCAACTGGGGTAGCCGGGTTAACTTGGCCCAGCAGCACTCTGGCCGGTACCTTCACCGGTGTAGCAGAGGGGTTTCTGACACTCACTAAAACCCTTCCATGGTTTTTCTGTAACACCTTCAAAGGGATCACTTCAGGGATCACTTCTATCCCTCTCTTCCTTTCCTCAGGACCTGATTCAAAGATGATGAAAGGGCCCGGCTGTTGCCCTGTGAGTTTAACAGAAGCCTTAAAACAGGCCACCTCTCCTGGCTGCAAGACCTTTTCCGCTCTGTCCAACTTCCAGAGTCGTCCAACTCCTTCTGGAGGGGTCTCTTGCTCCAACACTAATCGTAGATAGGCCTGCCGTAGCATGGGGTGGATCCTGGGTGCTGGGGCATCTTGTCCCTGGACCAGTTGTGTCAGAAGGCGCCTTACCAGGTCAGTGTTTGTTCCTACGATAAGAGAGCTTTTGTTGGCCCCTGGTGGACGAGGACAAACCACCGCTAGGGTGTTGAAGGTTTCCGCTTCACCAGCCACTGATGGGTCAAAGGTCAACTTGATTGGCAGATACCCGTCATATGGAAAACTTTGAGTCCCGATACCCCATATCTCCAGATCTTCCAACTTCTGCAGAGGTAGATGGGTGAGGTGTTTATCATAGAAATCTCTATACAGAAGAGTCACTTGGGCCCCTGTGTCAAGGAGGGCTCTTGTGTAAATTCCTTCTATCTGAACTGAGACCACAGGGGAGGGTCCAACCAAGTCAGACGGGAATTCTCTTGAAGTGGCCTTATGGCCTGAATCAGTTCTCTGTACCCAGGCCCTCTTCTTTTTTTTCTTCCTTGGTGTGGGCCCCCGCTGAACCCGGTGTGCATTGATTTTCCTTCCCTCAGTAACCCGGAGTCTAGAATTGTATCTAGACCTGACCCCCTGAATCGGTTTCCCTGAGCCAGCGAGCCTCCTGGAGTCCCTTACGACTGGCGGACACCCGGTTGACTCCTTCACCGGGGCCCTCTGAAGTTTCCCGCTGGCTTGCGAGGTTTCATGACAACCTTTCCTGGGCTGGGACATACTCTTCTAACATGCCCGACTCCCCCGCAATTGAAACAAGTTAGCAATCTTGCAGGTCTTGGCTCTGGATCTGCGCCGAGGCTAGCAGGTTCATCTGGCTTCTCCGATATACCCCCCTTGGGTAGAGTGGATACCTGACCAGTCAGGATGGACACCATTTCTATTAACTGAGACACTTGGGTCTTTAGGAGTTCAACTTGATAGTCACCCTCTTCTACACTTATCACTCTAACTCGGGCAGTTGAGTCAAACTGTCGACTTTTCTTTTTGTTATCCAACATGACCTCTTCCTCTCTGACCATTCGAATCAGGTCAGGGTATTCTAGAATGCCGCCATCTTGACGAGTTCGTAACAGTATGGCAATGGGATCTAAAGGTTGAGCCCCTTTCAGAACCTGTCGTGCCCGAGTCTCATCTACTTTCCGGGGGTCTATTCCTTTCTTTAACAGGATCTGGTGGATAATCCTATCCAGGTGTTTAATGAATTCGGACAACTTCTCCCCCTCTTCTTGATAACAGTGGTCCAACTGGTAGAGAAGTTCAGCCGCATTCTCCGTCCGACCAAACACATCTTGCAGAATGTCCAAATAATCTTGTGCAGTGCAATTCTTCTTGCTAAGCTTTAGATTACGTACAGCCTCTAATGCAGGTCCCCTTAAACTCTCTGTGATTCTCTGCTTCTTGTGCTGTTCTGGTACCTCCCATTCCTCCAGAGCCTGAGTGGCGGTGTCTAACCACTCTTCAAACCCATCTTCTGCTGAAGGCACAGGCTGTTTCCCAGAGAATGTCTGGAGTTTCCTATATCCAGTCATCAGATAGCTCGGGGAGTCCTTACTACATTTTGCTACAATCTCCCCAAGAACAGCACACAGTTCTGAGCTAAAAGTGGACAAAGGTGATGACTCAGGATGCCCTTCTTGGACACCTTTCTCTTGGCTGTATACCCCAGGAGTGGTGGATGAGGGACCCGCAGTAGGAATTCCTGGATGTATTAGGAAAAGTTCTGTTTGGTCAGTAGTTTTTACACTGTTTCCATTAAAATGGTCAGGGACCCCTTTCCTCCACTCACACAGTGCATACGTGTGTGGAACAGTGGTGTCGGTTTTTATGTCAATCACCCAGAATTTCCTGTCTGTGGATAGTGCCCTTAAAACAGGGAGGAGCTTTTCTTCAGTCCAGGCTTCTCCCTTGATTTCAACCACCAGGCCATTTTCCACTGTGACATTCTCTTCCTTGCACCACTCAGCTGCAGCGGCAGGATCCATTTCTGCGTGGGAGGGGATTCTGTGGCTGAGAGGGTTGTGTTGCAAGAATGTAGATATCCCGGACGAGCCCCCACGTGTAGCACCACCCCCACAGGAGCTGCTGATTATGTTATTGGGTCTACACCCTGCCTAACAACCCACGGAATTGGCTCGATCCCTCCTCAGGCACAACTGACCCAGAATAGGACTGAACTATCCAATGGATACACAGATTGGAATACAATACTTCAATATGCAACAGTGATTTGTTACCTTTTCCAATGGTAGTCCTTCTGGGTGACACACAATGGAACAACACACAGGATTGTAATTAACCAAAGCTTAGTTTACTATGCATCAAATTGAACAAGGAAGATACATTGAAACACAGTTCCTTAAAATGAGTTACTTGAATCAGCTTTAAAAAGATAAAAGAAATACCCCACACTTCTCCCTTCCTTTATGCTAGACACGGTACCAGACAGGTAGGCCTATGTAAGTCCCTCTCCCAAAGTTCTCTTCTTTCTTCTTCTTTGAATCTTCTCTAGCAAAATTACTGCGCAGATATATTTGTAATCCGCATTAGGAATGAAGATAAAGAGAGAAAAGAAAGAGCCGTGAGCTGTTGGTTGTCACCGCAGGGTGTCTGTATAACTGAGCAATAACTTCTGTGAGAGAGATAGGCCTCTGGCGACTCCTTTACAGCTATTATTGTTTGTCTATGAGTCTCCTGAGAGAGGATGCTGATCTACCCCGGGGTTTATCACCTTCTGTTACGCTACCGCTATCTGTAGATAAAGCTACCTCTTTGGAAGGTAAAGTCTTTGGCAGATAAAGTTAGTTGTTGGGCAGGTGCCCTCTCACCAACAGGAGTTTCTCCTTTGCGCGCTTCACAGTGGTCTTAGTCTCGAGTAGCTGTACCGGCCGCGCGAGGTCTTTCCTTGGTGGATGACTCCGGTCTCTATAAACAGCGATGGGA
Source organism: Pelophylax lessonae (assembly GCF_965119305.1). NCBI lineage: Eukaryota > Metazoa > Chordata > Amphibia > Anura > Ranidae > Pelophylax > Pelophylax lessonae. The sequence continues at coordinate 162,412,599 of NC_138770.1, read as the reverse complement.
CCTCCTGGAGATTGTCTCGTGCTTGAGATGGAACGGTTCAACGCCGTCACTCCAGGCTTAGAGGCTTTGGCCTAATATCCAGCATCAGTCCTCAGCTCTAGCTTCTTGGTTCCTCGGAGTCCAGCACAGAAGGGCCGAGCTTGGCTCCTCCTTCCTTTAAATAACTTCCCCCATAAAGCCGTGCGGTGCAGCCGTGCACCCTGGATCTTGCAAAGCACCATGGTAGATGTAGTCTCCTCAACTCCCTGGAAAGAAAGTCACGGCCCGGGAAATTCCATGTAACTGTCACTAGAGGGAGCCTAGTTCCTTCCCGGGTATAAAACAGCATCCTTAGGCATATTTAACACCGCTACAGATATGTATGCTAAGAGACACAAGAGAACAAAATGACAAAAGATAACTTTTAAACATTTTATTTGAAGAAAAAATATTTTTTCTCTATAATCAGGACAGTAAGGTGAGAAAACATAGCCAACAGATGACATTATGCATATTAATCATGCCAGGACACTTCACCCCTTAGGTGAAACAAAGAAATCTACTAAATGATTGCAAATGATCATGACCGGTGCATTGGAATGTAAGTCCATATACAGGATACACTAAGCTGGAATTGGTGGCTCCAATTCTCCGGTGCCACTATTCTGTTCCCGAAAAACAATTATGGAAGACACAGCAGGCCAGTACAACTTTGACTGCATTTTCTACATCCAGCTGCATGCACGACAGGAGTACTCGCCATTTTGCTGTGCAGATGGTAAATTCGCATTCAACATTAGAGACGCTAATTAAAATGTTTTGCTTGTGGCAGAATCACTGAAATCACTATATGGCCACATTAGATTTTCAGCCAATTCAAAAGCCTAATCTGCCATTATGAATATTGAAAGCTCAGCTTAGCTGTACATGGTAGAGGCCTGCTTGGAGGAATGTGGAGACGTACTTCATGTAGGTGACATCCCAAGGCAAACTATCTGAAGATGCGTACAATACCTTGGCTGCCGTAGGTTCGGACATTCATGTGTAAGAAGCAGAGGTTTGCATCTGTCAATGCCAAGAGGACAATCAAAAAAATGTATTTTTGTAATTAAAGTACAGAGATCATGGACGGGGGGGGGGGGGGGGGGTCACTCTGACACTCTGATATGCTTGTCATTGAGGGCCCTGATGCAATTCACCACTTCATGCAACTCCTTCCGCAGTACCAAGCAGGAGGTTTCCCGGGTCACTTTGTGGAGACACCCACGAGGAAGTAATGGTTCAAGGACGCAAATGTTTGTCCTGTCACCAGAACCTATAATAAAACTTATTTTCATCAAAACCATAAGTACAGTATATGAGAGAAAAAAATATGCCTATAATCAAAGATAAAAATTAAAAAAAATTAGGGTGAAAGAAATATTCCAATAATAAAAAATAGCTGAATAGGTGAATAATGGAAAAAAAATTAGAAAAAAATTGCTTGTGAAAAAAATAAATAAATAAAAAAGGGAAAACAAAATAAATTAAAAGTATATATATATAATAATAATATACAGTGCCTTGCGAAAGTATTCGGCACCCTTGAACTTTGCGACCTTTTGACACATTTCAGGCTTGAAACATAAAGATATAAAACTGTAATTTTTTGTGAAGAATCAACAACAAGTGGGACACAATCATGAAGTGGAATGAAATTTATTGAATATTTCAGTCTTTGTTAACAAATAAAAAACTGAAAAAGTAGGCGTGCAAAATTATTCAGCCCCTTTACTTTCAGTGCAGCAAACTCTCTCCAGAAGTTCAGTGAGGATCTCTGAATGATCCAATGTTGACCTAAATGACTAATGATGATAAATAGAATCCACCTGTGTGTAATCAAGTCTCTGTATAAATGCACCTGCACTGTGATAGTCTCAGAGGTCCGTTTTAAGCGCAGAGAGCATCATGAAGAACAAGGAACACACCAGGCAGGTCTGAGATACTGTTGTGGAAAAGTTTAAAGCCGGATTTGGATACAAAAAGATTTCCCAAGCTTTAAACATCCCAAGGAGCACTGTGCAAGCAATAATATTGAAATGGAAGGAGTATCAGACCACTGCAAATCTACAAAGACCTGGCCGTCCCTCTAAACTTTCAGCTCATACAAGGAGAAGACTGATCAGAGACGCAGCCAAGAGGCCCATGATCACTCTGGATGAACTGCAGAGATCTACAGCTGAGGTGGGAGACTCTGTCCATAGGACAACAATCAGTCTTATACTGCACAAATCTGGCCTTTACAGAAGAGTGGCAAGAAGAAAGACATTTCTTTAAGATATCAATAAAAAGTGTCGTTTAAAGTTTGCCACAAGCCACCTGGGAGACACACCAAACATGTGGAAACGGGTGCTCTGGTCAGATGAAACCAAAATCAAACTTTTTGGCAACAATGCAAAATGTTATGTTTGGTGTAAAAGCAACACAGCTCATCACCCTGAACACACCATCCCCACTGTCAAACATGGTGGTGGCAGCATCATGGTTTGGGCCTGCTTTTCTTCAGCAGGGACAGGGAAAATGTTTAAAATTGATGGGAAGATGGATGGAGCCAAATACAGGACCATTCTGGAAGAAAACCTAATGGAGTCTGCAAAAGACCTGAGACTGGGACAGAGATTTGTCTTCCAACAAGACAATAATCCAAAACATAAAGCAAAATCTACAATGGAATGGTTCACAAAAAAACATATCCAGGTGTTAGAATGGCCAAGTCAAAGTCCAGACCTGAATCCAATCGAGAATATGTGGAAAGAACTGAAAACTGCTGTTCACAAATGTTCTCCATCCAACCTCACTGAGCTTGAGCTGTTTTGCAAGGAGGAATGGGCAAAAATGTCAGTGTCTCGATGTGCAAAACTGATAGAGACATACCCCAAGCGACTTACAGCTGTAATCGCAGCAAAAGGTGGCGCTACAAAGTATTAACTTAAGCCCCGGAAGATTTTACCCCCTTCCTGACCAGGGCCTATTTTGCGATTCGGCACTGCGGACAATTGCGCGGTCGTGCGATGCTGTACCCAAATGAAATTGACGTCCTTTTTTTCCTACAAACAGAGCTTTCTTTAGGTGGTATTTGATCACCTGTGCGATTTTTTGATCATACGCTATAAACAAAAAAAGAGCGACAATTTTGCAAAAATAACAATATTTTTCACTTTTTTTATATGAAATCCCCCCCCCCCCCCCAAAAAAAAATGTAAAAATCAAATTTTTTTTAACATTTTAGGTCAATTTGTTTTCTGCTACATATGTTTGGTAAAAAAAATAGCAAAAAGCTTCTTACTGTTATTGGATGTGGCTGTGTGTGTAACTGCAGAGAAATATGATCCTGCATAGCAGGACTGTATGATCTCTGCACTTACACAGGGGAGAATGACAGGCGGCTTTGTTTACATTAGCCGCCTTCCTTTCTCCCGCTGTACCGGACGATCGCAAGTGAGCGGCGGACATCGGGTCCGTCGCTCACACACGCGGGGGGATCCATGAACGAGCGGGGACGGGAGCGCGCCACCAGCGGCACGCACTCACCCCCTAGAGCCTCACAGGCTAGCAACATAGTACTACGTCGCTTTGCCTGTGAGAGGCTGGCTGCCGATGTAAATAGTCGTGTGGCGGTCGGCAAGAGGTTAAGGGGGCTGAATAATTGTTGTTGTTGATTCTTCACAAAAAATTACAGTTTTATATCTTTATGTTTGAAGCCTGAAATGTGGCAAAAGGTCGAAAAGTTCAAGGGGGCTGAATACTTTCGCAAGGCACTGTATATATGGCTATTTACACATTTGAAAAAAAAAAATAGGTATGGTATATAGTACCATACCTAAGTGTCATGAGTAGATATTCCTCAGGAAACACGCTCATCCTCCTCTGGATGTCCGTTCTCCGTTAAAGGAAGTAACGGACATGGGTGTGAAGTTTTATTTTATTGGGATAATTACGCAGCAGTATATGTTTGCAAAGTATCCCAAATATAGATACTGCGATATCAAGAGTTTGGTCCAGAGGCAAGGGCGGCTGCTTCTCTCCTCCAACTGTCTCCTAACTCTTCCTAACATAATCAGCTGCATGGCCTCATCAATTATCTGGATGACAGGATCCATAATGGGTTCAGCCAGGAAAGACAGGTAGCTCCTGAAAAATACAATGCTTCCTCTGCTCTCAAAATGGTGAGGAAAAAATAAATATTTTACTATTCAATAATGCATTGGGGGAAACTGAGAGTGAAAAATAGCAGATAGGAGTGTTAGGTTGAAAAAAAAAAACTTCTAAACGCTGATGTGGCTAAACGGCAATAACTTGTATGTAAAACACATTTAAAAATTAATTTTTTATGCTGCGCTTTCCTGCCAGCAGTACTGGTGTTTTGGGGTCTTTTTTTTTTTATAATGCCCAGTGTGCATGAAGCCTTAAACCTAATAAAGCAATGTGGGCTAAACTAAAAAACAGTACTGCTCTAATGCCCCAAAATGTAAGTCCTCTGGCTGGTGACACTGGGGTTAATTTACTAAAACTGGAAAGTGCAAAATATGGTGTAGATGTGCATTGTAGCCAATCAGCTTCTAACTTCTGTTTGTTTAATTAAAGTGGTTCTAAAGGCTCTATGTATTAAGGTAAAATATTTTTTTTGTGCAGCAGCCCTCCTAATACTTACCTGAGCCCCATCACGATCCAGAGATGTACACAAGAGTCTCAACTCTTTGCGGACTCTAGCTTCTCATTGGCTGAGACAGAGACAGCAATGGGAGCCATTGCCCCCCCCCTTCTGTCAATCAAAGCCAGTGAGCCAATGAGGAGAAAGAGGGGGTGGGGCTGAGCAACAACTGTTTGTGAATGGACATGCAGAGCAGCAGCTTGGGAGTGAGCGTTATTGGGTGCCCCAATTGCAAGCTGCTTGCTGTGGGGGCCCTCAACAGGAGGAAGTAACCAGGAGTGCCAGTGGGGGACCAGAGAAGAGGAGGATGGGAGCTGCTCTGAGCAAAACCACTGCACAGAGCAGGTGAGTATGACATAAGTTTGCTATTTTAAAAAGGAAAAAAAGCCTTTAATATTAGTTTAAGCTTTGACAAAAAAAAAATCTGGAAGCTGATTGGTTTCTCAGCAGAGCTCTACCAGATTTTACACTCTCTAGTTTTAATAAATCAACTACACTGTATGCTGGTGCTGGTTGGGCTTCAAGGATCAGCCTAAACGACAGGAAAAAGGCACCTGGCCACACACAGGATCAGCAGACTTTAAGGGCTCTTTCACACACTGTGTCCTTCAAACGGACTCTGCTTTTCTCAGCGGGGGATCGATCCGCCGATCCCCCACTGAGCAGAAGGATGACAGCTGTGTCTCCGTGCTGTGTGCGGAGACACAGATGTCAGTTCCCCATGCGTCTCTATGGGGGAAATCGGTTGGGAACGGACCGTCGGTCCGTTCTCATCCAATCCGATCTGCTGGACAGATGGAAAATAGGGTTTCCATCCGTCCAGAATTTACGGATCGGATCAGATGTCGGCGGACATGTCTCTGCTGACATCCGATGCCCCATAGAGATGCATGGGGGGACCGTTCTGATCCGCCAAAAAAAAACAGACAGGCGGATCTGAACGGTCCGCCTGTGTGAAAGGGGCCTAAAGGTAAGATAATAAAAGATAATGAGAATTGGCTTCAGCTCTGTTCTCCACCTTTAGAAGAACCCCTAGTCCCCGGGGAGAGTTGAGTAAAGCAATAAATGCAGATGGTATTTATTCCAGACCTCTAAGATGAATCTGAAGAATAGTTGATGGGCCTCTAGCTGTTCTTTTAAATAAATCTCTTCTAAAAGGAGATGTTACTCATGAATGGAAGAGTAGTAAAGGAGAAACGGACAATTAAAGGCAGTAAGACATCTGCAGTAGTAAAATTAAGGGAACCTCTCCTAACAACAATAGTCAACAATCAATTAAAAACACACAACTTATTAGATTCAAAGCAGCATGGTTTTACAGAGGATAGAGCATGTTAGACTAATTTGATACAATTTGTTCACTGTATCACAAATGTTTTGGACCAGGGTGGAAGCGTGGCCTATCTTAGTTACAACAACGTATTTGATATGATTTTACAAAATGATTGCATAAAAAACTTGTACAAGCTAGGATCTAATGCGGCTAGCTAAAGGATAGATGTCAGAGTGTGGTTGGAAATGGGGTTCATTTAGAGACCGGTCAATAGTGGTGTACCACAAGGCTCTGTACTAGGGTCTGTTCTCCTTGATCTGTTTGGAAGTGAAAGAGTTGAAGATTTGGTGGGCAAAGTATGTCTTTTTTCTGGTGACAGAAAGATGTAACGTGGAGCATTTTGGTATTGATGAAAGATCAATCAAAGCAGTGGAAACTGCAGTTCAGTGTTTCTAAAAAGGGAATAAAGGGATAGAAAAATCATCTGATAGAACCATGGTGGGAGTAAATGGTTTAGGCAAAACTGCAGAAGAAAATGATTTACTTGCTTATAGATGATTGCAAAATGAGTATGGTTAGGGAGTAGGCAAAGCAAATATTATATTGAAGTGCATTAGTTGAGGGATCACCAGCTGGATGAAGTAGGTCATGATTACCCTTTATACAGTAGATCTTTAGTCATACCTGCAATATTACCGGTATATTGCATTGCATAGTTGCATATTGTGTCCAATTCTGAAGACCTCAATTACAAAATTATATTGATAAGACGTAACTGACCTAGAGGGGTAATAAAAATGGTGAAAGACCAAAGGGATAAAATATATCAGAAGAGGCTGCAGTTGCCAAAATGTACAATCATAAGGAAAGAAGGCAAATAGGGACATGGCTGAAACCTTTAAAGGTAAATTTACTTTTGCATCCAAAAATTAAAATGTTACCTATCAACCACTCCTCCAGTCCCTGCTCCTTAGAAAGTTCTCTACCACCCACATTCTTTAAACACATTAAGTGTGTGAATGAGGTTCAGGAATGAGTATTTTTGATATGAAGCCAAAATTAAGTACACAAGGGTGTGACTTCAAAGGAGGAGGAAAGTCAAAAATAATCTCAGAAATTGTTTTTTTTTTACTGAAAAAGTAGTCGATGATTGGTACAGACCTCCAGCACAGGCAGTAAATCTGTTAAAAGTGAGGGAATTTAAACAAACTTAGACAAAAAAAATAGGTCAAAACTCGATTGACCGATTGCTATTTTTCTGTCGTCACTCTTCTGCAATCACTCTTCTATCGTTCCACTGACAGCCTTGAAGCTTAATGGGTCCCTGTGTCACTACAGGGCACAGAAGTGATGTGAAGGCCAGTGGGAGAAATCACTGAATGCTACCAGAAGTGTCAGTTTCTGCACAGACTTTAGCTGGTGATTCCCTTTTACTGGAATGGCGTTGGGCAGCACAGACTGCATTATTGGTGTGTATTGACTTTCTTCTGTACAGTAGTAGGGTTTACCTTGACTTTCATACAGCTAAAAAATTTAATTTATATTTTTTAAATTAGAGATCTGATCTGATCTGATCTACTATATGATACCCCAAAAAAATTGTTGTTTGGACTACAATACTTGAAATTCATACATAGCTACTTTTACAGCAGAACATTTTACGGTATTTGTTAAATGTCTCAACAGAAGCTCTCAACAAATCTTGATTCATGTGCGGCAAATAAATCTTTTAGTTTGTTTTAGCTGAAAGTTCTCCTTCACAAATGTGTGTGCCTACAAGGAGACACAGGATTGTTGAACTATATAAATAATTTGTAGATAAATAAATGGTAAAAAAGGCGCTGGTAATCTTTTTAAGTGCTAAATATAGATAATTATAAATAATTTGAGAGTGTAAACTTATTAAAAAGCATTTCTAAAAATTCAATATAAACATCAGTGGTGCATATATAAACAATAAATTAATAATTAATAAAGTGCAAGTGCAATCCAACAATAGTGCAAAAAATTATTGCAAAAAATAAAGTGCTTGCTTGTGCATCCACGAAATAAATTATATATCATAAATTAGTATACCAACAAATATTGTGCCCACTATTATAGTGCTTAAAGTGGTAAACGTGCTTATAAATAATTAACAATCCAAGTCAATTCATGCAGGGAAAAGCTGGATAAATTTAATTGCTTGGATCTTTGGTGCTCCAGGTGGTGGGGTGTGTCACTCTTTGCCTCTTACCAGATTGAAGCAGGTCGCAAGGACCCCCAACGCCTGTGATCCCTTTATATAGGTGGATCAGACCTTAACCGACTCCTTTTTCAGAATATCCTGCTCCTTTCTCCTATTAGTGCGTTACTCATACGTGTGAAGGTAGAGCCCGCATGTATAAAGACACATAAGATAGCCAAAAATAGTGTAATACTGTTGATTTTAATAAAGTAAATAAAATAACAATAATTGGCTCCTTACATTTAGTTGTGCCCTCCTGGCACTGGGCAATTTGCATTGATTGCTTGCGGGTATCAGGAAGAAAGAACCTCCGAGGACCTGCAGTATCTCTCTGTTTCTCCTTCCCCCTGCTAGCATGCGGCGGTCGGCGTGCGTCCCAGCCTGCGTTCCAAATGCCCTAACTCGCTACTTCCGGGTTTAGCAGAGACCACAATGCATTTCGCTATGCTTGCATCGTCAGGCAATCTAACAATTAAAAGGGCAGACACATAAGATAGCCCTGACGACGCAAGCATAGCGAAATGCATTGTGGTCTCTGCTAAACCCGGAAGTAGCGAGCGGGAACAACTAAATGTAAGGAGCCAATTATTGTTATTTTATTTACTTTATTAAAATCGACAGTATTACACTATTTTTGGCTATCTTATGTGTCTTTATACATGCGGGCTCTACCTTCACACGTATGAGTAACGCACTAATAGGAGAAAGGAGCAGGATATTCTGAAAAAGGAGTCGGTTAAGGTCTGATCCACCTATATAAAGGGATCACAGGCGTTGGGGGTCCTTGCGACCTGCTTCAATCTGGTAAGAGGCAAAGAGTGACACACCCCACCACCTGGAGCACCAAAGATCCAAGCAATTAAATTTATCCAGCTTTTCCCTGCATGAATTGACTTGGATTGTTAATTATTTATAAGCACGTTTACCACTTTAAGCACTATAATAGTGGGCACAATATTTGTTGGTATACTAATTTATGATATATAATTTATTTCGTGGATGCACAAGCAAGCACTTTATTTTTTGCAATAATTTTTTGCACTATTGTTGGATTGCACTTGCACTTTATTAATTATTCATTTATTGTTTATATATGCACCACTGATGTTTGTATTGAATTTTTAGAAAGGCTTTTTAATAAGTTTACACTCTCAAATTATTTATAATTATCTATATTTAGCACTTAAAAAGATTACCAGTGCCTTTTTTTACCATTTATTTATATACCTATTTATTGTTATCTAACAATTAAAAGGGCAGCAGGTTTTAACATCTTTTAGCTAGGGCCAGGCGCCTTCACATTTTTTTATACATATACCATATTTTCCGGCGTATAAGACGACTGGGCGTATAAGACGACCCCCCTAATTTTCATCTACTGGTAATACTTATACTTAGGTTACCTTGGAGATATTATACTCGACGTATAAGACGACCCCCCCATTTTTGGGGGATTTTTTTGAGGTTCAAAAGTAGTCTTATACGCCAGAAAATACAGTAAATAATTTGACTAGGAATGAACAATATATGGGCAGTAAATGAGGAGCAACCATCTGAAAACGTAATCCATTCATATATAGCCCAGTCTTTCAAAGTGTATATAGAACCTAACAGTGACATTCTCCTATTTAGTTCATTTTGGTCTGTTAAGAATGTTTTGTTATATCTGTTTGATAGGAGCAAAAACAGACCTGTTGCTCTTGTAAACTGATAACTTCCTGTGCTTTCTACCTATCCTAATTATGTTATGGGATCAAAATTGAAAGACTGGGTTCTGTAGTCATATCTTGTTTCTGTTGTCTTACTACAGAACAGTAAGTGTTGCCATCATAGTAAGTGTGTTACCATCAAAATCACCAGGTAGTAAAGAAATGATAAATAAATAAATGAAAAAGAAAGCTTGAAAACAGAAAAGCAATGTAGCCACCACAACTAAGGAGAGACAAGTGGCAATATTTTTTTGTTTTTGGGTTAAGATACACTTTAATTCTGAAGTAAAATACATTTTAGGATTGGGAGTTGTAAATATTTTATGCCATGACAAATCTGCAGTTGATGTGAGATTATTTCTGTTTCTTATTGATGTCACGAAATGCGTCGAGCACTATATACGTAATTGTTCTATTTTACGTGTTACACATATTGTCTTTACTTTTTACCATGTACTTTCTCTCAACCAGATTAAATCAAAATCAGCTCACGATGGTTGCCCCCACGTCTAGTAGGTTATGACCATATTTATGGTTGTTTGTTTTTTCTTCTCACCTACATGGCTCCAACGTTGATATTTACTGAATGTTTATACTTGTGACCTATGCTTTTGTATGGTTTATAACCACGATGTCCTACCTTTTTTACCTTATGTATTACCCATATGTATAACCCGTTAGTGTTTGTACAATAAACATCTGGTTTTATACATTTTTTTCTGGCATTGGCAGTAAAAAAATATACATGGTCTATGTTACCAATCAGTATAGTGACACACCTCATTCAAAGTCCCAATTTGTATCCTTCCCCCTTTGCCTTTTCTTTGTAGAAAAAGTAAAAGGCACACATCGCGCGCTTATATTATCTAAACTGGATCACCAGAAATAGCAGGTTCCAGTAGCGCAGTAGTCTGGATGTGACAGGTAAATCTCACTACTCCTCAGAGCTTCTCCCTATAGGTGTAATCTATCAATAGGCTGGCAATTTTGTTCTTTTGTTCTCTCTTACAAGTAACTTGTACAAAGATAAGTCTGCATTGTAGCTGACAATCCAAAGAAAACTTACCGTATTTTCCGGCGTATAAGACGACTGGGCGTATAAGACGACCCCCCTATTACATGATCTACCGGTAATACTTATACTTAGGTTACCTTGGAGATATTCTACTCGGCGTATAAGACGACCTCCCATTTTTGGGGGATTTTTTTGAGGTTCAAAAGTAGTCTTATACGCCATAAAATACAGTACTTGATGTGCACAGAACCATGGAGTGATCTATCGCAGAATGCTCATACCAAGCCAATTGCATTGCATCAAATTAAAGCAAAGCAAACTATTAAAACTAATTATTTTACTGCAAAGGACAACTAACAACACATACCTATATCATAAATAAAAAATCCAAGTCATAGGACTATATAAAGTATGTATAAATTGAAGATGTGGGATTGGATGAAGGTCACCATAGCAACTGTATTTTGTAAGTGTTTTCTTTTTTATTTTGTAGGTGATAATGCAGATTACATGTTTAAGGAAGAAAAATATTTTGAAATTGTGTTAATATCACAAAGTACCTAAATTAGTTTAATCTAGAGAAGAGGAGAACAACAAGAGAAGTGAAAGAAAACGATACTTTCAGAAGCCATTTTTTAATCATTAGAAAATGATCACTATATGTTTTAAATCTACATCTTGCCATGACTATGTGTTATCATTTGCTAAGTGGACCATAAATATATTAAAATAAAAGTATAGAACATTTCTTATATAAAATAATATATCATTAAAATATATTTAAAGGGATTGCATAGCAGATATTATATTTTCATAGTTTATTTCCAATGTTTAGAATGAAAAATAAAATAAAAAATATCTATGTTTTTTTTCTATTCAGGTCTAGAGTATTTGAATTACAGGCAATGTTGGTAATGAGACCTGAAAAGCCGGCAGATAAGACCCTACACACTGCAGAGTGCATCAAAAAGTAAAGACACCCATCTTTTCTACCACAGATTGGGCATTTCAAAAAAGCTGGCCATGCACTGATTGAAGTTTGGCTGAGATTCAGAGTATGACACTGCCAGCACTGCTCTGTTTGACAATCAACTTTTTTCAAAGGAGCTTGTCAGAAAATCATGGGCTGAACAGTGCCTGCATTCAGATAAGGGCCCTGTTCTAGTATTCTGACAGCTGGCTCTCAGAATACAATAGCCTGACAGGGGAGATTCTTCCACCTGCTCTGTTAGCTTGGATGGAGGAATCTGTTAGATTTACTTCAATCAGCCCATGGGTTGATGCCAGCTTTAGTCGTTTATCCACATCATGACGAAGAGCATGCAACGTTGGGCTTTCTTACTAGTGCCATGTGGGTCCTATGTAATTGTCAAGGTCTTACCTTGCCCTCCTGTTGGCAGCCATATTGGACATGTGCAGACTGCTGCCTCCTATAAACTCTGATTGCACCATCACTTGTCTGCTGCTTGGGTGTAGCACAGTGATGATGCTTTACGCTTGACTATATCAGTCACCTGATGAATTGCAGTCCTTGCCCTTGCATTTGTGCTCCAAGGTGCATCACTGCTAGCAGTCTTCTGTTCTCTGTGTTCCACCATGTTTGACCTGGCTTGGCTGAGGACTCTCCTGGGTCTCGACCCGGCATCGGCAGGTGACCAGGCATCGGCAGACTAACTGATTCTGGACTCAACCCCGGCTTGGATGACTACCAGCTTGTGGACTTGACCCCGACTTGGATGACTACCCATGTCTGGACTCAACCCCGGCTTGGATGACTACCCACTTCTGGACCTGACCCTGGCTGTTCCTGATCTCAATATTTTACTCTGCTGTTTTTTTTTTTGTTTTCACTCCAAATAAACTGCCTTATTTTACCTGCATCTCCATGTGGTCTGGTTTTGCGTACTGTCAGGGTTCCAGGAAACTAGACCACACGGAGATGCAGGTAAAATAAGGCAGTACATACTCCTGTGGAATCCCTGATAAAGAAGATTTTATGATTTAAACAGTGATGCCTATCCTTTTTCTTTTAGGTACTATGTAATACATTTTATTAGTAGTAAAAAAAAAAAAAAAAAAAGGAAAAAAGATTTTGCATACATACAAGTAAAACCAAAATAAACATCAATTTATAAAAAAACAAACGAAAAAAAACAAAATTAAACAGTAACAAATATTACGTTTTCTGCTATCAAGTTTTTATCTTGGCATCTGTAACTGCTTTCTTTTTCAGTTTATCAACTCTCATTGGGGAGGAGGACAGTGAGTAGGTGGGGTTTTGTTTTAAAGATGAAGCTTTTAGGCTGTTACCACCACCCAGATTTTTTATTTTAGTTTTGACACAAGAATTCATATTATAGTTTTACACAGTATTACATTTCATTTATATTGGGCAGCGCTGATTGTATAAACATTATATCCATCCATATATAGCCATGTATATATTGCCAATTTAAAGATATCCATAGATAAGATTAGTATTATGTATAATGAACGAAGCATGCTACTATGAACATCATCAGCAGGACCTTCTTAGAGGCACTAGTGGCTGGATTCTTTTTAACCTGACTATTATTTTTTCCTCCTACATTAGAGTAGCCCAAATAGTATCTGCCTGCTTTTCTCCTTTAGTGTGAACGTACCCTTAGATTTACTTGACTAAGAAATTAAACCTGAACTCCAACTGACACTTTCTAAACAGTTATCTCCTTTTTACATACAGTAAATTAATAAAAGCGGAATATTGTAGGCGCCACTGTCAATGTTAAATGGTTTTTCTCAACCCTTTAACTGCCAATTTGTCACTTTGTCTGGATAGCTTGGTCTGGTAAAGAAAGTTAAAAACAGACTTACTGGCTGGATCACCAGGTGAAAAAAAGGAAAATAAAGCCTTAAAAGGACACTAACTCATCCATTATGCCTCAGAATTAGTAAAATATGTTTTTGTTTTTAGGTTTAATGCTGATTTATCACTGCTGCCAAAATAACTCATCCAGCTAATAGGGGCACATGGGTCTCAATATACTCTAAGTGAGTAAAGAATCTGTATATGTCCTCAGGTGCATAGATTCAAACTGCATACTAAAAATTGTACCGGTTATGCTTACTCATTCTAAATATGCCTGTGCCTGGTCCAAATATATGGAAATGTAAAGCTTCAACTGTACTGCTCCTCCTCTCCTTGCAAGTCTATGAAATGCCAGAGTTAATGAAAACAACACACTGTCAGTGTGGCTTTTTCTTAACAGTTGTTAAAGAGTTCTGCCCCCCCCCCTCCAGAAAACAAAAAAAAATTAAGTCAGAAGCTACAAATACTGTACTTTTACTATAAGGGTATTTAACTGTTAAGGTATCCAGTGGTCTCCTCATCTGAGACAATTCACCGCCATGTTGGCATCTGTCCTACTGCGCATGCGTGAAAAGCGCTGCACTTTCTCAATGAGCAGGCTGCGGGGGGAAGGAGGGGGGCCAAACTTCTTACTCAGTTCACCGTTGCAAACTGAGCTGGAAGTGGGAGTGGGTCCCTGCCAAACCAGGTACCTGCTCCCCCCCCCAAAAAATGTGCCAAATGTGGCAGCGGAGGGGGGAGGAGGGAGCAAGTGGAGCTTCCCCTATTGGGTGGAGCTCCACTTTAAGCAGTCAGGCAGATTGATTGGTATACCTGACGTACCCTGTTTCTAGTGCTAAATCTACAAATCTCTTTATTTATTACATTAACAAAAATATGAAAGGGCAAGCATTTAAAAATGTGAACATCACACTAGAAGATTATAAATTACCTTCAAATTGAACTATGAGGAAAATGAAAAATTACATACCTGTTGATCCTGCCATTAGATCTGTTATTTTTTCAATTCCTGTAACAAGCAAAAGTGAAAGTTACAAAAAGTCAAACTCAGCTTCTACATGGTCAGAGTAGCTGTCAACCAACTATAGGGGGCCACTGACTTCAGAAAATTAGATGAATGCACAGTAGGGTGACAATGCTTCTGCAGGTTTAAGAGCTGGTGGGATATCATTGCCAACATAATAGATGACCTTAGAGAGCACAAAAACAGGCAAAATCAGACATTTATTAGAAAATATACTCATAACCATACAAAAGACCTTGTACAGCTACCATAACAAGGCAAAAAGTAAGCTACAATATTTACACAACTTTAGGTTTTGGGTTTGCATACATTTTAAGGTTGAACTAAAGCCAAAACTATTTTTTTTTTGCTCATTTTGGATAGAGTAAGCAAGGGTTATAACCTCTATCAATTCCTTTAATCGGTGTCCCATTAGGTAAATTTGCCTTCACTTCCTGTCCCATAGTCAAAACAGGAAGTGAGAGGAAATCCCTCCAAATTGAGAGAAATCCCTGATTATCACTAGAACTAGTGTCCCCATTGGAAGATTGTTCCTCTATTCCTGTTCTGATAATAACCCAAAAAATTCCAAAACATATTTTTTTTTTTTTTTACTAACATTGGTAAACAGGACAAAAAGAGAGGATGTATCTCCTTATCAGGGGGCACAGACAGCAATAAAAACCTGACATGTGTTCTAATTCCTCTACACTCTATCCAAAACCAAAGAAAAGTTTTGCCTTTACTTATTCTTTAAGCTAAACACTCAAAATATATGTTCACTAAAATAGACTATACTTTACCTTTAACTGCAGATACTGTGCAAGCTCGTAGGAGATCAATTTGCAAGCAGCTGGCATCTTAGCAAGTGGTAATGATGCATGCACAGGAAATAAATAATTGCCAGCGTCCCTGGTAGTCTACTGAGTATGTGTGGTCTAGGGGGTGTGTCCCAAAGTTGTCCTGGCAACGGAGCTTCAGAACTGACAATTTCTGCTCCTGTTGAGTTTGTATTGGAACTTTTTGGCACACACAAGATTTAATTAACTTTATGACCGACCCTTTTTAAGGCACATGTGAGCAATTACAATTTTAGAAAACAATTTTTTTTTTTTTTATCAGCTCAAATGTGTTTTCCTGTGAACTTTATCATCTATAACCTGTAATATTTGTACCCAACAATTATTTAAATTACAAGATTTACAATTAGGTTTTCCACTAAGTGGGTTTTTAAATGCAATTACTACATGTGTATACATATTTTAAACTTTTTTTTAATTGGGTGATTAATTAAACACAAGCTACATTATGATGAGAAGCAGTTTGAAAAGATGTATTTAAAATATTAAGTGAGGGGGAAAAAAATATGTGATAATTTGCATAGTTTAAATTTTTTAGAAAATGCATAAGCTTAGTATGCATTTACATTTTATGACAGAATATGAATATTTCAAAGCAAAATGTGTTTGAAGGGGACTTGAGATAACAGAATAGTGCAAAGAATGAGAAAGCTTCTGTTCCCAGTAGTATCAGATTCCTATCAAGCGCAGTTTTACATCTAATTATCTTGACCATTTATGGACTTCACAAGTAATTGGAAATCCTAATAACTCTTAATATGAAAATTGAAACTTACCCATACTACATGATTTATATTTCAGATAAAAATAGATTGGAATTGAACCATATCATCAGTATTTTAAAAATCATTCATCTCATAAATGGTGATTTTTCTTTAATTATATTGCAATTTTTCATCTGGGGAAAAAGCATGCAGTTAGACAGGAGCTTGCATGTCAAATTAAAAAATACACTATCTGTAAATAGCATGCCATTTCAGCTTAACATAATTACATTACGGTTTATTTGTTCCAATGTCAGCACTACAAATAATCTTTATCTCTTCCCATTCATACTAGTAATGGGGAGTTATCCTCTAAGATTATCCTTCCTCAGACTGCAGAGAATGCTTGTAGCCAGGTACAATGCTAGGTATTTGCTACCTTTATGGTTTCTGTAGTCTCATGTGACTTCCAAGATCTGCACAGTACTGGGCAATATAAGAGGGAGAATGATGGCACCACAAAGTGAGTACCTAGCATACCAGGAAGAGTTTAATTAGAATATGGTTTGGCCTCTTTTTTAGGCATTGTCTTCAATTCCATAAAGAAAGGGTCAGGATAGAGTGGATAGAATAAAACATTTCTCACTACCCAACTAAGGTAAAATGTTAACACATATTCACGTACTGAAAAATATTCACTTTTACCCAAAATGTTTTTTTCTACCATGGCAATATAGTCTCTGTTTTTTTTTTTAAATGTGCAATCTTCATATCAGAATCTTATATGGAAAATATCATCATTCACTTGATAAATGCCCTACAACCATTGCAATTTAAACAACTTTAAGCCCTGAAGAAGGGATATTCCAGTAAGAATCTCTATGCTCTGTACATAAAATATACAATAGACATAATAAGACTTAAACTGTATGAATACAATCACAAATTAAAATGTATTCTAACAAAAATTCAAAAACATAGAAAAAAAAAAAAGAAAAAAAAACAACAAACCAAGCAACACATGAAAAATATAACACAAACAAGACGAAACGTGTTAATCTCAAAATAATACTAAATAATAACACAAGGAACACCTATAGGTTAAAAACAATTTAAATTGCTCTCCTGGGGGATATACTTGATCATATTCCATTTGATAAAACTGTAAAAAGCTAGCTATCCATAGTTCACATAAGCATGTGATCTCAATTATTATTTGTAAGGCCAGATAATCTCTGGTTTCTAATTGCTTGAAAGAACATACACCAGTGTATTGTCTTTCAAGTGACCTGTATATTATTATCCAGTTCCACAAGTCAACTTAATTATATATACATAATAATATGTTAGTTCCAAAGGATAAAGTCACATCCGAAGGTAAAATTGTAATCTACCCTATTAATCCAGGGACATGCATAGCCAGGAAAAAGTATTAATTAATCTGTGGTAACGAGTGCAGACCAATTAATGCACTCATGTTGTACTTATGCGCCATACCACTCTGTATG
This sequence comes from Pelophylax lessonae, assembly GCF_965119305.1. Lineage (NCBI taxonomy): Eukaryota > Metazoa > Chordata > Amphibia > Anura > Ranidae > Pelophylax > Pelophylax lessonae. The sequence goes on along the minus strand of NC_138770.1, from coordinate 162,394,783 downwards.
GACTAAAATGTCAAAGAGAGCACATATACATGGATGTAAAGAACATGGGCTTGACATTAATTCCACATTATCATTATTGTGGTGCATCTTTAATATAATTAGCATTGCTTGCTCCATATATTATCTTTTAACACTGCTGCTTTGCTTGTTATGCATTGGTGAATTCTGTTCTGGGTGTGATTATATCATGAACTATGAGCTCTGATTAATACCCACTGTTTTACCATCTGTACTTTTAAGCACACCTACAGTATATGTGGACACATGGTGCATCCAACAGCCAGAATACATCTAGTCATGGAATGTGGTCGCTACTGAATTACACAAAACTGATATCATGGGTATATGTCAAGCCAATGTGATTCTCTTTGACATTTTAGTCCATGCATTGTGGTAAAGCAGCATATGTGTAACACATGCTCATTACATGGTCTGCATGCATTATCAAAGCTTAAGAAACACACTGGCTATGCCAGCACCTGGTTCAATATTCTGTGAATAATGAGGTGGACTACAATTTTATCGTTGGATGTGACTCTATTATTTGAAAAGGACATATTATTATTTATATACAATTAAGTTGACTAGAAGGACTCAATAGCAATATTTAGGTCAGTTTGAAGAAAATGCAATGGGACACATTCTTTTCACGCCAATTAGAAAACAAAGATTTTATGGCCCTACAAATAGTAATTGGGACTGCACCTACCCACAGTATGTGATTTATGGCTAGCTAGCCTTGTACACTTTTTTTTTAATGGAATATGAAGTGTATCACCAGGGGATGAGCAATTCTAATTGTTTTCAACCTATATAGCTTTGATGTGTCTGTTTGTATTATATATAGCATTGTTTTGAGTTTAACACATTTTTTGCTTTTGCTTGTGCTATATTTTTTATTAATTGTTTTAGATTGTTTTACTTGTTTTTGAATTTTTGTTGGAATACAAAAATTAGAATACTTTATACATACAATTTTGATTTTGTTGTGTGTATTGCATATTTTATGTTCTGGGCATCGTCATACTTACTGGAATGTTTTCTACCTTGGGGCTTAAATTAGTTTGATTTACAAAACATTTTCTATTTGTGTTATTATACTATGCAACAGTGAACATGACCTAAGTATAACCAAATGATTACTCAAACCACCACAAATAGCAAAGGCCACCTTTCCGTTGCAATGGCTTCCACTACTGTTAGCTTTTAAGGATCATTTAAAATATTTGTTATTTTGATCCACAAATGCAATTTATACCTTCTTCTGTGTACAGTAAATGTATTTCACTAGTTTAGAAGAGGTTGATTTTTTTTAAAGGTAAATAGACTTTGCACTCTGCAAGTGTAGTTGCCCTAGAGCTTATTAAAAAAGGAAAAACTCTGGTCACTTCACCAATCATCCGAACAAGTGCAAGTAAAAATGTTTTATTTTTTTCTAACGTGCTGGGTTCTTTGTAAAGTGCTTTAACTCATTTACTAAGCACTGGAGCAATTGCACTTGCAAAACAAACAGTCTATTTGCCTTTAGTAAATCAACCTCATTGTCTTCTACAAGAGGTGACTAGGTTTCAAACCTGTGTGCATTTAAGGTAGCGTAAATCTAAGTGTAAGATAGTAACTCTATAATTCTGCCCTTTTCTGTACAGGTCACAAAATCAAAGTATCTGTTTCACATTAGTCCAATAGAGCACTCTCAAGGATGATCCACAGGTAGGGATGCCACGTGTTCATGTTTGACCCATGCCATCATTTTCTAGCCAAGTCCTGCCCAGACCAAAAGGATCAGCCTAGGTCTCCTCAATTAATCTGGGTCTAAAACTATGTGGTAACAGAATATAATTTGTAAATAAACTTGCAGCCCTGACAGTATGGCATTTTCTTTATACGTATATACATATGCTTTTGGTATCAGGAGTCCAACACCAAAAGGTTTTAGAGCAGAACTATTGGTACCAAGTACAACTAAACAAGAACAAGTAAAACATCCCCTACATTAAAGCAGTCCCCTAAAATTTACAACTCCAGACATCTGTACTTGTAAAACTAAAAGGGGCATTCACCAAACTTTCACTACAGATGAAACTTCTAGATGCATGTGTTTAAAATTATAGTGATTTACTGATCACTAGTGCATGTTTGTTGCAAGTCACATTCACTGGTTTATAAATATGCTGGGTACACATAGTCCGAATATCGGAGATGTTGCAAAACCAGCATCAGATCAGCTCTCTGTGTTCTGCCAGGGGGGTCCCTCTGTCAGAACAAGAAAGGCACAGCTGCACAAGGGCACATTGCTGAGTTGGTACAGCGATCTCTCAGGTTTTTTTGTTCAGCTAGCAGAACTTGTGTACCAGGCTTTAGTAATTCTCTAAAACAAGCCCTGTATACTTGTATATACTTGTGATGTGCCCTATACAGCAATGTCTTTATAAAACAGAAGACATTTACATGTAATCATCACTTCCATGTCACGGCAGGAAAGAAGGGTGTTGTTATTTAAAGATCATAGGCATGGAAATCCAATCAGGTTTATATTCCAGTAATCAAGTGTTTTCAGAAAATTGCTTTAGTGAAGATCCAACCAAACACACAGCACCATTTATCTGCCTGGCACACAGTTGTTTCAGGCTCGTTAGCTCACATCATGGTGAATCATGGACACTGTGCCTGTAATGTGTCATGGCACTCTCAGAGCCGATGAGAAGCTGCACTTCATTCATCTTTAATAGAGTCCTCTGATACTAATGATACTACTGATGGAAGGAAGATGTACATAGAAGCATGTTTTTTTTTTTTTTTATAAACTATTCAGTAGTATTCATAAGTATTTAATTTATAATTGAGGATACAATTTATTCCTCATATCATTATACACACACACACACATATATATATATATTTATATATATATATATATATATATAGATATAGATATATATATATATATATATATATATATATATATATATATATATATATATATATATAGATATATATATATATATATATAGATATATATATATATATATATAGATATATATATATATATATACTATATTACCAAAAGTATTGGGACGCCTGTCTTTACACCCACATGAACTTTAATGCCATCCCAGTCTTAGTCTATAGGTTGTGCAATATTGAGTTGTAGGAGAAAAAGACAAGCGCCACTCTAAGTGTAATATGACTTGGTGTTTATTAGGAATTCACCATACTATGTACTCACAATCTTGCAAGTAATGAAACAGCAGTGGATATACATCTCAGGGGATCGGCTTGTCCGGATGCCTTGGCAGAAAGGAACTGACTGGTGCACTCCGAAGATCCGTTTACAGCCAATGAAGATCGGCGTTGCCCGGACCCTGGGGACACTTTCAGAGCTTCCGGTGGCATACTTCCGTCTTGGGCGTGGAGCGTGATGACGTAGGCGACGCGTTGTCAGAGCATGCGCTCCTTCCTCAGGCCTCTAGTAGCGCCATCTTAGAGAGGGGCATTATATAGGAAAGGGAAACTAGACTACCGCAGGGTCCTAAAGTAAGTCCGATGCTATGGATGCCTGACTGAGAACACCTGAACGGTAGTAATGACTGAGAGAAAATCATGGATGATTGTAAGTATAAACAAATAAAACTGGTCACATAATACAATACAAGAAAATACATACTAATTTACAACAATGTATCTAGAGCCGATCCTAATAATAATGAAGATGAAAAATACATGAAAATAAATTAAAATTAGAAATAAAAATAAAAAATAAAAATAAATATAAAAGTAAATTAAATATATATATAATGTAAATAATAATTAATAAATATAATGTAAAATAAATTATGTGTGAAAATAGATAGAATAAAATGAAATTAAATTAAGCTAACACCAATTAGATGAGAAAAAAGGGAGTCATAAGTGCATATACATATCATATGTATACACACTCTCAGCCTAAACTAAAAACTATATTATAATGTAAAAGTGTGATAAAAACATATATATGTGTAATTAGTTTTGAATAATAAATTTGAATAAAACGGGTATACCATCAAATTCTTGGAGGAGAATACTATATGCACACATGTGTGTATACAGCTCCAACCCTAAAGTAGGAAATAAGCTCTAGGCAATGAAAGGATAATAGAGGGAGAGAGCTTTATAACTTTGGTTAAAACAAGAGGAACTATACCTCTTGATAGGAGGGATTAGAAGGGCTAGAACACTTAGAGTAGGTGTGTGTCTGTAGTGGGGTTAAGGGGAGGGGGTTTTCCCTTTTTTTTTTTTTTTTTTGTTCAGACCGGCTTCGGGGTGGAAAAATGGAAGTACTACGCATATTAACAATAAATGCAAAAGGGCTGAACACCCCAGAAAAAAGAAGGGTCTTATTAAATGACTTAAAAAGATCGAAGGTGGATATAGCCTTCATACAGGAGACACATTTTCGAGATGACAAAATTCCAATTTTAAAAAATAGATCATACCCGATATCATATCACGCAACAAATATAGAGACTAAATCTAGGGGAGTATCGATTATTATAGCGCGTAATGTACCATGAAATATGAACAAATGTCTAAAGATCCAAATGGAAGATCACTTTTCCTAAAGGGAAAGATAGGTAACACTAAAGTCACCCTGGCCACAATATATGCACCCAACAGTCAGCAAAATCTATTTATAGGAAATAAAATCAGGGAAATATCAGAGTATAAAGAGGGTCACCTTATAGTGGGGGGCGACTTTAATATCCCGTTAATACCCTCAGAGGATACTACAACAGGAACCTCCTCAATACCAGTAAGGGTAAGGAAACAGATATCAAACAGTCTGTATAGTGCACAACTCATTGATGGATGGCGTTTAACACATCCATGAGAACGCGACTATACAATACTCAAGGATAGACTACTTTTTCATCCCACATAACCAGTTACACGCCATCAGGAAAATACAAATAGGAGTAATCACATGGTCAGACCATGCCCCAGTCATATTAGAATATGAAATAGGGAATAAACAAGGAGGAGGTCACCGGACGTGGAGACTTAATGAAAGTCTGCTTCAAGATGAAACAATCAGAGTAGAGATCAAGAAGGAAATAGAAGAGTTTTTTCTAATTAATAAAACCATAGATACAGATCCTAATATCATCTGGGAGGCACACAAAGCGGTGGTAAGGGGTTCCCTGATTAAACATGGCTCCAGAATAAAGAAAAAAAGAACAGAACAATTAGAAGCCCAGTTGACGAAATTGCAGAAATTAGAAGCAACCCATAAACACAACAATTCGCCAGTGACAAAAAATAGCTTAATGGAGACAAGGCAAGAAATTAATAATATACTTTTTTATAAAGCAAAAGCAGCATTACAGATTTGCCGGAAAAAAACATATGAAATGGGAGATAAATGTGGGAAATCTCTAGCAAAAACAATTCAGGAACAGACATTAAACACATACGTCCCACGAATAATAAATAAGAAAGGACAGAAAATAGAACTCCCAAGGAAAATTGCCCAAGAATTTAAAACGTATTACCACTCACTATATAACCTATATCCTCAGAACCTGAGGCCTTCCCAAATAGAGGACTATTTAGAATCATCACGGATGCCACGTTTATCAGACAATGAGAGAGAGGAATTGAACTTGGAGATTACGGAAGAGGAATTGGCTATAGCAATCTCTAACTTTAAAAATGGGAAGGCACCAGGCCCTGATGGATATACTATCCAATATTATAAAACATATACCCCTCAGTTAAAAAAATTTATGGTAGATATGTTTAATACTTGGGGCAAAGGTAAGAAAATTTTGAGAGAAACATTACATGCGCACATAACAGTACTACCCAAGGAAGGCAAAGACCCAACATCATGTACTAGTTACAGACCAATATCTTTATTTAATACATATCTGAAAATATTCACAAAAATCATAGCTACTAGAATCCAAAGACATATAACAAAATTGGTAAATTTAGACCAAGTTGGATTTATACCAACAAGAGAAGCACGTGACAATACAATAAAAGTATTGAACTTGTTGCACGTAGCCCAGGCAAAACAGATGAAAAGCATATTTATAAGTACAGATGCTGAAAAAGCTTTTGATAGAGTAAGATGGAGTTTTATGATGGAGGTAGAGAGATATGTGGGTATGGGCGAGACTGTACTGAATTGGATAATGCAGATCTACTCGGTACCCACGGCTAAGGTGAGGGTGAACAGCGTGTTGTCGGAAGACATTATAATCCAGAATGGGACAAGACAGGGGTGCCCTCTTTCACCCCTGTTCTTTGTCCTGACGTTAGAACCATTTCTATGCAAAATAAGATCAAACCCAGATATTACAGGTATTAGAATTGGTCACATACAACATAAGATATCAGCCTTCGCGGATGACATGCTGTTCACCCTCACCAACCCGATCATTTCACTCCCGAATCTTTTAAGGGAATTTACAGAGTACGGAGAACTTTCTAACCTCAAAATAAATTTGGACAAATCAGAGGCAATGGGGGTGGGAATAGGCCAAGAATTGCAGAAACAACTAAGCTCAAATTTTAAATTAAAATGGACAAGTAGAGCACTGAAATATCTAGGCATACAAATAACAACAACATTTTCCCAGTTATATGAGGAAAATTACCCAGCATTATTGAAATCTATACGATGCCTGTTGCAAAAATGGGGCAAGGGACTATTATCATGGTGGGCTAGATGCAACATCGTAAAAATGTCTATTTTGCCAAAATTTTTGTATGTCTTTCAAACCTTACCAATAACTATACCACAGAGCTACTTTAAACAAATAGACAGCATATTGAAGGAATTTATATGGGCAGCAAAATACCCCAGACTAAGCAAAAAAATAATGACACTACGAAAAGAGGAAGGAGGTTTGTCGGTACTAGACATGAGGAGATATTATCAAACAATACATTTATGTAGACTTGTGGATTGGTGCCGACATAGAAACACAAAACTTTGGACAAACATAGAACAGGCACAATTTGAAATCCCACTGGAAAGAACTCCGTTTTGTAGTCGCTATATATCAAACTGTATGAAAAAACACCCGCTTATAGGGCTGACAATTAAAATATGCACAAAAGTCATTCAACAATATAAATTGACGAGGAAAAACTCGGCTATATTCCCGATTCTGACTAACCCCAAATTTCCCCCGGGTTTCCAAGATAAAAAATTCAGGGACCTGAAGGAAAAAGGAATTCATCAGGTAGACCATTTCATGAAGCAAGGGAGATGGATTACAGAGGAGGAGATGATGGACCCCACGGGAGATTTCCAACTGGATCGCTGGAGAGCGACTCAGCTTGGACACTTCCTGGGGACGTTACCAAAACTCAAAGGGGAGGATTTACAATACACGAAATTTGAAGAGATGTGCGCACAAAAAGGGACCCTATTGCATCCCATATCTAAATTATACTTATTATTAGGGGATAGCGAGGATAAGGGACCATTAGGTTATATGAAAGAATGGGAGAAAGAATTAGACAGGGCCTTTACAGAAGAAGAGGAGAGGAAGATATACCAGATGACACACTCAACATCCATCAGTTCTAAAATACAAGAAACAAACTTTAAAATAATGTCAAGGTGGTATCAAACTCCAGCAAAAATGCACAAAATTTCATCAGCAAATACAGACAGATGTTGGCGGTGTGGAGAGGGCGAGGGGACATTAATTCATATTTTTTGGTCATGTCCCAAGTTGGGAAAATTTTGGAAGCAGATATATGAAACTATACAAAATTTAACAGAACACCAGCTGACAATGGACCCCGCTCTCTTTCTACTCCATAAAACCAACATCCCAAGGAATCAATACAAAAATACAATAATACCTTACTTACTTAATGTAGCTAAAATGTGCATACCTTTAAAGTGGAAAAAAAAGGAACCACCAGATTTGAATATGTGGATCAATAAGGTGGAAGAGGTCAATAGATTGGAAAAACTAGTACTAAATGACAATCATAAAATGGATAAATATAAACTAATCTGGGATAGATGGAATGAATATGTCATCACGAGAAGGCAGAATCCTGTGTGAAGGACATCAGGATAAAGGATATATCTAGAAGGAAACCCCAAAGCCGGCCAGAATCCCCTTTCCCTTTTTTTTTTATCTCCCCCCCCCCACCCCCCACAAGGGGAAGTTGAGTGTATTATGATATGGGATTGGATGTGATAAAGCAGAGGCTAAAAGACAGAAATCGACATAGTAGGAACACTTGAGTTATAAATACAGATCAATGTTGATATAATTTATCCCTAAGAAGGGAAGGAGAATGAGACTAAGGGAAAAATAGGGAAAATGTGGACTCTGTTACATTGTAAATAATAATTGAAATCATGAATGTATGTAAAAGTTTAATGGAAAGATTGAAAAGCAAATAAATAAAAAATTTAGTAAAAAAAAAACTTATCCTATAAAAAAATTCTTTAACTGCTCTACAGAATTCGTTGTGAGCTTCCTAACATGCCCCTGTGGCCTTTTTTATGTTGGGAGGACCATTCGTACACTTAGGAAAAGGTTCGGAGAACATCGAAGGTTTGTCGAAGCAGGTGATGACAAACATAGTGTCCCTCGTCATTTTTTGACACACCATGACCACTCTTCTTTAGGGTTAAAAGTTTGGATTTTAGAATCCATACCTGTCATCCCTTCAACAGCCCAACGCTTCAAACAGCTTTGCCAAAGAGAAGCTTTTTGGATATACACATTGGATACCTTAGTACCTGGGGGCCTTAATGAGGAGGTAGAAACCAATTCTTTGGTGTAGGGCTCCCGTAATTTAGGGTCTGGGTGTGCCACTTGTCAGGTTGTGGTCATCCTTTATTCTTGTCTTGTGGGTGGTTCTGATGGTCTTTCGATACCAACCACATGCGCATGTGTGCATATAGGATTCTCCTCTAAGAATTTGATGGTATACCCGTTTTATTCAAATTTATTATTCAAAATTAATTACACATATATATGTTTTTATCACACTTTTACATTATAATATAGTTTTTAATGTCAGAGGTGTTTTTTATATATATATATATATATATATATATATATATATATATATATATTTTTATATGTATTTTAATGTATTCCAAGTCATCACGAGAGTTGTGATTTTTACCGTAAATGTTGTTTATTAGTTTAGGCTGAGAGTGTGTATACATATGATATGTATATGCACTTATGACTCCCTTTTTTCTCATCTAATTGGTGTTATCTTAATTTAATTTCATTTTATTCTATCTATTTTCACACATAATTTATTTTACATTATATTTATTAATTATTATTTACATTATATATATATATTTAATTTACTTTTATTTTTATTTTTATTTCTAATTTTAATTTATTTTCATGTATTTTTCATCTTCATTATTATTAGGATCGGCTCTAGATACATTGTTGTAAATTAGTATGTATTTTTCTTGTATTGTATTATGTAACCAGTTTTATTTGTTTATACTTACAATCATCCATGATTTACTCTCAGTCATTACTACCGTTCAGGTATTCTCAGTCAGGCATCCATAGCATCGGACTTACTTTAGGACCCTGCGGTAGTCTAGTTTCCCTTCCCTATATAATGCCCCTCTCTAAGATGGCGCTACTAGAGGCCTGAGGAAGGAGCGCATGCTCTGACAACGCGTCGCCTACGTCATCACGCTCCACGCCCAAGCCGGAAGTACGCCGCCGGAAGCTCTGAAAGTGTCCCCAGGGTCCGGGCAACGCCGATCTTCATTGGCTGTAAACGGATCTTCGGAGTGCACCAGTCAGTTCCTTTCTGCCAAGGCATCCGGACAAACCGGTCCCCTGAGATGTATATCCACTGCTGTTTCATTACTTGCATGATTGTGAGTACATAGTATGGTGATTTCCTAATAAACACCAAGTCATATTACACTTAGAGTGGCGCTTGTCTTTTTCTCCTAGTACCCTGCAAGTTCACCTTTTCTACTTGTGACAGAGCTGCCTTCAAGTGTTCACAGACCTGTTGTGGTTTATGGACTTTATGGACTTTTCATGTATTATATTAGGTCCTTTATTGTCCTATATGTTCTTTTAGTAGGTTTATTGATGGTTACCCTTTAATCTTTTTTGCGCCAGTACACCCTTGTTGTTGTTTAATATTGAGTTGGCCCACCTTTTGCAGCTATAACAGCTTCAACTCTTCTGGGAAGGCTGTCCACAGGGTTTAGGAGTGTGTCTATGGGAATGTTTAACCATTCTTCAAGAAACGCATTTGTGAGGTTAGACACTGATGTTGGAGAGAAGGCCTGGCTCACAGTCTGTGATCTAATTCATCCCAAAGGTGTTTTATCGGGTTGAGGTCAAGACTCTATGCAGGCCAGTCAAATTCCTCCACCCTAAATTCGCTCATTCATGTCTTTATGGACCTGCTTTGTGCACTGGTGCGCAGTCATGATCGAACAAGAAGAGGCCATCCCCAAACTGTTCCAACAAAGTTGGGAGCATGACATTTTCCAACATGTCTTGGTATGCTGATGCCTTAAGAGTAGAGATGTACCGAACTGTTGCCGGCGGACAGTTCCCGGCGAACTTCGCATGTTCACGTTCGCCGCTGCGGGCGAACATATGCGATGTTCGGTCCGCCCCCTATAATACATCATTGAGGCAAACTTTGACCCTGAACTTCACAGTCAGCAGGCACATTCCAGGCAATCAGCATACCTCCCTCCCACACCCTCCCGCCCCCTATAAATAAGCAAGGGCAGCATCCATCTTAGATCATTCTGAAGCAGTGTGTTAGTGAGAGCAGGGAGAGTGCTGCTGCTGCTGTTAATAGCTAGGGACAGTTGTTAGTCAGTGTTCCTGGTCTTGCTAGTCAGTGTTCTTGGTCCACTACTGCTGTAAGGACAGCATCCTGACAGCACCCCAAAAAGCCCTTCTAAGGGCTGGTATTTGTGTAATTATATATATATATATATATATATATATATATATATATATATATATCTAGTGTCCCCAAAAGCCCTTTTTAGGGCTGGTAATTGAGTATTTTTTTTTATATATATATATCTATTGTACACTGCAGTTGCCTGCCCGCTGTGTGTGAGAGGCCACAGACCCACCACAGACTGTACTGTGTGCACACCACACTCATTTCGGGTGGCACAGGCACAGTACCTTGCATTTTAAAAAATATTTTTTTTTTTCCTCTGTCATAATTGCAGTGAGTGCTGTTTCAGGTCCACAGAGTGCACTGTACCCACTGCAGTGCACTGCCCACCACTGATATATATACGGTGGCACAGCATCTTGTTGCAAATTGAAAAAAAAAATATTTTTTATTATTGCAGTTGCCTGGGCTGCCAGTGACTGTCAGGTCCACAGAGTGTACTGTGCCCACTGCAGTGCCACTGCGTGCCTACCCACCACTGATATATATACGGTGGCACAGCAGCTTGCAAAGTAAAAATATATATATTTTTTTTATAATTGCAGTTGCCTGGGTGCCAGTGACTGTCAGGTCCACAGAGTGTACTGTGCCCACTGCAGTGCCACTGCGTGCCCACCCACCACTGATATATATACGGTGGCACAGCAGCTTGCAAATTAAAAATATATATATTTTTTTTTATAATTGCAGTTGCCTGGGCTGCCAGTGACTGTCAGGTCCACAGAGAGTGTACTGTGCCACTGCCCACCCACCACTGATATATACGGTGGCACAGCAGCTTGCAAAGTAAAAATATATATATTTTTTTTATAATTGCAGTTGCCTGGGTGCCAGTGACTGTCAGGTCCACAGAGTGTACTGTGCCCACTGCAGTACCACTGCGTGCCCACCCACCACTGATATATACGGTGGCACAGCAGCTTGCAAATTAAAAATATATATATTCTTTTATAATTGCAGTTGCCTGGGCTGCCAGTGACTGTCAGGTCCACAGAGTGTACTGTACCCAATGCCCAACACTCCTATAGGGTGGCACAGCACCTTGCACTCATAGTACAACACATTAAAAAAAATGACAGGCAGAGGCAGGCCACCCCACAAGGGCCGTCGTGGTCGTGGTGCTGTGATTTCCTTAGGCCCTAGAATAATGCCCAGTGTTCAGAGGCCACCACAGACCCTGAACTCAAAAAATTCTGAGGACATAGTTGACTGGCTTACACAGGACACCCAATCGTCTACAGCTTCCGCTCGGAACCTTAATGCACCATCCTCCTCCAGCTCAGCTTCAGGCACCTCTCAATTTACCACTCGCCTGCCCGCCGGCACCACCACCAACACTAGCACCACAGCAGCTTCACTTGATCCGTCAGAGGAGTTATTTTCACATCAGTTAGAACAAAGAAAATTCCCCTGGGGGTGGGACTTTTAAGGCACAAATTGGTGAAAAATCACGAATAATGAATATAAAATGAATTTTAATTGATAAATAACATCAAAATGAACAATTACAAAGATATTAATGTATGCATTAAAAACAGACAAATGCAAGCGCGGATATATGTGCGGTATGAACCAGAAAAAACTCAACCAGAGGGCCAGATGATCCAACGCGTTTCGGGGCTCTTATGACCCCTTCGTCAGGGATAGAGCTGGTATCCTATCTGTAAGTGTTCAAAAAAGACATAATGTACACCATTCTAACAGAAGACATTTATCTGTACAATATCATATAAGCCATATTTGCAAATAGTTTGACACTTACATGGTTGGTTTGCACATGAGCACAGAGCCTGCAATTTAAAAACAGGTGAAGAGCTGCAATCCAGGTACCGCCGTGTGTTCTATTGGTAGGCTTTTCTTTGACTACCTCCAGGTGCAAGGCGTAGCGATGGGGACTTGCTGCGCCCCATCCTACGCCAATCTGTACCTGGGGGAGTGGGAAAAGGCTTTCCTCTCCGATGAGTCTCTCTCCATATACACCGACTGTATCCGGACTTGGATCCGGTATATAGACAATATTTTCTTAATCTGGGACGGCCCCCGTGACCTCCTGGACAGGTGTATCGAGAGACTGAATAGGAACAGTTTCAACCTCTCCTTTACCTCGTCCATAGATGAGTCCAGGATCACTTTTCTTGATGTGGAGATTTCCAGAGGTGAGGATGGTGTCCTCCGCAGTGGTCTCTATCGCAAGCCCACTGCGGGGAACACCATCCTCCACGCCACTAGTTTCCATCCCCAGCCTTTAATACGATCTATTCCCACTGGCCAGTACCTGCGCCTTCGACGCAATTGCACCGACATCATTCCATTCAAAATAGCAGCAGATGGCCTACGTAGTCGCTTGCTGCTTAGAGGCTACTCCCATAAAATCTTAAAAAAAGCATACAAAAAAGCTCTCATGTGCGACAGAAGCACATTATTGATTCCCAAAAAACGTCAAACCAATGACACTTTGAGAATCATTACTGGATACTCCCAGCAGCACCAAGACCTGCGTGGCATAGTCTCCAAATACTGGCATCTCTTGGCTCTGGATCCTCTGCTTGGTCCTCATGTGCCTCAGGTACCCCAGTTCACGTACAGAAGAGCCCCTGCGCTCAGGGACAGACTAGTTTCGAGCGAGTTTAAACAACTATCCAACTCTGATCCCTGCAAGTACAAGGGAACGTACATGTGTGGATCTTGCAATTATTGCAAATTCATGCATGTACAACGCAACATCACTCTACCCAACGGCGTTAAGTTTGAAGCAAAGCATTTTGCAAATTGCCGCACCATTGGGGTGGTTTACCTCCTGCTCTGCAATTGCAATTGCTTTTATGTAGGTAAGACCAAATTGGAATTTTGGAGGCGCATATACCAGCATATCAGGAGCATGCAAACATGCGACCCTGAATTACCCTTAGGGCGACATGTTACATCAATACATGCGGGCAGATTTCCAAAGGTAAAGTTTTTGGTTCTAGACCGTATCCACCCCAGCTCCAGAGGCGGAGACTGGAACAAGCGTCTCCTGCAGCTGGAGCTTCGCTGGATATACTCCCTCAAAGCCACAGAGCCCCCTGGCTTGAATGAGGCAATCTCGTTCAAGCCCTTTCTGGAGGGTTTCTGCTCAGGCGGCATAGAGAGATAGATCGCTATATCGTATGTCACATCTTATTTATTTTTTTATATGTGATTGCTGTGTATATTATGTACCACTCTATGCCTCCTGCTATAGTCTATCTATTCTGATGTGTGTTTACTGTTTGTTATTTTATACCTGATGCATATTTTTATAAATGCCTTGCTGTTTCTCCTCACTTGTAATAATGCCCATTTATGTCCTTTTGTTGCTCATTGTAAAAAGCAGGTCAACAGCTGCATCCTCTACCAGCCGTGTGCCTATTGGTATCCAGTTTGACATAACTATTTCTCTACTACAAATTTCATCTCTTCACAGAAGTCCAATCTATCACGAATGGTTGGCCCTCATTATGAGCTGATCTCAAATCATGAGGGCTCTCTGTGTCTTCAATGACCTTCCCTTCTCTCCTATCCAGCGCAACCCGGCACGGAAAGCGGGGCTGTCACTTCTGTGATAGGCTCCCCCCATCCGGGTAGATATCTTTACACTCTGCTGACACTTCCCAGTGTTAGCCACATCCCCGGCATGTCAGCGCTCGCACTTCCTGTGCGACGCGCTGACATCACTTCCGTGTCGGTGGGCTATGTCCTGCCGGTCACGTCCACATCCGGCGCCATGACGCACATCCGGATGCGTCGGGCGCAGTGGCTGTGACCTGGCAGACACCGCCCAGGGAGCCCTCAGCTGGCGGCGGTGCTCTGCAGCTAATTACCAAACGAGGATCAGCTGCATGGACACTTTATCAACCGACTCCCAGCATGGATCATTTGTGCGATCCACTGCTGGGAGAAGGCTGTCCATGCAAGTCTCTGATCCTCTACGGATTTGAAGGTAATAGCAACTTATCATTTTCTTTATCATCTCCCTTTATGAGGCATCTGTTTGGGATTCAATTCTCTTCCTCTTTTTCGTTTTCAATACTAACACATTATTTCCCCAAATGCCTGTGGAATACTATTACCATCTAATTGTCTTTCTTGTAGTTGCATCATTGCATCCCTATGGCCATCTGATATACAAGTTTTGTCAACTTGGATGCGCCTTATATGCAATCAATTCTTTAACTTATTATTTGTCATATAGGCATTTCTTGCCCCCTTTCTCAAATAACTCCAAACCGTTTTCAAGTTTAATCAATACTAGATAAACACAGCTACCCCACAGGACTTTGGGCATAAAGATATGCGATTGTCCCTGATAATGGACTGATTGTTTTTACTTTTCATTATCTTTCCCAATTTTTTCTAATTTTTTCCAATCTTTTCCTTTTTCTTTTTTTTTTTTTTTTTTTTTTTTTTTTTTTATCTGCTACATATATTTATTTTTTCCTTTTTTGGTTTTCTGCAGTGTGGTTAGGCTTTTTTGCTTGACCCATCCCGCTAAGCCAAGCTACAATTGGACTCCAGCTGCCCTGAATTAGGAGATTATATGGTCACTAATTCCATTCCATGAATGCCTTATATAGTCAAAGAAAAGCCTACCAATAGAACACACGGCGGTACCTGGATTGCAGCTCTTCACCTGTTTTTAAATTGCAGGCTCTGTGCTCATGTGCAAACCAACCATGTAAGTGTCAAACTATTTGCAAATATGGCTTATATGATATTGTACAGATAAATGTCTTCTGTTAGAATGGTGTACATTATGTCTTTTTTGAACACTTACAGATAGGATACCAGCTCTATCCCTGACGAAGGGGTCATAAGAGCCCCGAAACGCGTCGGATCATCTGGCCCTCTGGTTGAGTTTTTTCTGGTTCATACCGCACATATATCCGCGCTTGCATTTGTCTGTTTTTAATGCATACATTAATATCTTTGTAATTGTTCATTTTGATGTTATTTATCAATTAAAATTCATTTTATATTCATTATTCGTGATTTTTCACCAATTTGTGCCTTAAAAGTCCCACCCCCAGGGGAATTTTCTTTGTTCTTCCTACATTTACCGGGATGTGGCACACCCATTAGAGGTCCTCAGCGGGAACACACCCCATACTATTCATTGGTAGTAGATACCACTTTCCCCGTCCGTTCCTCCTGACTTCCTCTCTTCTCTGACCATTGGTGGAGATTTTACATTCTCCACACTCTGGTTTAGTTAAACCTTTTCTCATACTTATTGTCCATGACATATAAATAATTTTTCTTTGTTTCCAATATCAGCTCTTTTAAAACAAATTCTTACTTTATCCAACACTCGGGCATCTTTTTGAGCATCTACTACATTGTGAGGTACTAAAATGTCGGGTTTCACTGGTGATGATTGGGAGGCACTTATGACCCAGTATATGAGTGAGTATAATCTCAAAGAATATGTTGACACTGATTTATTCTCCTCGTTTTTCCATCTATCTAAACTGCTAGAGAAGAGGTCTTCTCTCTTCTGGCATGCCAAATCTTTTAAAGACTATCTTAAAGAGGATATTAACCCTTTTGGGTTGAGAATCCAAATATTTCCTCTATTAGAAAATCTTAGTACCACCTTTAAATCAAACTGGGAACAGTCTCTCAAAGACTGTTCTGCCTCCCTCATGAAGCTCCTCATAGAGGAATATACAGCCAGATCCAACAAATTAGATCTAGAAATTGCCGCATTATGCGAAAAAATTCAGGCTTTCAAAACACACAGAATTTTTATAGAGCAGGAGATAAAACTCAAAAAACACCTGGAGATTTATAATAAGAATATTCTAAACAATAAACAAAAAAAGATGAATCGCGATAGACTCGCTTTTCAGCAAGGTAAGGCATATAATTGGACACAAACTAAATACAACACTAACCCTAATAAAAAAGAGTTTCCCACTAACACCTCCAACCACATTCCCCAACCCAAAACCAAAAAAACGGCTGATCGGTCTAAGAGACCACTTTCTGAGGAGTCAACTGATGTTCAGTCTCTCCCAAAAAAATTCAACACTAAAACAAAGGGAGTTTTCCCAATGTTCAAACCTCTTAGTACCAGTCAACCATTAACTAACACTCCCCAATCACTTAACACTTCCCAGTCCACGCAACTTAATAATTTGCCTACGATCCAATCACCATCTACACTTTCCAGCACGATCGATCTACACGATCCCTCTTTTTTAGAGCTTGTTCATCAACAGGCTCTGAGATTATCCGCACTGCCCCAAGTCCCAACACAACCCATTTAATGCCTGATCCCATATCTGACACTGACCTTACAATTATTAATCTCTCCAATCATAGGCTCTCCGAGGACGAATCCTCAATACTGAAAAAAGGTCTTAGTTTTTGCCCTAGTACTCGCCTCAATAAGTTCGAATTCCTAAAAGATATACATCTTTTTGCTCGCAAGTTAAACTTCAAAATTCTGTTCCAACGTGATACCGGTACAGTCCCGGTAGGCACCTCTAGTGACCCCATCTTGGATACCCTCATATCTCTTTTAGAGGAGAATGAGGATCTAATAGATCGGGTCGATTTACCATCCCTCTTGGCTGGCGTGCGGTCACCTGAGACCCCCACCTCTGGCTCCCATCCCACCTTGAAGAAGAAGTCGGATAAGTATCCCTCCATTCAGAACGCAAATATTAACACTTTTTTAAAAATGGTTTCTAAAGACCTGGACAAACTAAGGACACAAACACTTGTGGACTCTAATATTACCCTTGAACAGAGACGGGCTATCAACACCCTTGCTGGCGATCCCTCCATTGTCATAAAGCCAGCTGACAAGGGGGGCAATGTTGTCTTGTTGAACGATACTCAATATATTGATATGTGCCATAAGATCTTAAAAAACCAGCAATGGTATAGGCGAATTACTCAGGACATCGTCCACAAGTACAACTTGCAATTTTACGAACTAGTTGATGGGGCATATTTAAACAACATCATTACAAAGGATACCTGGGAGTTTATACGTACTACGTTTCCCATAACAACCACTTTTTATGCCCTCCCCAAGGTCCATAAGGACCCAATCCACCCTCCGGGGAGACCCATCATATCTGGATGTGGGTCCATCACAGACAATGCCAGCAAGCTTGTTGATGCCTTCCTCAAGCCATTTGTCACACAATTACCATCATACACTAGAGACACGATTCATTTCTTAGAAAGAATCAGTGATCTCAGAGTACCTCAAGACTGTTTGCTAGTAGCCATTGATGTGGAGGCACTTTACAGCTCAATTCCCCACTACAAGGGAATTGCAGCTGTACGCCATACCATCGCAGGCCAAGACAACCTTGACCCTTATGGTGAGTTTATTCTGACTCTTTTGGAGTATATTCTCACTCATAATGTCTTCACATTCCAAAACTCCCACTACCTCCAGGTGCAAGGCGTAGCGATGGGGACTTGCTGCGCCCCATCCTACGCCAATCTGTACCTGGGGGAGTGGGAAAAGGCTTTCCTCTCCGATGAGTCTCTCTCCATATACACCGACTGTATCCGGACTTGGATCCGGTATATAGACGATATTTTCTTAATCTGGGACGGCCCCCGTGACCTCCTGGACAGGTGTATCGAGAGACTGAATAGGAACAGTTTCAACCTCTCCTTTACCTCGTCCATAGATGAGTCCAGGATCACTTTTCTTGATGTGGAGATTTCCAGAGGTGAGGATGGTGTCCTCCGCAGTGGTCTCTATCGCAAGCCCACTGCGGGGAACACCATCCTCCACGCCACTAGTTTCCATCCCCAGCCTTTAATACGATCTATTCCCACTGGCCAGTACCTGCGCCTTCGACGCAATTGCACCGACATCATTCCATTCAAAATAGCAGCAGATGGCCTACGTAGTCGCTTGCTGCTTAGAGGCTACTCCCATAAAATCTTAAAAAAAGCATACAAAAAAGCTCTCATGTGCGACAGAAGCACATTATTGATTCCCAAAAAACGTCAAACCAATGACACTTTGAGAATCATTACTGGATACTCCCAGCAGCACCAAGACCTGCGTGGCATAGTCTCCAAATACTGGCATCTCTTGGCTCTGGATCCTCTGCTTGGTCCTCATGTGCCTCAGGTACCCCAGTTCACGTACAGAAGAGCCCCTGCGCTCAGGGACAGACTAGTTTCGAGCGAGTTTAAACAACTATCCAACTCTGATCCCTGCAAGTACAAGGGAACGTACATGTGTGGATCTTGCAATTATTGCAAATTCATGCATGTACAACGCAACATCACTCTACCCAACGGCGTTAAGTTTGAAGCAAAGCATTTTGCAAATTGCCGCACCATTGGGGTGGTTTACCTCCTGCTCTGCAATTGCAATTGCTTTTATGTAGGTAAGACCAAATTGGAATTTTGGAGGCGCATATACCAGCATATCAGGAGCATGCAAACATGCGACCCTGAATTACCCTTAGGGCGACATGTTACATCAATACATGCGGGCAGATTTCCAAAGGTAAAGTTTTTGGTTCTAGACCGTATCCACCCCAGCTCCAGAGGTGGAGACTGGAACAAGCGTCTCCTGCAGCTGGAGCTTCGCTGGATATACTCCCTCAAAGCCACAGAGCCCCCTGGCTTGAATGAGGCAATCTCGTTCAAGCCCTTTCTGGAGGGTTTCTGCTCAGGCGGCATAGAGAAATAGATCGCTATATCGTATGTCACATCTTATTTATTTTTTTATATGTGATTGCTGTGTATATTATGTACCACTCTATGCCTCCTGCTATAGTCTATCTATTCTGATGTGTGTTTACTGTTTGTTATTTTATACCTGATGCATATTTTTATAAATGCCTTGCTGTTTCTCCTCACTTGTAATAATGCCCATTTATGTCCTTTTGTTGCTCATTGTAAAAAGCAGGTCAACAGCTGCATCCTCTACCAGCCGTGTGCCTATTGGTATCCAGTTTGACATAACTATTTCTCTACTACAAATTTCATCTCTTCACAGAAGTCCAATCTATCACGAATGGTTGGCCCTCATTATGAGCTGATCTCAAATCATGAGGGCTCTCTGTGTCTTCAATGACCCTTCTCTCCTATCCAGCGCAACCCGGCACGGAAAGCGGGGCTGTCACTTCTGTGATAGGCTCCCCCCATCCGGGTAGATATCTTTACACTCTGCTGACACTTCCCAGTGTTAGCCACATCCCCGGCATGTCAGCGCTCGCACTTCCTGTGCGACGCGCTGACATCACTTCCGTGTCGGTGGGCTATGTCCTGCCGGTCACGTCCACATCCGGCGCCATGACGCACATCCGGATGCGTCGGGCGCAGTGGCTGTGACCTGGCAGACACCGCCCAGGGAGCCCTCAGCTGGCGGCGGTGCTCTGCAGCTAATTACCAAACGAGGATCAGCTGCATGGACACTTTATCAACCGACTCCCAGCATGGATCATTTGTGCGATCCACTGCTGGGAGAAGGCTGTCCATGCAAGTCTCTGATCCTCTACGGATGTGAAGGTAATAGCAACTTATCATTTTCTTTATCATCTCCCTTTATGAGGCATCTGTTTGGGATTCAATTCTCTTCCTCTTTTTCGTTTTCAATACTAACACATTATTTCCCCAAATGCCTGTGGAATACTATTACCATCTAATTGTCTTTCTTGTAGTTGCATCATTGCATCCCTATGGCCATCTGATATACAAGTTTTGTCAACTTGGATGCGCCTTATATGCAATCAATTCTTTAACTTATTATTTGTCATATAGGCATTTCTTGCCCCCTTTCTCAAATAACTCCAAACCGTTTTCAAGTTTAATCAATACTAGATAAACACAGCTACCCCACAGGACTTTGGGCATAAAGATATGCGATTGTCCCTGATAATGGACTGATTGTTTTTACTTTTCATTATCTTTCCCAATTTTTTCTAATTTTTTCCAATCTTTTCCTTTTTCTTTTTTTTTTTTTTTTTTTTTTTTTTTTTTTTATCTGCTACATATATTTATTTTTTCCTTTTTTGGTTTTCTGCAGTGTGGTTAGGCTTTTTTGCTTGACCCATCCCGCTAAGCCAAGCTACAATTGGACTCCAGCTGCCCTGAATTAGGAGATTATATGGTCACTAATTCCATTCCATGAATGCCTTATATAGTCAAAGAAAAGCCTACCAATAGAACACACGGCGGTACCTGGATTGCAGCTCTTCACCTGTTTTTAAATTGCAGGCTCTGTGCTCATGTGCAAACCAACCATGTAAGTGTCAAACTATTTGCAAATATGGCTTATATGATATTGTACAGATAAATGTCTTCTGTTAGAATGGTGTACATTATGTCTTTTTTGAACACTTACAGATAGGATACCAGCTCTATCCCTGACGAAGGGGTCATAAGAGCCCCGAAACGCGTTGGATCATCTGGCCCTCTGGTTGAGTTTTTTCTGGTTCATACCGCACATATATCCGCGCTTGCATTTGTCTGTTTTTAATGCATACATTAATATCTTTGTAATTGTTCATTTTGATGTTATTTATCAATTAAAATTCATTTTATATTCATTATTCGTGATTTTTCACCAATTTGTGCCTTAAAAGTCCCACCCCCAGGGGAATTTTCTTTGTTCTTCCTACATTTACCGGGATGTGGCACACCCATTAGAGGTCCTCAGCGGGAACACACCCCATAATTTTCACATCAGTTGGAAGAAATAAGTGATGCGCAACTATTAGTGCCAGAGGATGTAGATAACAGGGATATGTCTCAGTCAGGCAGCATTATACACATGGACGTACATTGTGATGATGATGATGATGTTGTACCTGCTGCTGCTGCCTTTGCTGAGTTGTCAAGTGAAGCGGCTGATGATGACGATGTGTCCGTGGATGTCACCTGGGTGCCTGCTCGAAGAGCAGAAGAAGAGGGGGAAAGTTCAGATGGGGAGACAGAGAAGAGGAGGAGACAAGTTGGAAGCAGGGGGAGGAGGTCATCGCAAGGAGCTAGTGGCGCAGTAAGACAGCATGTAGATTCGGCACCTGGGGTCAGCCAGACAGCACGCCAATCAACGCAAGCTGTTGCCACCACCAGAATGCCGTCCTTGCAAAGCTCAGCAGTGTGGCATTTTTTTTCGTGTGTCTGCCTCTGATATCAGCGATGCCATGTGTAACCTGTGCCAAAAGAAACTGAGTCGTGGGAAGTCCAACACCCACCTAGGTACAACTGCTTTGCGAAGGCGCATGATCTCACATCACAAACGCCTTTGGGATCAACACATGAGTAAAAGCAGCACACAAACTGAAAGCCACCATCCTCCTCCTGGTCCAGCATCTTCAGCCACGTCAACCACTGCTGTCCTCCATGCCCCCTATCAACAACCCGCCCCTCCGCTTCTCACCTTCAGCAGTTCCTGCTCATCTGCCCACAGTCAGGTGTCTGTCAAGGAAATTTTTGAGCGTAAGAAGCCAATCTCACAGAGTCACCCCCTTGCCTGGCGTCTGACAGCTGGCTTGTCAGAACTCTTAGCCCGCCAGCTTTTACCATACAAGCTGGTGGAGTCTGAGGTCTTCAAAAAATTTGTCGCTATTGGGACACCGCAGTGGAAGGTACCCGGCCGAAATTATTTTTCACAAAAGGCAATCCCCAACCTGTACTCTATTATGGAAAAGGAAGTCATGTCACGTCTGGCACACATGTTGGGGCAAGGGTCCATCTGACCACTGATAGCTGGTCTGCAAAGCACGCTCAGGGCAGGTATATCACTTACACTGCGCATTGGGTAAACCTGCTGGCGGCTGCCAAGCATGGAATGCGTGGCTCTGCTGCAGAGGAGTTGGTGACACCTCCACGACTTGCAGGCAGGCCTGCTGCCACCTCCTCTACTCCTCCTACTCCATCCTCTTTGCTAACCTCCTCGGCTGAGTCCTCTTCTGCTGTTGCGTCTTGCTCCACACTAACTGCACCCCCCCAGCTCCCCAGGGGCTATTCCACATGCCGGATATGACAGTGTCACGCTGTCTTGGGGTTGACTTGCCTGAAAGCAGAGAGTCACACCGGACCAGCACTACTGTCCGCCCTGAATGCACAGGTGGATCAGTGGCTGACCCCGCACCAACTGGAGATCGGCAAAGTGGTGTGTGACAACGGAAGCAATTTGTTGGCGGCATTGAATTTGGGCAAGGTGACACATGTGCTTTGCATGGCACATGTGTTGAATCTGATTGCACAACGCTTTGTGCAGAAGTACCCAGGCTTACAGGACGTCCTCAAGCAGGCCAGGAAGGTGTGTGGCCATTTCAGGCGTTCCTACACGGCCATGGCGCACTTTGCAGATATTCAGCGGCGAAACAACATGCCAGTGAGGTGCTTGATTTGCTACAGCCCGACACGTTGGAATTCAACACTGCTAATGTTCGACCGCCTGCTCCAACAAGAAAAAGCGGTCAATGAGTATTTGTATGACCGGGGTGCTAGGACAGCCTCTGTGGAGCTGGGTATTTTTTTGCCACATTACTGGACGCTCATGTGCAATGCCTGTAGGCTCATGCGTCCTTTTGAGGAGGTGACAAACCTAGTCAGTCGCACCGAAGGCACCATCAGCGACATCATCCCATATGTTTTCTTCCTGGAGCATGCCCTGCGAAGAGTGCTGGATCAGGCCGTAGATGAGCGTGAAGAGGAAGAGGAAGAGTTGTGGTCACCATCACCACCAGAAAGAGCCTTACCATCGCTTGCTGGACCTGCGGCAACACTGGAAGAGGAGTGTGAGGAAGAGGAGTCAGAGGAGGAATGTGGCTTTGAGGAGGAGGAACACCAACCACAGCAGGCATCCCAGGGTGCTCGTTGTCACCTATCTGGTACCCGTGGTGTTGTACATGGCTGGGGGGAAGAACACACCTTCAATGACATCAGTGAGGACGAGGAATTGGACATGAGTAGCTCGGCATCCAACCTTGTGCAAATGGGGTCTTTCATGCTGTCATGCCTGTTGAGGGACCCTCGTATAAAAAGGCTGAAGGAGAACGACCTGTACTGGGTGGCCACGCTACTAGACCCCCGGTATAAGCAGAAAGTCTCTGATATGTTACCCAATTACCGGCAGTCGCAAAGGATGCAGCAGCTACAAAATAAGTTGAAAAGTATGCTTTACACAGCATATAAGGGTGATGTCACAGCACAACGGGAATCCAACAGGGGAAGAGGTGAAAGTAATCCTCCTCCTACCACAACCACGCCGGCAAGGACAGTACGCTTTACAGACGTCTTGTTGATGGAGGACATGCGGAGCTTTTTTAGTTCTACGCATCGCCACAGCCCTTCGGGGTCCACCCTCAGAGAACGACTCGACCGACAGGTAGCAGACTACCTTGCCTTAACTGCAGATATCGACACTCTGAGGAGCGATGAACCCCTTGACTACTGGGTGTGCAGGCTTGACCTGTGGCCTGAGCTATCCCAATTTGCCATTGAACTTCTGGCCTGCCCCGCTTCAAGTGTGCTGTCAGAAAGGACCTTCAGCGCAGCAGGAGGTATTGTCACTGAGAAGAGAAGTCGCCTAGGTCAAAAAAGTCTTGATTACCTCACGTTTATTAAGATGAATGAGGCATGGATCCCGAAGGGACTGACAGTGGGGGATGCATTTGACTAAAAAAGGCCTGGTGATGACTGAGATGCCTTGGGCTAAAAATGGTCCACACGCTGCTGTATTTAATCATTCTCTGCATGCCGGATAACTTACGTGATGTCTCCGCCACCAACTACGGTTCAAGCCGCAATGTTTTAGTGCACTTTCTGCCTTGAAAACCTCAATTTTTCAGGCCGCTGCTACAGCAGCGGCTGCAACAATACCTACTTTTTCATGCATGTGTACATGCCTAATTTTTCTGGCCTCTGGTGCTACACTGTGGCTGCAAAAAAACAAAAAACAAAAAAAAAGGCACATACATGTGTCAATTCCCCTTCGTGATCGTTACCTTGTCGTGGTGAAGGGGCTTGCGTATCACAATGAAGCGATCACCTCTAGGAGTGTGTTGGCACACCCCAGATGATAAGGTCGTTGCTTTATTGTGAACAGACCAAAAGCGATCCGCGGGATAATTTTTCATAGAAAAAACATTCATTTTCTTTCATTCTTTCTGCGGAGCTGGGTATTTTTTGGCCGTGTTACTGAATGCTCATGCACAATGGCTGTAGGCTCATGCGTCCTTTTGGACAAACCTGGTGGTCAGTCGAACCCAAGGCAACATCATCGACCTCATCCCATATGCGTTTTTTCTGGAGCGTGCCCTGCAAAGAGTACTGGATCAGGCCGTAGATGAGCATGAAGAGGAAGAGTTGTGGTCCCCATCCCCACCAGAAGCAGCCTTGTCGTTGTCAATTGCTGGACCTGTGGCAACGCAGAGAAAGGAGTCTGAAGAAGAGAAGTCAGAGGAGGAAGGTGGCTTTGAGGAGGTGGAAGACCAGCCACAGCAGGCGTCCCAGGGGGCTTGTTGTCACCTTTCGGGGACCCTTGGTGTTGTACGTGGCTGGGTGGAGGAAGAGACCTTCAATGATGTCAGTGAGGACAAGGAACGGGACATGGCTAGCTTGGTATCCAACCTTGTGCATATGGGGAGTTTGCGGTTGTGCAAATGGACTGACTGACTGACTGACTGTTAAACGGGGAGTTTGGTCTGTCAGAGTTTGGTCTGTCACTGTGAAGTGGGCGTAACCCTTACACTACTTGATCGATACAACATCATACCTGATCGTATTCACACACTGGATGTTTTAAAGCACGTTATTCAAAACAATTTAGGAATGTTAGGTGATTTATGCCCTTTATGGATTAAAACCCGACTGTGCGTCAACTACGTAATTTTCCATGGGAGTTTTGCCATGGATCCCCCTCCGGCATGCCACAGTCCAGGTGTTAGTCCCCTTGAAACAACTTTTCCATCACTATTGTGGCCAGAAAGAGTCCCTGTGTGTTTTATAATTCGCCTGCCTATTGAAGTCTATGGCGGTTCGCCCGGTTCGCCGGTTCGCGAACATTTGCCGATGTTCGCGTTCACCGTTCGCGAACGGCGAATTTTAGGTTCGCGACATCACTACTTAAGAGTTCCCTTCACTGGAAACAAACAATTCCACACCATAATACCATCTCCACCTAACAATTTGGACCAGTGTGCAAAGCAAGGTCCATAATACATGTATGGGAGATTTTGGAGTGGAGGAAGTTGACTTGCCTGCACAGAGTCCTGACCTCAACATGATAGAACACGTTAGGGAGGAATTAGAGCGAAGACTGAAAGCAAGACCTTCTCTCCAATATCAGTGCCTAACATCACAAATGCCCTTCTGGATAAATGGCCAAACATTCCCATAGGCTCACTCCTAAACCTGGTGGACAGCCTTCCCAGAAGAGTTGACACTGTTATAGTTGCAATGCAAAGGATAGGCCAACTCAATATTGAACCCTATGGACAGGTGCAAAGGCAGGTGTCCCAATACTTTTGGAAATATAGTGTTTGTGTATGTATATATATATATATATATATATATATATATGTATATACACACACACAGTATCTCACAAAAGTGAGTACACCCCTCACATTTTTGTAAATATGTTATTAAATCTTTTCATGTGACAACACTGAAAAAAAAACACATTAAATGGGTGTAAAACACACAAATGGGCAAGTCTCTGAGTGAATCCAGCAAAAGGAAGGTGAACTGTCAAATTAGCAAGTTCCAAAAACAGAAGTGAATAGGGTTGAGCGAACACCTAGATGTCCGTGTTCGACGGGTTCGGCCGAACTTTAAAAAAAAGTCCGGGTAAGTGTCCCGGACTTTTACCGAACTTTTCCCGGACACCGAACCCCATTGAAGTCAATGGGGACCCGAACTTTAAGGCACTAAAATGGCTCTAAAACACCAAAGGAAAGGGCTAGAGTGCTGCAAATGGCAGCAAAACGTAATTAAGAGCATGGCAAGTGCTCTGCAAACAAATGTGGATAGGGAAATAACTTAAAACAACAAAAAAAAAACAGAAAAATAAAACAATGTTCTTCTTCATCTCTGAAGGACGAGGCCCATATGGAGTAGGAGGGAGGTTGAGGTGGTGGTGGATGTGGCGGTGACATAGGCGTGCGCACAGGGTGTGCTGGGTGTGCCTGGGCACACCCTAATCACCTAGGGCACATAGCATTGCCAGTGAGGAGATGGGAAAGATCTCCCTGGGACCTGCTCTGCTCTATTTCTCCTTGCCTACAGGTACATGGCCCCGATACATTACTCTCCCTGCTGGCAAACACATGCATGTGTATTTCAACTTTGGGGTGCACACCTTAATGCAATAGGCTGCGCACACCTATGGGCGGTGTAGGTGGAAGCGGCGGTGGAGGAGGACCAGGGCCGGATTAACAGCATCATGGGCTTGGTGCTGAGGATTTTGAAGGGCCTTAAGGGCCGTGCCTTGCCATGCACCCAGAGGAGGAAGGGTGCAGCCATGCATGCCTAATTCAACATGGGATGCTGTCTCTGAAGCCCATAAACACATCCATGCATCGCCAACTGTCCCTCCTTGTCCGGCCTTCACGCTGTGTGGGGAGGTTCTGAGGGTGCTGCCTGGGGAAGCGAGCATAGAAGCCAGACTTCTGTGTTTACAAGTGACAGAAGAGCGGTAACAGTGAATATGGCCAACCCGGGGCCTATATAAAAGGTAGGGGCCTGGAGCTGCAGCTCCAATAGCCCCTACATTAATCTGGCCCTGAGGAGGAGGACGAGGTAGCCAACACTGCTTCTTTTCAAAAATTTTAAATGAGGGTACACCCCAAAAGAGTGAGAAAGAGCAAAAATGGAACAATGGGTGGGTAAGGTCGGTATCCATTGCTATTCTGCATAAGGTACGGAAAAGTCCCGTGGGATCCATGCCTGGTTCATTTTAATGAACGTGAGCTTGTCCACATTGTCTCTGGACAGGCGGCTGCGCTTGTCTGTTATAACGCCCCCAGCCGTGCTAAATACCCGTTCAGATAATACACTGGCTGCAGGGCACGCCAGCACCTCCAAGGCGTAAAGGGCAAGCTCAGGCCATGTGCCCAATTTGGAGACCCAGAAGTTGAAGGGGGCAGACCCGTCATTCACTACATGTAGGCGTGTGCACACATACTGCTCCACCATGTTGGTAAAATGCTGCCTCCTGCTAAGACGTTCCATCTGAGCTGCTGGTGCTGCTGTTTGTTGTGGCGTGCTGACAAAGCTTTTCCACATTTCGGCCATGCTAACCCTGCCTTCTGAGGTGCTGGCGGTGCCCTGGTTGCGTTGGCGACCTCCTCCTCCTCCTCCTCTGCCTTGTGCTTCCACTGTGGCCCCGCTGTCAGATGGGAATGCCAGCAGCATGGCGTCTACCAGCGTGCGCTTGTACTCGCGCATCTTGCGATCGCGCTCCAGTGAGTGAATTAAGGACGGTACGTTGTCCTTGTAACGGGGATCCAGCAGCGTGGCCACCCAGTAATCAGCACAAGTTAGAATGTGGGCAACTCGGCGGTCGTTGTGGAGACACTGCAGCATGTAATCGCTCATGTGTGCCAGGCTGCCCAGAGGCGACGAAAGGCTGTCCTCTGTGGGAGGTGTATCGTCCGTGTCCTCTGTATCCCCCCAGCCACGCACCAGTGATGGCCATGAGCTGGCCTGGGTGCCACCCTGCTGTGAACATGGTTCCATCTCCTCCTCCAGCTCCTCCTCCTCCTCATCCTCCTCATCCTCCAGAACTGTGCCCCTGCTGGACAATTGCGTCCCTGGCGTTTGCGTGTGCAGGAACCCACCCTCGGAGCCCCTTGCGAATGACTGCCCTGAAAGCCTTGGAAATGTTACCTCTTCATCCTCCTCCTCCTCCTCATCCTGTGCCACATCCTCTTCCATCATCGCCCGAATTGTTTTTTCAAGGAGGCATAGAAGTGGGATAGTTAAGCTGAGAACGGCGTCATTGCCACTGGCCATGTTGGTGGAGTACTCAAAACAGCGCAACAAGGCACACAGGTCTCGCATGGAGGCCCAGTTATTGGTGGTGAAGTGGTGCTGTTCCGCAGAGCGACTCACGCGTGCGTGCTGCAGCTAAAACACCACTATGGCCTGCTGCTGCTCGCACAGTCTTTCCAGCATGTGCAAGGTGGAGTTCCACCTTGTGGGCACGTCACATATGAGGCGGTGAGCGGGAAGGCCGAAGTTACGCTGCAGCGCTGCCAGGCGAGCAGCAGCAGGGTGAGAACGCCGAAAGTGCGCACAAACGGCCCGCACTTTCTGCAGCAGCTCTGACATATCGGGGTAGTTTTTAAGGAACCTCTGCACCACCAAATTCAGCACATGCGCCAGGCAAGGGATGTGCGTCAAACCGGCTAGGCCCAGAGCTGCTATGAGATTTCGCCCGTTATCACACACCACCAGGCCGGGCTTGAGGCTCGCTGGCAGCAACCACTCATTTGTCTGCTGTTCCATGCTCCTCCACAACTCCTGCGCGGTGTGTGGTTTGTCCCCCAAACAGGCAAGTTGTAAAACTGCCTGCTGTCGTTTACCCCTGGCCGTGCTGAAGTTGGTGGTGAAGGTGTTACGCTGTCCGGATGAGGAGGCGGTAGAGGATGAGGAAGCGGAGTAGGAGGAGTTACGAACAGGAGGCAAACTGAAGCGCCCTGCAATCCTCGGTGGTGGAAGGACATGCGCCAAATTGCTATCCGCCTCAGGCCCATCCGCCACTGCATTTACCCAGTGTGCCGTTAGGGAGATATAACGCCCCTGACCGTGCTTACTGGTCCACGTATCCGTAGTTAGGTGGACCTTGGCACAGATGGCGTTGCGCAGTGCACACCTGATATTTTCCCCCACTTGGTTGTGCAGGGAAGGGATGGCTTGCCTGGAAAAGTAGTGGCGGCTGGGCACGACGTACTGTGGGACAGCCACCGACATAAGGTTTTTAAAACTGTGCGTCTCCACCAGACGGAATGACAGCATTTCAAAGGCCAATAATTTTGAAATGCTGGCATTCAGGGCCAGGGATCGCGGGTGGGTAGGGGGGTACTTCCTCTTCCTCTCAAGTGTTTGGGAGATGGAAAGCTGAACGCTTCCACGGGACATTGTGGAGATGCTTGTTGGTGACCCAGGTGGTGGTGTTGCTGACAGATCGTCTGTTTGCGGGGTGGCAGGTGCCGGTATCACTACAGATGTGGCTGGAGCGGCCGAGACTGCAGCAGAAGAGGAAGCAGGATGAGCCAGAGACGTTTCTTGGTTTTGAAGGTGTGTACTCCACTGCAGCTCGTGCTTTGCACTTAGATGCCTGATCATGCAGGTTGTGCTCAGGTTGAGAAGGTTCATGCCTCGCTTCAAGCTCTGATTGCACAGGGTGCAAACCACTCGTGTCCTGTCATCAGCACATTTTCTAAAGAACTTCCACGCTAGAGAACTCCTTTGAGCTGACTTTGGTGCGCTCGTTCCCTTGCTGCGTTGGGCAGTAGCGGGCGTAGTGTCTAGGGCACGGCCGCTCCGCTTCTGCACCCTGCTCCCTCTTCTGCTGTGCTGGTGGCTCTGTGCGACCACCGCCTCTTCCTCCAAACTACTCAGGTCACCTGCATGACGTTCATTCCATGTGGGGTCGAGGACCTCATCGTCCTCCACATCATCTTCCACCCAGTCTTCACCCCTGCCCTCCTTGTCGGTCTCCACAATGCTGAACGCCGCAGCAGTTGGCACCTGCGTTTCGTCATCATCGGAGACGTGCTGCGATGATCCTTGCATGTACTCATCTTGAGAAATAAGTGGTTGGGCATCGCTGCACTCAATCTCTTCCACTTCTGGGGCAGGGCTAGGTGGATGGCCCTGGGAAACCCTGCTGACAGAGTCCTCAAAAAGAATAAGAGACTGCTGTATGGCTTGGGGCTCAGACTGCTGGCCTGATTTGCAAGGGGGTGAGGTGAAAGACGGTTGGACATTGGCTGCAGGTGCCAACTCTGACCTTTCTGCAGTAGACTGGGTGGGAGACAATGTGAAGGAACTGGAGGCACTGTCAGCAGCAAACCAATCTACTATCGCCTCAACTTGTTCTGGCCTCATCACTTCTAGGGGCGTTTGATGCCCTACCAAATACTGATGCAGGTTCTGTCGCCTACTCACACTTGAGGAAGGTGTTTCACTTGTGCGTGTAGCTGGCACAGATCGACCATGTCCTCTCCTTGCAACAGGAGCTCTACCAGCAGCACCACGACCCAGGCCACGGCCCTTATTTGACGGTCTCCTCATATTTCTGTAATTTAAGATCTTGCCCTAGAAAGGTTTTTATTAAATAGCGGAATAGAAAATATGATCCAAAAAAAGTGTATGTATATCACACGTACACAACCACACTAGGCCCCAATTACTATTGTTTGTACCCCTAAAAGGCTAGATGAGGAGTAGGGGGAGTATGGAACAGGCAGCACCCTCAAACCTTCAGAAGTATGAGATGAACCCCAACAACTTGGAAAGGTGGATCTCTCTCACACGTACCGACACAGACTATCCCGCAATTCAATTGATCCTCAAAGGTTTTTATTGAATAGCGGAATAGGAAATATGATCAAAAAAAGTGTATGTATATCACACGTACACAACCACACTAGGCCCCAATTACTATTGTTTGTACCCCTAAAAGGCTAGATGAGGAGTAGGGGGAGTATGGAACAGGCAGCACCCTCAAACCTTCAGAAGTATGAGATGAACCCCAACAACTTGGAAAGGTGGATCTCTCTCACACGTACCGACACAGACTATCCCGCAATTCAATTGATCCTCAAAGGTTTTTATTGAATAGCGGAATAGGAAATATGATCAAAAAAAGTGTATGTATCTCGCACGTACACAACCACACTAGGCCCCAATTACTATTGTTTGTACCCCTAAAAGGCTAGATGAGGAGTAGGGGGGGTATGGAACAGGCAGCACCCTCAAACCTTCAGAAGTATGAGATGAACCCCAACAACTTGGAAAGGTGGATCTCTCTCACACGTACCGACACAGACTATCCCGCAATTCAATTGATCCTCAAAGGTTTTTATTGAATAGCGGAATAGGAAATATGATCAAAAAAAGTGTATGTATCTCGCACGTACACAACCACACTAGGCCCCAATTACTATTGTTTGTACCCCTAAAAGGCTAGATGAGGAGTAGGGGGGAGTATGGAACAGGCAGCACCCTCAAACCTTCAGAAGTATGAGATGAACCCCAACAACTTGGAAAGGTGGATCTCTCTCACACGTACCAACACAGACTATCCCCCAATTTAACTGATCCCCAAAGGTTTTTGATTAAATAGCGGAATAGAAAATATGATCCAAAAAAAGTGTATGTATATCACACGTACACAACCACACTAGGCCCCAATTACTATTGTTTGTACCCCTAAAAGGCTAGATGAGGAGTAGGGGGAGTATGGAACAGGCAGCACCCTCAAACCTTCAGAAGTATGAGATGAACCCCAACAACTTGGAAAGGTGGATCTCTCTCACACGTACCGACACAGACTATCCCGCAATTCAATTGATCCTCAAAGGTTTTTATTGAATAGCGGAATAGGAAATATGATCAAAAAAAGTGTATGTATCTCGCACGTACACAACCACACTAGGCCCCAATTACTATTGTTTGTACCCCTAAAAGGCTAGATGAGGAGTAGGGGGAGTATGGAACAGGCAGCACCCTCAAACCTTCAGAAGTATGAGATGAACCCCAACAACTTGGAAAGGTGGATCTCTCTCACACGTACCAACACAGACTATCCCCCAATTTAACTGATCCCCAAAGGTTTTTGATTAAATAGCGGAATAGAAAATATGATCCCAAAAAAGTGTATGTATATCACACGTACACAACCACACTAGGCCCCAATTACTATTGTTTGTACCCCTAAAAGGCTAGGAGTAGGGGGAGTATGGAACAGGCAGCACCCTCAAACCTTCAGAAGTATGAGATGAACCCCAACAACTTGGAAAGGTGGATCTCTCTCACACGTACCAACACAGACTATCCCCCAATTTAACTGATCCCCAGAGGTTTTTGATTAAATAGCGGAATAGAAAATATGATCCCAAAAAAGTGTATGTATATCACACGTACACAACCACACTAGGCCCCAATTACTATTGTTTGTACCCCTAAAAGGCTAGGAGTAGGGGGAGTATGGAACAGGCAGCACCCTCAAACCTTCAGAAGTATGAGATGAACCCCAACAACTTGGAAAGGTGGATCTCTCTCACACGTACCAACACAGACTATCCCCCAATTTAACTGATCCCCAAAGGTTTTTGATTAAATAGCGGAATAGAAAATATGATCCCAAAAAAGTGTATGTATATCACACGTACACAACCACACTAGGCCCCAATTACTATTGTTTGTACCCCTAAAAGGCTAGGAGTAGGGGGAGTATGGAACAGGCAGCACCCTCAAACCTTCAGAAGTATGAGATGAACCCCAACAACTTGGAAAGGTGGATCTCTCTCACACGTACCAACACAGACTATCCCCCAATTTAACTGATCCCCAAAGGTTTTTGATTAAATAGCGGAATAGAAAATATGATCCAAAAAAAGTGTATGTATATCACACGTACACAACCACACTAGGCCCCAATTACTATTGTTTGTACCCCTAAAAGGCTAGATGAGGAGTAGGGGGAGTATGGAACAGGCAGCACCCTCAAACCTTCAGAAGTATGAGATGAACCCCAACAACTTGGAAAGGTGGATCTCTCTCACACGTACCGACACAGACT
Source organism: Pelophylax lessonae (assembly GCF_965119305.1). Classification (NCBI taxonomy): domain Eukaryota; kingdom Metazoa; phylum Chordata; class Amphibia; order Anura; family Ranidae; genus Pelophylax; species Pelophylax lessonae. The sequence goes on along the minus strand of NC_138770.1, from coordinate 162,361,047 downwards.
ATCCCGCAATTCAATTGATCCTCAAAGGTTTTTATTGAATAGCGGAATAGGAAATATGATCAAAAAAAGTGTATGTATCTCGCACGTACACAACCACACTAGGCCCCAATTACTATTGTTTGTACCCCTAAAAGGCTAGATGAGGAGTAGGGGGAGTATGGAACAGGCAGCACCCTCAAACCTTCAGAAGTATGAGATGAACCCCAACAACTTGGAAAGGTGGATCTCTCTCACACGTACCAACACAGACTATCCCCCAATTTAACTGATCCCCAAAGGTTTTTGATTAAATAGCGGAATAGAAAATATGATCCCAAAAAAGTGTATGTATATCACACGTACACAACCACACTAGGCCCCAATTACTATTGTTTGTACCCCTAAAAGGCTAGGAGTAGGGGGAGTATGGAACAGGCAGCACCCTCAAACCTTCAGAAGTATGAGATGAACCCCAACAACTTGGAAAGGTGGATCTCTCTCACACGTACCAACACAGACTATCCCCCAATTTAACTGATCCCCAGAGGTTTTTGATTAAATAGCGGAATAGAAAATATGATCCCAAAAAAGTGTATGTATATCACACGTACACAACCACACTAGGCCCCAATTACTATTGTTTGTACCCCTAAAAGGCTAGGAGTAGGGGGAGTATGGAACAGGCAGCACCCTCAAACCTTCAGAAGTATGAGATGAACCCCAACAACTTGGAAAGGTGGATCTCTCTCACACGTACCAACACAGACTATCCCCCAATTTAACTGATCCCCAAAGGTTTTTGATTAAATAGCGGAATAGAAAATATGATCCCAAAAAAGTGTATGTATATCACACGTACACAACCACCTTAGGCCCCAATTACTATTGTTTGTACCCCTAAAAGGCTAGGAGTAGGGGGAGTATGGAACAGGCAGCACCCTCAAACCTTCAGAAGTATGAGATGAACCCCAACAACTTGGAAAGGTGGATCTCTCTCACACGTACCAACACAGACTATCCCCCAATTTAACTGATCCCCAAAGGTTTTTGATTAAATAGCGGAATAGAAAATATGATCCAAAAAAAGTGTATGTATATCACACGTACACAACCACACTAGGCCCCAATTACTATTGTTTGTACCCCTAAAAGGCTAGGAGTAGGGGGAGTATGGAACAGGCAGCACCCTCAAACCTTCAGAAGTATGAGATGAACCCCAACAACTTGGAAAGGTGGATCTCTCTCACACGTACCAACACAGACTATCCCCCAATTTAACTGATCCCCAAAGGTTTTTGATTAAATAGCGGAATAGAAAATATGATCCCAAAAAAGTGTATGTATATCACACGTACACAACCACACTAGGCCCCAATTACTATTGTTTGTACCCCTAAAAGGCTAGGAGTAGGGGGAGTATGGAACAGGCAGCACCCTCAAACCTTCAGAAGTATGAGATGAACCCCAACAACTTGGAAAGGTGGATCTCTCTCACACGTACCAACACAGACTATCCCCCAATTTAACTGATCCCCAAAGGTTTTTGATTAAATAGCGGAATAGAAAATATGATCCCAAAAAAGTGTATGTATATCACACGTACACAACCACACTAGGCCCCAATTACTATTGTTTGTACCCCTAAAAGGCTAGGAGTAGGGGGAGTATGGAACAGGCAGCACCCTCAAACCTTCAGAAGTATGAGATGAACCCCAACAACTTGGAAAGGTGGATCTCTCTCACACGTACCAACACAGACTATCCCCCAATTTAACTGATCCCCAAAGGTTTTTGATTAAATAGCGGAATAGAAAATATGATCCCAAAAAAGTGTATGTATATCACACGTACACAACCACACTAGGCCCCAATTACTATTGTTTGTACCCCTAAAAGGCTAGGAGTAGGGGGAGTATGGAACAGGCAGCACCCTCAAACCTTCAGAAGTATGAGATGAACCCCAACAACTTGGAAAGGTGGATCTCTCTCACACGTACCAACACAGACTATCCCCCAATTTAACTGATCCCCAGAGGTTTTTGATTAAATAGCGGAATAGAAAATATGATCCCAAAAAAGTGTATGTATATCACACGTACACAACCACACTAGGCCCCAATTACTATTGTTTGTACCCCTAAAAGGCTAGGAGTAGGGGGAGTATGGAACAGGCAGCACCCTCAAACCTTCAGAAGTATGAGATGAACCCCAACAACTTGGAAAGGTGGATCTCTCTCACACGTACCAACACAGACTATCCCCCAATTTAACTGATCCCCAAAGGTTTTTGATTAAATAGCGGAATAGAAAATATGATCCCAAAAAAGTGTATGTATATCACACGTACACAACCACACTAGGCCCCAATTACTATTGTTTGTACCCCTAAAAGGCTAGGAGTAGGGGGAGTATGGAACAGGCAGCACCCTCAAACCTTCAGAAGTATGAGATGAACCCCAACAACTTGGAAAGGTGGATCTCTCTCACACGTACCAACACAGACTATCCCCCAATTTAACTGATCCCCAAAGGTTTTTGATTAAATAGCGGAATAGAAAATATGATCCCAAAAAAGTGTATGTATATCACACGTACACAACCACACTAGGCCCCAATTACTATTGTTTGTACCCCTAAAAGGCTAGGAGTAGGGGGAGTATGGAACAGGCAGCACCCTCAAACCTTCAGAAGTATGAGATGAACCCCAACAACTTGGAAAGGTGGATCTCTCTCACACGTACCAACACAGACTATCCCCCAATTTAACTGATCCCCAAAGGTTTTTGATTAAATAGCGGAATAGAAAATATGATCCCAAAAAAGTGTATGTATATCACACGTACACAACCACACTAGGCCCCAATTACTATTGTTTGTACCCCTAAAAGGCTAGGAGTAGGGGGAGTATGGAACAGGCAGCACCCTCAAACCTTCAGAAGTATGAGATGAACCCCAACAACTTGGAAAGGTGGATCTCTCTCACACGTACCAACACAGACTATCCCCCAATTTAACTGATCCCCAAAGGTTTTTGATTAAATAGCGGAATAGAAAATATGATCCCAAAAAAGTGTATGTATATCACACGTACACAACCACACTAGGCCCCAATTACTATTGTTTGTACCCCTAAAAGGCTAGGAGTAGGGGGAGTATGGAACAGGCAGCACCCTCAAACCTTCAGAAGTATGAGATGAACCCCAACAACTTGGAAAGGTGGATCTCTCTCACACGTACCAACACAGACTATCCCCCAATTTAACTGATCCCCAAAGGTTTTTGATTAAATAGCGGAATAGAAAATATGATCCCAAAAAAGTGTATGTATATCACACGTACACAACCACACTAGGCCCCAATTACTATTGTTTGTACCCCTAAAAGGCTAGGAGTAGGGGGAGTATGGAACAGGCAGCACCCTCAAACCTTCAGAAGTATGAGATGAACCCCAACAACTTGGAAAGGTGGATCTCTCTCACACGTACCAACACAGACTATCCCCCAATTTAACTGATCCCCAAAGGTTTTTGATTAAATAGCGGAATAGAAAATATGATCCCAAAAAAGTGTATGTATATCACACGTACACAACCACACTAGGCCCCAATTACTATTGTTTGTACCCCTAAAAGGCTAGATGAGGAGTAGGGGGAGTATGGAACAGGCAGCACCCTCAAACCTTCAGAAGTATGAGATTGTGTTCACTGTACCCCACAAAGATTGAGTTCACTGCACCCCACAATGATTGTGTTCACTGCACCCCACAAAGATTGTGTTCACTGCACCTCACAAAGATTGTGTTCACTGTACCCCCCAAAGATTGTGTTCACTGCACCCCACAAAGATTCTGTTCACTGTACCCCACAAAGATTGTGTTCACTGCACCCCAAAAAGATTGTGTTCACTGCACCCCAAAAAGGATGTTGTTCACTGCACCCCAAAAAGGATGTTGTTCACTCCACCCCAAAAAGATTGTGTTCACTGCACCCCACAAAGATTGTGTTCACTGCACCCCAAAAAGATTGTGTTCACTGCACCCCAAAAATGATTTTGTTCACTGCACCCCAAAAAGGATTTTGTTCACTGCACCCCAAAAAGGATGTTGTTCACTCCACCCCAAAAAGATTGTGTTCACTGCACCCCAAAAAGATTGTGTTCACTGCACCCCACAAAGGATTTTGTTCACTGCACCCCAAAAAGATTGTGTTCACTGCACCCCAAAAAGGATGTTGTTCACTGCACCCCAAAAAGGATTTTGTTCACTGCACCCCAAAAAGATTGTGTTCACTGCACCCCACAAAGGATTTTGTTCACTGCACCCCACAAAGATTGTGTTCACTGCACACCAAAAAGGATTGTGTTCACTGCACCCCAAAAAGATTTTGTTCACTGCACCCCAAAAAGATTGTGTTCACTGCAGCCCAAAAAGATTGTGTTCACTGCAGCCCAAAAAGATTGTGTTCACTGCAGCCCAAAAAGATTGTGTTCACTGCAGCCCAAAAAGATTGTGTTCACTGCAGCCCAAAAAGATTGTGTTCACTGCAGCTCACACACAGAAAAATGGATGTGGATCACTGACACCTGCCTATCTCCAATCCCACACCACACAGCAATATCGATTGTAGTTTGTAGAACACAGTTTCCCTAAAATTCAGCAGACTCTGTCCCTAACAGGATTGAGAAGAGATCGTAGATCAGGATTGAGTGCAGACCCCACCCCCCACACAGCAATATCGATTGTAGTTTGTAGAAGACACTGACCCTATAATTCAGCAGACTCTATCCCTAAAATGCCTACAACTCGCCCTGCCTAAACACTCCGACCTGTCCCTCAATTCTATCCGGACACAAATGGTTTTTTCCTGCCTATCTTTCCCTAATCAGCAGCCAGCACGTTGATGTGTGCTCTGTCCCTGAATCTAAGCAGCATAATGACGCCGCTGCGGCTGCCTCGAACTTATAAAGACTTGGTCACATGCTTCAGACGGCCAATCACAGCTACTGAGACATTTGCAGGCATGGCTGGGATGGCTTAAGGCACACCAGTTAAACGATTGTTGATTGGCTGTTGAAAGCCCGCCATGAAAAGAGCGCCAAAGCATGCAAAACCCGGAAATAAAACGACCGAACACGGATTTTTACCCGAACATACAGTAAAGTGTCCGTGTCCGTGTTCGGGTACAAAAAATCCAATTATTCGGTACGAACACGAATAATACAGTCCGTGTTCGCTCAACACTAGAAGTGAAACAATGCACTGTCATAGGCCCAGGAGATTTGTTTAGTGGTTCTGCATATAGTTAAACCCAGAGCCTACTATTTTTAATTTCAATTGGCACCACTACACTGTGGGTGGATGGGGGTGTAGGTATATATGGTAGGTTTGTACAGTCTGTGTGTTTTTTGCCTTAAAAATGTGGGCTAAGCCAAATCGAAACTTCAGATACACCAAAAAATCAGCAGAACTGCAGTTCTGAAGACAGGGTTGAGAGTTTTGGAGCAATTCTGGAGCTGGAGTTTTTAGAGCTGCCTGGATCTGGAGTTTGCTTAGGCTTCAAGCTGGAGCTGGAGCTCATCTGCTGCAGCCACTCCAGAGCAGGAGCTGGCAAACATGGAACATTGCCAACCCTAGTCTTAAGGGCGATAAACACGATAAGAAAATCTGAAGGGAAATTTTGTCCGACGACCGATCTGCCGATTTTCGGATTGTTAGTATGGTGCTTTGTACAGCCGACTTTTCAGCTGACAAAATCCCGATGTGCAGGCTATATCATTTTTGTCGTCCATCAAAACAACGTCCGATTTTCGTCTCATTAGTACAGATTTTGATGGAAAAAAAACTTAAGAGCAAGACTAGGCATGCTCAGAGATGAAAGAACACATACAAAACAATCCAGCACATGACATCACTTCTGAAGTAGAATTCTGTCATACGGGAAAATGTGTATGAAAATAACCTCTTCACTTTCCACATCAGACTAGTATGCCACAAAAAACGGATGACAGATCGTTCAAGAATCTGATCGTGTGTACGGGGCTTTAGCCATTCTCCACTCTATTGAAAAACTTGAAAAGTATAAAAGTTTTGGCTTTACAGTATATAGACCTAAAACCACAAATAAACCTGTTTTAACCTTACAAGACCTAAATAAAGACAGAATTTTAAAATGAAAACAGCTTTACTAAAAATGAACACTGGAATGTAATTTTAAAACCCTAGCTCCTAAAAATATAACTCAGTTTCAATACCTCAATTATTATTGTACCTTTTAAATAATTCTTTCTTTATAATGTGCCCAGGCACATAATCCCTGCTATTCTTTAGGGAAATTTTTTTCTAGGGAAATAAATATTTTTACGGCTAACTTTTAAAGAACTGTAAACCATAAAGCATAAGTAGCTTAATTTCCCACCATTACATTTTAGTATAATAGAAGAAAGAGCACAATACTTATTATTAATAGCAGGCATTGATTTTAAGTATATCGCTAACTGTTTAATGAGTACGTCAGAGAAAAAGATATAGTGCAGAAAGCCACAAAGAATAATTATTTGCGGCAGACACATCTCTGGATCTCAGTAACCTCCTACCAAATTGAGCTGACTGCTGCGTTAAACAATCCAAGCACATATATTAGAGTACTAAGATGACTCCATCTAAATACTGCTATTATGTTTGTACATTGCTGGTAGTAATTATTTTTCTATTTTCCAAAGAGACCCCTTGTCAAAATCAATGGACTACTTAAAGTAAAAGAAGTAGGCTTTTGCATAATGTTCATGAAACTTACAATTCTGGTAGCCTGCATTAAGAACTGGTGTAAATTTCCCGCAATTAAGTGTCTATGTCATTTGTTTTGCTGTAATAACTATTCATTTCACTGTCTAATTCAGCAGACTTTCCCTGGAGTGTTTCCTCCTCTGGCTGACAGACACAACTGATATTCTTCAGTAGCTTCAGGGTAAAGGTAACAATATTACAGTCCTATTGAAAAATTTGTAAGTATTTTTTAGGTTCATATTCCAAAAATGTCAGGATAGTAAAACAGTAATTTTGTAAATGCATTGTTAGTTATTAATTATCTATGTTATTCCAACTGAGTTTTTAATGTGTAATGTTCACTTTCTGCATGTTGTTATGTGTAGCGCACCCCATTAAGGGCCGCAGATGAACTGGGATCCCCCATCCTCCACAGCCAGGCACCCCACATTTTCACAGGCACTCCAGAGATAGAGAACAGTCAGAGACTCCATTTTTTTTAGGGTTTATTGAGGGTTAATAACTTGCATGGGGATTGGAAGTTATGGGATGCCCACTTAACTTCAACACCAAAACTCTGACAACATCTTTAGGGATATCTTCCTATACACAGTCTATATACAGCCTCCTTGACACCCCCCTGTACTTCACTTGCTTGCAGATCTCCAGTTGGATCACTGAGATGGATCTGACAGGCACAGCCAGATTTAGCAACAGCCCTTTGCAGGGAGGAATTCGAAAACCTTTGTTGTGTAGCAGAACCCAGTAATTAGCTTACAATATCCCTTCTGTGGCTACTGATCCCAGCACCACCTCTTTAGGCACTGTTAACCCACCTGACTGTAGCTGTCCCTTTCACTAGCCCTCCAGGCTAACTTCCCTCACAATTCTTCTGACTGTCTCTCACCAGCCCGCCTGGCTGACTCCACAGATCTCCCAGGGAAGGGATGAATACTTGGCACACCTCGGTCTTCAGGGAGAACTGGCTACATATGTTAGTCTCCCCCCCCCCTTGTAAGTCCCCAGTAGTGTTGCTCTACTCACACTGTCCTCTCTCACCCGTGGCTTCCCTTGTGTGTTGTGGCAGGATCCTTCCAACACCCGAGCCCTGGTCCAAGGTCACCCCCCCCCTCCAGACTAGAGGGTGCCACAGAGGGCCACTGACAGCCTCCACAGCACTATGTTTCTATCTTCCACCCGACTGCACCTGCTGGTATGGCTCATGCCTATTAATGAAGTAAACCTGTCCCCCTGTCAGCCCTTTTACTGGGAATTGGCCGAGGCCCTCATAAATATTCCAGGCAGCTCCTCTTCACCTCCACCCAACAGCTCTAGAAGTTTCTACAACCTTCTAGACCAGGAGGAGGCATCAGAGGAGCTGTCAGGATGAGTCATCCAGTCCTGACTCACTGAACCCTGACCCAGATTCACAGCTCAGGCTCACACTAACAAACCTATCCTACATCTAGCACACACTAGAGGGTGTTACATATGGAAGGCTGTCTGAAGCCATTTACAGGTGTCTACACCTGGCTGCCTGAGGGAGTTTAGAGTATAAATAAATTCTTTACAGCCATCGGATAAAACTAAAGCTAGCTATACACGGCTAGATTATTAGCTGTGGAACTAAAATATAGAAATCATTTGATTGTCCTATCTAAGCTAAACAACATGCATAGAGGATTCTCCCCTGAATACAGTATCTGGTTGTCTGGATACCTGAACAGTGTATACATCTGATTGGATGCAGTCACTGTTCAGCTGGCAATTTTGCACCCAGCTCCTTTGATTTTAAAATTCAAGCTTGTTGAGTCAGGTGGTGTATATGATCTATACTGGGAAAGATATCCCAAAGGGTGAGACCAACAGCTAAACCTGAGGTGTGCAGGTAAGTGCTGGGGTACACAGAAAAAAAGAAAAACAAGAGAAAAAGTGAGAAGAGCGAAAGAAAAAGATAGGAGGAAGGAAGCAGGGAAAAGGAGGGGGATGGGAAAAGCAAGGTGGGGAAAGTAAAAGAGAGGGACTGGGAAGGGGAGCTAAAAGGGGCAGGAATGGGGAAAGGTGGGACAGAGAACTGTAGGATAAAGAAGAATAGGAAGAAAAATGGGAGGGCTGGTGGGACTTTTAAGGTACCGGATAATTCAAAATAATAAGGACATAATTAAAAACTAAAAAAGTTTATTGACATGACATCTTTAAAACCTAAGACCAACAGTGTGACATCGATATAACATATATATTTGGACAAAATATATATGTTATATCGATGTCACACTGTTGGTCTTAGGTTTTAAAGATGTCATGTCAATAAACTTTTTTAGTTTTTAATTATGTCCTTATTATTTTGAATTATCCGGTACCTTAAAAGTCCCACCAGCCCTCCCATTTTTCTTCCTATTCTTCTTTATCCTACAGTTCTCTGTCCCACCTTTCCCCATTCCTGCCCCTTTTAGCTCCCCTTCCCAGTCCCTCTCTTTTACTTTCCCCACCTTGCTTTTCCCATCCCCCTCCTTTTCCCTGCTTCCTTCCTCCTATCTTTTTCTTTCGCTCTTCTCACTTTTTCTCTTGTTTTTCTTTTTTTCTGTGTACCCCAGCACTTACCTGCACACCTCAGGTTTAGCTGTTGGTCTCACCCTTTGGGATATCTTTCCCAGTATAGATCATATACAGACTAGGGATGTGGTACCTCTATTTATAATTTTTTTTTTTGTGCTACAAACACACCCTTTATTTGAGTCAGGTGGTGCAGACAGGGTCGATTTAACAGGAATTCAAGATGTGTATGGTCATGGTCACCATTACAATGCTTTACTGAACAATTGATGCTTGAAACACAATGCATGAGAAACTTCCAGAGACTGCACAGTAATTTGATTAGTGTATGGCAACAGCATTGGCTACATGCTAAATTCAAAAATAAAATTGTTTCCAATTTATCTGTGTCTACAACACTCACAGAATTGAGCAATCCCTTTGTATCTCTGAGGTTGTTCCAGTTCACATATTATGACCATGGATGGTCTTGAGGCTAAAAGACACACAGGGCTCAATCCCTCTAATATTCCCAATGGGGGATTGTTAGGTAGCTGGGTGATCAGAGTTTTGCATATGATGTCCTGTTTAGGCATCTACATTTTTCTCTGTCTTGAGCGGTAACACAATTCTAGCCTGCTATTTTTGCTGTGAACACCACCATTGGGATCAATGCTGCCCCTTTTAAAGGAAAAGCTGTGCTGACCATTGCCCCCATACTACTTACCAAAATGCTTGGACTGCTAGGAAATCATGCTCCCTGTTGTGGACTGTCCTCATCACACTCATCCAGATCTTTGGGCTAGCATGCCCTACAAATGTTTCCTTTCAATATTGTTTATTTGGTTTTGAACAATGTAACAAGTATTAGACATACCTAAATAAAGACTCTAGCCAAAATAACTAGATAAAAATGAAAAAGGATGTTATTCTTACCTGCTCTGTGCAAGGGTATGGCAGAGAGCGGCTTCGACCAGCAATCTTGGCTCCTCCTCTTCTTCATGTGCCACCATAGACACACACAGCATGGCTCAGCCCCACCCCCCCCACTCCCTTCTCACAGGATTTGACCAACAGCAGCAGGAGCCAACGGCTTCTGGTAGTCTCAGGGTAGCCAGTAAGAGTCGGGAGAAGGGAGAGAAGTGATGCAGCTGGGCACTGTGCTGGATTGCGAGAGGTGACAGGTAAGTATTTGGGGGGTGTGGGGGGGGGGGGTATTGGAAGGCATTTTACCCTAATGCAGGGAATGCAGTAAGGAAAAAAACCTTAAGACTTTAGAACCACTTTAATTCAGATCTGCACCCCGCAGGACTTATTTTCTACTACTGTGTGTCCTCAACCTGACATCCAGAATTATTCTGTCCACATCCTCCAGGCTGTTATAGACTAGCAAGAAAACAAGAGAACACCGACCTTGTGCATTACCACCAGTTTATTAAAATCAAAGAAGGTAGCGTACAATATACTCATAACCATAGGATATGTACAAGCATAACAACTTTGGCTCTGAGGAAGAGGGTCCTCCCTCCAAATGCGTAAGCAATACAAGGTTGTGAGGGTGCCATCACACTATCCAGCAGTAGAGAAGTGTCCTGGAAGCAAGCAGTCCCTATTTCCTACATGCTTGTACATATGCTACGTTTGTGAGTATATTGTACGTTACCTTCTTTGATCTTACTAAACTTTTTTAGTGGTAATGCACAAGGTCGGTGCACCCTTCTCTTGTTGTTTTCTTGTAGTGCTTTTTGGTTACCCTTGGTCCTGAGGAGGGCAGCAAGACCACTCCATTTCTGCCTAAAAAAACACCTAGATCATTTACCTTTCTGCACACCACTTGAGCACAGGAGAGGTACTGTTTTTTGTTATTGACTAGCCCCAGCCTCCTTGTCTCCAAAGCATTCTCCTTGTCACCACATAAACTGATTGGCTGCATGTGTTGCTTTTTCCTGTCACCCTCCAGCCCTGCTTACAGGGATTGCAAGAGACTAAAAACAGGTCAAATTCAGTTACTTTCCAGCTTGCATTTAAAATAATGTTTATTGATATACAGTATTAGGGCCCGTTTATACTTAGCTGTCCTTGTCCATGTTAACTGTTGTTGCTAAAGACAGCCTATTTATTTTGAATCAGCTGGCACTACACAACAATGAACCAAAAAAAGTAACGCAGCATTTTTTCTGATGCAGTGCATTACAAGGCATGGTAATAGACCATTACCATGTAGTGCTGCAACACATTTGCATAGGACCTATGTTGCCACTTGCCACCCGCCCCTGACTCTGCAATGTACTGCAGGCGAGTGGTGGCTCTAGGCAAAGCTCTGCACCAATACGTCACTTTCTAGTTCCAGGTGTACATACATATGCATGCGCCAGACTGCTTGCCCCACCATCATTTGCTACAGGAACAGTTTATCAGCAATCTTAGTTGGACCCTGCTGATCTCCTGTAGCGAATAAAGTCCTGTGCCTGTGTTTGTAAATACAGGCACAGGATCTAGCTGGTTCTTCTCTTCCTGGACCCTTTTCGGTCTAGGCAGAGAAGAGGGAACACCATACTGTGAATAAAAGCAGCACATTTTACGCACTCACATTAGATTATTAGATAATCAATTAACTCTTTGATCGCCCTCATCAACCTTTTGATCACCCCTGTCACTCAGCAACAGCACGTGTTAGTGTACAGTATTTTTCACCGATCACCGTATTAGTGTCATTTGCAATATCAGATATCATCAGATAGCATCAGGATTAGTACCCCCCCCAAAAAAAGGACAGCTGTAAACATCCACCACATGTGTATAAATAGCTCTAGCTCAGCTTTCCAGAAGGCTATGACCCTCTGATTAAGACGGGTCATAGTACACATGAAAACAATAACAAGTCTCCTTTAGGTAGTGGTCAGATTCCCAGTACCATGGTCTCCAAGGTACTTCACCAAATATCCCCCTTATATAGATGGTATTATATACAGACGAAAGAAGGCCCCCACATAGTTTAAAATCTTCAATACGGGTTTAATATAAGTAAAATTTTATGTATAGGTATACTCTAATCACTAATCCCACAGGGCAATGAATCAAGTATAAGTAGCGCAGACAGTACAAAATTGTGCATCATCAAGAAAACAAAGTCCATGAAATATTCACACAATTGGATAATCAATGCTTTCAATCAAACGTCCATCCCTGGATCCATAAACAGGGTTCAATAGGGTATCAGTATCCAGCAATAGTCCACCACACCAAGGAGCGGTCACCACTGTGAGTCGGGATCACCCTTTAACTATACCTCCACCGTTGTGAACATACAGGGGAAATGGCAACTCACCAAAAAGATTGGCCCTCCTACTCTCATAGGACAGGCAAACAAACTTGTGTGTAAAACCTCTCCTGCGATCGGCTTCTGCTACGGATTTTAATGCCTCCTTTAGTGGTGTGCGTCTCTTGTTCTCACAATGCACCAGCCGTCCAGCAAGCATATGGTGAAACAAAAAAGTAGCCGCACTAGCGTAATATTGCTAAACACCAGTAATCCTTTATTCCCACGAACCCAAAATACAATGCACTCACAATATATAAATGTGTTTTCATCAATGCATAAGCACCCAGGGTAACATAGTGGGCAATGGTGGTCCAGCTCACTCTCTCCATGCTGGTGTCCCGGACCTCCGGAGCCTCCGCTCGTGTCCCCTGTGTACTTCCGGTCGCCGCAAGGTTCACGCCCTGACGCGTTTCGTCATTTCCGACTTCTTCGAAGGGCGTGAACCTCACGGCGCGGCGCCCGGATAAATAGAGAGACAAATGCTGACAGTGCTGACGTCTATCGGATGTTACACCCCTTTATGCTAATCTAGCCATTATACGGCCAAGAGGACATCCGCCAGTACTATACTCCTGAAAGGTCTTGCAACCTTCCGACCCTGCCCACACTAAGGTCCTTTTTACATAGTGATACTTGCAAACAGCCGCAATGATTACAAAGGGACTGTATTTAATCAAATGGGCATTGGTAACCTCGTGAATTCCAAAGTACTAAGCACACTGTCAGCAACTCTCTACTGATGTCCATCAATAACAAATTCATAATACACTGAGTAAATATGATTTAGACTCATAATGTATACTTTGACATATCGTGCTTGCTAAAAATGCACAATACATCATAAAATCATGACACCCAATACACTTGGTAATAAACCTCATGCATTTAGCAAGCACGATATGTAAAAACATTGGTCCATCCTGGTACTCGTTTACTCCATTACTGTCATGGGTGGTCCCATTGACCAATAGTGAGGCATAGGAAGTGCCGTGCCCAACTTGACTTTACCACAAGTCAGAACGCACATGTTAGAACACTCTGGATTTCAGAGCTCCCTAAGCATTCATCCTGGTGATTAAAGTGAAGTGACAGACTTGCTTTACGTCATAAGCTAGCCTGATGACTAGTGGGGGAATATTCATAAAGGAGCAGTAGAGTTGGAGGAATGAGAGAGCCACAGAAAGCATAAAGCGAGATGTTTGCTGCAACTGCCCAGGTACAGCATCCACTGCAGCAAGCATAACAACATTACAGGAGAAACATTGAAGTGGTCCTAAACACTAAAGGTTTTTTTTTTTTTTTCTCCTTAAAGTGGTTCTAAAGGCAGAAGGTTTTTTTTTATCTTAATGTCAGGGAAGGTAAAGGAAGTTTATTTGTTCATCACATGTAGCTTGGTACTTGTCTAGGCTGCCATACAGGAGCCTTTTGTTGTACTTTAATAAAGTACAGAGTTTCATACTTTCATAGAAATTAAATATTGGGTATATATGTACAGAATAAATACTGAGTTAAAATATTCTGTATACTTTGATATAACCATGTTTACTAATAAAACCATTCAAAAATAATTGTAAAGTCTAAATTCTTTTTACCATTTGTTATGTGCATGGGACACATTTTTCATTTATGTGTACCTATCTGGTACAGCTACAAACAAAATGTTACATTCAGTATACCCCAGTATGCACAATGAGTGCTTTTAAAGTTTGTGGAGGCACTGCAGAACATATCCACAATTGGGCAGACAGGCATTAAGAGTCATTACACCATGGGCGTAATTATTGTTGATGGCATTAGAAAATAGCCAGGTCTGAACATGAGTAAATTGACATGCAACTTAGATGTTCTTCTTCAGTAGAACTAAAGAGTAATAGCAGAAGGCTGCATCAATTAATACTCAACGCGATTGTTACATAGCTATTTATTTCACCTTTACAGATTTTTTTAACAGTTTATTGACAGCCAACAGAATGTATGCTGCAAATACTATACAAACACACAGAGAAATCAATACTGAACAGAAATTCTACCGGCGGATGATACATAAGGCTGAAGGTCCTCATTGTCATGGATAGCAAATACATTCAAGAGTATGGAAAATTATATTAATTCATGTTAAGGTTGTTGGTTGCTGTACTAAGAAGACTTTTCTTAGTCTTCTTGGTACAATAAGAATGGCAAAGTCAAAATGAGAGTGAGTTCAGATATAGTTCAAACATATAACAATTCAACTCGTAATGTCCTTCAGTGCTCTGGCTGCTGGAAAAAAAAAATACAACCGTGGAAAATCTAAATTATTTTCTATTGTTCTCATATCAGTTCCAGTGGGGAAAAAAATACTATTTAGAGCATTAGAATAAAATAAACTGATACAGCTCTATATAATGTTCTGTATGTCTCCAAATAGAATTCCTGAATCTGTAATGAGAACCCCAGTGATTTTGCTGTGTCCTATTTTATTTTCAGAGAGCAGAAAACAATGGCGTTATGCTCCTTTTTTTGTGTACATATATTATTTGGTGAAGAATTGCTGAGCAGAGACCGTTAAGCTATTTTCTATTGTTGTCTAATTATAATGATGGGGAAATACAAATCCTTTCTGATGAAGAACAATAGGTGGAATGGTAATTATAACATAAGCCTCTATCTTTTGATTTATAAACAAAAAAAAGGACAAGAGCCACAAACCAATAAGTTAAACATAGCAGCAAGGTTGAAATCACATTCTGGGATGTGTGTTGATGACTTCAAACATAGCAATTTATCTTTTTTTTTTTTTTTATTTATCATGCAGGGATAGAGATGACTGGAGATGGTTTTACACTCTTCAGTAATAAATAAGGTATTTTATTAGAGGACCAATCAAAGCATGAAGGTAAAACTACTACACCTATGCAGGAAACATCGCAAGAGTGGTAAAGTAAAAAAAAAAAAAAAAATCAAATCAATAATATGAGTTTTATGTAATCTTATTTTATGTAATATATTGAATTCTGCATGCTTCATCATTAGATTCTGGGAGGGACTGAAATTACTTATCATTTGATGCTCATGCACACTTGAGCTCAAAAATGCCTGTTTTACAGGTGTTGATGTTTTTTTTTTTTCTGCCTCTAAATACCCCCTCATGTTAGCCTATGTGTCCATGCACTAATAGGCATTTTACAGAAGTTTAGAGGCAGGAGCATTTAAAAGCAGAAAAAAAAAAAAATCACTTGTGCGTTCAAGAGAGTATGTAAATGAGTCTAAGCGCGCCATTTATTCATTTCAATGGTCAGAATAAATTATTATTCTAGCCCATGTAAAGAATACATTCCTAAGCAGTTGATGCATGAAACATTTCTAAACACATTTGTAAAAATGCGGCTTAGGCGTGTTTTTGATTCTGCTTTTCTCCTTCCAGCAGGGGCAACTGAGGAGTAAAGAAAGTGTGATTCAGTTCCAAAAGAGCCCCTACAAATAAATAGCATTTGGGAGATCTGCTTCACTATAGTAACCATTGCACATGACTGATTGAACTTTTGTCCACCAAGCAATGTACACAGCACAAAGATCTTAGAGTATTCACACAAGTATCTATATTCCTTCAAAAGAAGCAGGAATTGGAAAAGAAAAATACTGTATACCAGGGGCCCTCAAACTATGGCCCGCGGGCCGCATGCGGCCCCGCCAGGGTCCTGAGCCCGGCCCACCGGCCGGGATGTATCATTCATGTTTTTTTTTTTCATGAAACACCTAATTAGAGCCAGAGGCTCTAATAGGCTTCAGAAAAGGGTGGACCCAGGGCGCAGAGCACTGCGCCCTAGCCCACCCATTTGTGTGACAATAGCGAATTAAAATTCGCTATTGTCACACGGATCGACCTCCTGGCCAATCAGGAAGTGGGCTGAGACCCGCTTCCTGATTGGCGGAAAGGCGAGCTCATGCCATTGGCCGAGGAGGAGGCGGGAGGACTCGAGGAGATACCGGGGGACTGAGGAGAAGCCGCTGTAAGGGTAATCCCAAAACTCACGGGTTTCAATAACATTTTGACTGTTGAAGCCAGATTGAAAATTATATTTATTTAGACAAACATGTAGATAGGATGCCATGTTTGGAGAGCAAGTCAATCGCATTACATTCTGTTGGCTTAATGAACATTGCTCTATCTGACTAGGGTTTCCAATACAGTTTTTTACACTACAGTGGGTGGCACCTAGCTATCTAATTTCTTTTGAAGTCACATCTCAGTCTTTGATAACATTCTTTGAAATGCGAAATGGACATTTAACATAGACATGTCACTTCCAAAGCTTGTTGGCTAAACAGGTCTTCGAAAGGTCAAGTAAGCAATCTTAACAGCTGTTATACAAAGGACTTCTCACACAATATATATCCAATATATCTGCTTAATCATAAATCCATAAGTAAATATTTGATAAACAAAATGGCTGCTTCCCTTTTCCTCATCACCGCCGCTGTGGAGGTAAGTGCACTGATCTCTCTGCATTGAAGGGGGCACGGCACGATGGTCTGTGCATTGAAAGGGGGCACGATGGTCTGTGCATTGAAAGGGGGCACGATGGTCTCTGCATTGAACGGGGCATGACGGTCTCTGCATTGAAGGGGGAACAATGGTCTCTGCATTGAAGGGAGAATGATGGTCTCTGTATTGAAGGGGGCACGCTGGTCTCTGCATTGAAGGGGGTACGATGGTCTCTGCATTGAAAGGGGCACGCTGGTCTCTGCATTGAAAGGGGCACGCTGGTTTTTGCATTGAAAGGGGGCACGCTGGACTCTGCATTGAAGGGGGCACGATAGTCTCTGCATTGAAGGGGACACGCTGGTCTCTGCATTGAAAGGGGCACGCTCGTCTCTGCATTGAAAGGGGGCATGCTGGTCTCTGCATTGAAGGAGGCACGGTGGTCTCTGCATTGAAGGGGGCACGCTGGTCTCTGCATTGAAAGGGGCCCGATGATCTCTGCATTGAAGGGGGCACGATGGTCTCTGCATTGAAGGGGGCACGATGATCTCTGCATTGAAGGGGGCACGATGGTCTCTGCATTGAAGGGGGCACGATGGTCTCTGAATTGAAGGGGGCACGCTGGTCTCTGCATTAAAGGGGCACTATGGTCTCTACATTGAAGGGGGCACGCTGGTCTCTGCATTGAAAGGGGCACGCTGGTCTCTGCATTGAAAGGGGGCACAATGATCTCTGCATTGAAGGGGGCACGCTGGTCTCTGCATTGAAGGGGACATGATGGTCTCTGCATTGAAGGGGGCATGATGGTCTCTGCATTGAAAGGGGGCACGCTGGTCACTCTGCATTGAAAGGGGGCACGCTGGTCACTGCATTGAAGGGGGCACGATGGTCTCTCTGCCTCGAAAGGGGGCACGCTGATCTCTCTGCATTGAAGGGGGGCACGCTGGTCTCTCTGCATTGAAGGGGGGCGCGCTGGTCTCTCTGCATTGAGGGGGGGCGCGCTGGTCTCTCTGCATCGAAGGGGGGCACGCTGGTCTCTCTGCATTGAAGGGGGCATGCTGGTCTCTCTGCATTGAAAGGGGGTATGCTGGTCATTCTGCATTGAAGGGGGGGGGGAGTGCTGGTCTCTCTGCATTGAAAGGGGGTGCACTGGTCTCTCTGCATTGAAAGGGGGCACGCTGGTCTCTCTGCATTGAATGGGGGCACGCTGCTCTCTCTGCATTGAAAGGGGGCACAGCACGCTGGTCACTCTGCATTGAAAGGGGGCACGGCATGCTGGTCCCTCTGCATTGAAAGGGGGCACGGCACGCTGGTCTCTCTGCATTGAAAGGGGGCACGCTGGTCTCTCTGCATTGAAAGGGGGCACGCTGTGGTCTCTCTGCATTGAAAGGGGGCACAATGGTCACTCTGTATTGAAAAGGGGGCATGCTGGTCACTCTACATTGATGGGGGCACACTATACCTTGATTACTAAAGGCCCCTTTCACACTTTTGTGACCTCAAAGTCACGCAGTTTTTTACAGCGTTTCTTGCCGCAAAGCATTGTAAATATTTTTTTTCTGTTTGCGCCCCCCCAAAAATTTTGAGCACCAGCCACCACTATATAAATAAAACAATAAAAAATATGCGCATTGGAATTCGTTCATATTGTTTTTCAAACTATAGTCCAGCCCCCAACAGTGTCTGAGGGACCGTGAAATGGCCCCCTGTTTAAAAAGTTTGAGGACCCCTGCTGTATACTGTATCATAGATCATTTTGCTGTAGTCTTCATCCATTTTTCAGTCCTTAGTGGATCCTTAAATATGGATATTTTTTTTTCCAAAATGTTTTAGATATGGATATTTTATGCATAATCCTATTGGTCCAGCTTGGACCGATGTAACTATGTACATAAGATACCTAGCTGATGTCCCTGGAAGCTGGAAATCACTGATAACTCTGAAGTAGACACTACTACTACAATAATCTCCACTTGCTCCCAGTCCTGTGTCAAGCCTCTGGCCTGATGCATTCTAAACACTCATTTAGTCGCTCAGTCACTCAGTATTGATGCCATTCAGAGAATGCTGACCCACAAGCAAGTGGAGACCTGCAGCTTCCAGGGGGATTGACCAGGTATGGTATACAGTATACATAGTCTGGTCCAAGCTGGACCAATAAAACTATGTATAGGATAATCATACCTGGAAATCCTTTTTAATTATTGTTTCATTTTGTTTGAAATCAGAGCCTGCAGTTCCCTTCAGTCTGAATTCAGTCAAAGGGTAACTCTACTTTCGTGGGGAAAAAAAATCAGCAAATAAAGAAAAAACAATATATCGTATACAATTGCGACACAAATCATATGTGTAATTTATCTTAATATAAACTGTGCGTAAATCAAGGACAGGCAGTAGGAGACTTTTCATCAGTACACTATTACAGTCCGCCAGCGGATCTACCTGCTCAGCAGGGGATCTCTCTGCTAATCCCTGCTGAGTAGGCAAAAGACAGCCCCGTATCCACTCCGTTGATGCAGAGTGGACTCAGACACAGCTCGCTGTCCTCTATGGGCTGTTGGCTGGAAACGGACCACCTGTCTGTTTCCATCCGACTATTAACTATTCTGATTTGCCAGACAGATGGTCCATCTGTTTTTAGTGGTCAGGATCGGATCGAATGTTGGCGAGTGTCAACAGACACATGTCTGTGGACACCTGATGCTCCTTAGAGAGCAATAGATGGTCTGATCGGGTCCGCTTGAAAAACTGAAAGGTGGATTTGGTTGGTCCGCCTGTGTGAAAGGTGCCCAGGGGACAAGGAGTGTGGATTATAGTTGTACATAATAATAGCCATGATGTCAGCTGTCTTACAAAGTTTTAGCTGAAAAGACACTCTAGGATGTTTGACTGCATTAGACATACATGGTAATTGCAACCTGTAGCAGCATAGCCAAGTATCCATTTATTCACCATCTTTAGGTCTTTTTCCCCACAGCTCCCTGGGTTCATTGTCAAGCTCAAGGAAGATAAGTTTCTCTGCTCCCTTTCCTCAGCAGCTCAGAGATGCCATACCTGATAAAGCAGAGGAAGCTGGTCTAGTGATCTACGGCCAGGTGAACAATCCTCCACTGTGAGACTAATCAAATGCAGCTTCTCCAGAAGACCCAGATATTGTAAGGAGCCCCTCCCTGATTGCTACTAGAGTGATCAAATGGGGTGACCCTTTCTCCCAACTGTGTTACAAGAGCTACCCTGGACTTCACTAAGAGCACTGGTGTAGTGACAGGGATTGCAATGGCGACCCTAACCCCCTGCTCCAGGGGGCACGTACGGCTTCCCTGTCACATTCGGTTCTACACTTGAACAAAAGGTGAGTCGGAGGTGGCATAGCTAGGAACCAATTTTCTCCATGTTCCATCTGCAGCTGCTGAAATCCTGCTTCTCCTCCTCTCCTGCCAACATTCAGCAGCTTCAGGAGGAAAATGGAGAAGATCAGTTCCTGTATATGTCATCCCCGCCACTTCTTCTGTCCAGGTTCCCCTACCTTCTGCTGCCTGGGCATTCTTTGTGCTCCCCTGGTCCTCCCCTCCCACACAGCACTGCCAGATTCCCCCCTCTCCTTCCTCACTGGCTGTTGTGGAGGATGTTTCAGGATGGAAAGAGGGGAAGGGGCCAGTAAATATGTAATTTACTGACCCCTTCCTTTTCTAAATGAACACAGTAAGTGACTGGTACCAATTGCTCCTGTGTCTATTTATAACTAAATAGTAAAATGCGTTTGTGAGGTGGTGCAGCGTAGTGTGGTGGCAATAACACATATTCAGTGCAGATGCAAATAATGGATTTTGTATTGAAGTCAATGAAAAACAGTTCATAACAAGCCTGGTGGAAGGAAGTCCAACTGGAAACACTCATGGATGACAGCAGAGTGCAGCGGAGCAGGTCTCAGCCGAGCTGACAGCATCTGTTTAGAGAGACGGAATGCAACCAGGCCATTCCAAGCCCAAGTGGGAAAGTTTCCAAGAGGAACCCTCATACTTTCCTTACTCGTCTGGAACCTTTCCCTACTGCTAATACTGTCCCTGACAGATGGGTGACCTATCCATAAACTACCCACACGCTGAATGCAGCGTAAGTGCCTGATGGCCACGAGGGTCACATGGGCTGTCAGCATCCAACCAGTTTGCTGCCCCAGTGACCCAGGAAATCATGGAAGAACCATGTTCTTCCTGACCTTCTCTCCCTCTGTACTGCCACTGTGGTTGAGTGCCACCTGCAGTGGAGAAATAAGACTGCACATGCCTACTAGGGATGATTGAACTTTTGAAAAGTTCGGTTCGACCAGAACACCCGAATTTCCCAAAAGTTTGGTTCAGATTTCAGAACCCCATTGAAATCAATGGGACCCAAACTTCGGTAATCAAAAAACACCATTTTTAAGCCCTAAAACCCAATAAATGCCCCTAAAATGTGCCTAGGGTTCTGGGTCATGCCCCATTAACTATTAATCACACAAAAAAAGTTCTTAAAAATTGTCATTTTTGATAAAAAAGCCAATTATTGAAAAAAAAAAAAAAAAAAGAGAGAGATTTTGACTTTGGATTTAGCATCTGGGGGTCTAAAAAGTGTACATGTGAAGTTTCAGCTCTGTAGCATGTCCAGAACCATGAAAAAAAAAAAGATAATTTTTCAGTAGAACAGGGATGTGGGACCCTCCTTTAACACCTATATGATCTTTTTTTCTGATTCTGGACATGCTACAGAGCTGAACTTCACAGGTACACCTTTTAGACCCCCCAGACACAAAATCACACACAAAAAAGTTCTTAACCACTTAAGCCCCGGAGGATTTGGCTGCTAAACGACCAGGGGGTATTTTGCGATTCGGCACTGCGTGATTTTAACGGACAATTGCGCGGTCGTGCGATGCTGTATCTAAACAAATTTGGCGTCCTTTTTTTCCCACAAACAGAGCTTTCTTTTGGTGGTATTTGATCACCTGTGCGATTTTTTGATCATGCGCTATAAACAAAAAAAGAGCGTAAATTTTGCAAAAATAGCAATATTTTTCACATTTTTTTTATATGAAATTCCCCCCAAAAAAAATGTAAAAATCAAAATTTTTTAACATTTTCGGCCAATTTGTTTTATGCTACCTATGTTTGGTAAAAAAAAACGCAAAAAGCGTATTTTGATTGGTTTGCGCAAAAGTTATCGCGTTTACTAACAAAGGGAAAGATTTTTGTCATTTTTTTTTTTTTTTTTTTTTGCGGTACTGCGACATTGCGGCGGACGGATCGGACCCTTGACTGACATTTTTGACACTTTTGGGGTTACCAGTGACATTTCTACAGTAATCAGTGCTATACATATGCACTGTTACTGTAAAAATACACTGGCAGTGAAGGGGTTAACTGTTTTTTGAAAGGGAGGGGCTATGTGTGTCCCTAGGGGCAGGCATTTTTTTGGGTTCTTTGCAGTCAGGAAAAACATCTGAACTTGTGTATAGTGGTACTGTGCACAAGTTCAGATGTTTTGCCTGCCTCCAAAACCCCCCAAAAAATGCCAGCAAAAACACACCTGGGCGTTTTTTTGGCATTTTTTTGGGTTCTTTTGAGGCAGGCAAAACATCTGAACTTGTGTATAGTGGTATATATACACACATAATTATATGTATATAGACACCTAGCCATATATAGGTGTGATAGTAGCAGAAATATATTACTGTAAATGATTTCATTAGCGCAAGCATATATTTCTGCTACTATCACACCTATATATGTCTAGGTGTGTATATAAATATATGGATGTGTGTATATACACCACTATACACAAGTTCAGATGTTTTGCCTGCCTCCAAAACCCCCCCAAAAAATGCCAGCAAAAAACACACCTGGGCATTTTTTTTTTTTGACGCTAGCGTTTTTTTGCCATTTTTTTGGGGTTCTTTTGAGGCAGGCAAAACATGTGAACTTGTGTATAGTGGTATATATACACACATAATTATATGTATATAGACACCTAGCCATATATACAGTGGGTACGGAAAGTATTCAGACCCCCTTAAATTTTTCACTCTTTGTTATATTGCAGCCATTTGCTAAAATCATTTAAGTTCATTCTTCTTCCTCATGAATGTACACATAGCACCCCATACTGACAGAAAAACACAGAATTGTTGACATTGTTGCAGATTTATTAAAAAAGAAAAACTGAAATATCACATGGTCCTAAGTATTCAGACCCTTTGCTCAGTATTTAGTAGAAGCCCCCTTTTGATCTAATACAGCCAGGAGTCTTTTTGGGAAAGATGCAACAAGTCTTTCACACCTGGATTTGGGGATCCTCTGCCATTCCTCCTTGCAGATCCTCTCCAGTTCTGTCAGGTTGGATGGTAAACGTTGGTGGACAGCCATTTTTAGGTCTCTCCAGAGATGCTCAATTGGGTTTAAGTCAGGGCTCTGGCCGGGCCATTCAAGAACAGTCACGGAGTTGTTGTGAAGCCACTCCTTCGTTATTTTAGCTGTGTGCTTAGGGTCATTGTCTTGTTGGAAGGTAAACCTTCGGCCCAGTCTGAGGTCCAGAGCACTCTGGAGAAGGTTTTTGTCCAGGATATCCCTGTACTTGGCCGCATTCATCTTTCCCTCGATTGCAACCAGTCGTCCTGTCCCTGCAGCTGAAAAACACCCCCACAGCATGATGAGGCCACCACCATGCTTCACTGTTGGGACTGTATTGGACAGGTGATGAGCAGTGCCTGGTTTTCTCCACACATACCGCTTAGAATTAAGGCCAAAAAGTTCTATTTTGGTCCCATCAGACCAGAGAATCTTATTTCTCACCATCTTGGAGTCCTTCAGGTGTTTTTTTAGCAAACTCCATGCGGGCTTTCATGTGTCTTACACTGAGGAGAGGCTTCCGTCGGGCCACTCTGCCATAAAGCCCCGACTGGTGGAGGGCTGCAGTGATGGTTGACTTTCTACAACTTTTTCCCATCTCCTGACTGCATCTCTGGAGCTCAGCCACAGTGATCTTTGGGTTCTTCTTTACCTCTCTCACCAAGGCTCTTCTCCCCCGATAGCTCAGTTTGGCCGGACGGCCAGCTCTAGGAAGGGTTCTGGTCGTCCCAAACGTCTTCCATTTGAGGATTATGGAGGCCACTGTGCTCTTAGGAACCTTAAGTGCAGCAGAAATCTTTTTGTAACATTGGCCAGATCTGTGCCTTGCCACAATTCTGTCTCTGAGCTCTTCAGGCAGTTCCTTTGACCTCATGATTCTCATTTGCTCTGACATGCATTGTGATCTGGAAGGTCTTATATAGACAGGTGTGTGGCTTTCCTAATTAAGTCCAATCAGTATAATCAAACACAGCTGGACTCAAATGAAGGTGTAGAACCATCTCAAGGATGATCAGAAGAAATGGAAAGCACCTGAGTTAAATATATGAGTGTCACAGCAAAGGGTCTGAATACTTAGGACCATGTGATATTTCAGTTTTTCTTTTTTAATAAATCTGCAACAATGTCAACAATTCTGTGTTTTTCTGTCAGTATGGGGTGCTATGTGTACATTCATGAGGAAGAAGAATGAACTTAAATGATTTTAGCAAATGGCTGCAATATAACAAAGAGTGAAAAATTTAAGGGGGTCTGAATACTTTCCGTATCCACTGTAGGTGTGATAGTAGCAGAAATATATTACTGTAAATGATTTCATTAGCGCAAGCATATATTTCTGCTACTATCACACCTATATATGTCTAGGGGTATATATACAGACATATATGTGTATATATACCCCCTATACACATGTTCAGATGTCATGTCTGACATCAAACATGTCCTCAAAAAAGCACTGGCAGTGGCAGCCCCTGCAGCATAAAAAATGCTTGGCTGGTGAGAAGCCATATGGGTGTGCCGAAGCAATTCAGAGAAATGATCATTTCTCTATAGTGGTCACCCTGCTATGGAAGGGTTTTGTCACCCTGCCATAGCAGTCACTGCCAGTTAACCGTACACTACACTACGGTCCCTTTACACTTAACACTTGCCCTACAGAAACTAAATTTTTTAAGCTAACTTAAGTGTAAAGGAGCACTCTAACTACACTAGATATCCCTTTCCTCACACTAAAAATAGCTAAATGACACTTTTAAAGTAAAACTAACAGAACTGCTTCCACTCTCTTCCATGTCCAGTATAACAATGCTAGGAATATGGTGGGGGCGATCTTATATACTGGGGGGCGTATTCACTAATGATTGGCATTCTCCTGCCCCCTCAATTGGCTTTTGCTAATGGTTCTGGTCCAATCACTGGCTTTTAAAGCCCATTTCCTGAAGCATTGCATTTTGGGGGGTTCTGGTTGCCGAATTCCGAACTTTTTGGGCAAAAAGTTCTAAATTCGGCCGAACCTCGAACACCCAATGTTCGGGCCGAACCGATGGTCGACCCGAACCGTTCGATCATCCCTAATGCCTACATGTTTACTATGCTTCGTTTGTGAATAAACGGGAAGGATTTGCAAAGAGCTAGTCCTGTTCATTCATTCTGTGTGGATGATGCTGCAGAAATGGAGATTGAGGGCTATATCCTCAATCTCCTTTTGCTGTCTCAAAAGTGAGAAATCAGGGTGTTTAGATCCCTGATATTTCACCAAAGCTCTCCAACAGGGCTGCTAAAAAAATGTGTAAAAAATAACAAAAATAAAATTGTAAAATAAAAAAATAAATAAATATAGAATGGTAAAAAATTATAAAAAAAAGTAAAATAAAAATAAAAAACTACTTACACTGTCCACTGCCCTACTGACACCATCCACTGTTCTACTGACCCCCGTTCCACTGACAAAGTCCACTGCCATACTGACACCACCCATCGCTCTATTGACACCAACCCTATTTTAACTATTGATTCTAAGTTTGCATCTGTTTTGTAAACTACCTGTCTCATTATTTAGCTGACTTCTTTTCCTGCTAAAGCAGAAGTTTAGAGTGCAACAAATATTTACTGATTAATACTTCAAAAAAGGAATCTGCGGCATGCAATGATCCTGACGGCTGGCGTCAACCCTTCTATACTGGAAAATTAAAGGTTTCGTTTTGCTTAACAGCCTCCATAATGTGGCTCCCTAATGTGGACCCCATAGAGGCTGCGTGAACCACCTAATCTTATGAATGCTTTTTACTGGAGGGGTGGGGCAAGTGGGAATTCTTTCATTTTAATACATTAGACAGAAGGGATAGAATCATAATGATAATAGTAAAACTGAATAATTACTTTAAAGAGACTCTATCAGTTTGCACTGTCCTCCACTGCTAGGTGACTTGACAAAGGGCCACGCCCGAAACGCATTGTCAGGATGACAGCTTTTATCTCCATACACTACCCCAGCCTGCGTTCCATCCACTGCCCAGACCTCAGCTTGGCCAACACACTTGAGTGAGTGACATTACACCTGAGCCGCCGTTTCTCGGACATAGTCTGAACGGCTGTCCCAGCTACAATAGTTGAAGATTGACTCATCAGACCAAGCCATCTTCACACTATCGGAACATCTCCAGTGACATACTTTTTCCCCCCACCTGGGTCCCTGGCATCATCAGGATACCATCATCCACTGTTGGCTCAGCTATCCATATCCCCACAGCACAGCTAGAGGCAGCATCAAACAGGATGGATTTAATACAGTGAGATTTTCACTCCATCAGTCATTTCCATCTACTGGGGCTTTTGAGTTAACCATCACGTATGGTTTTATTTGAACTTAATTTCTCTAATTAATTCTTTGATGTTTTTACCATACAATTTTCCTCGTGTCACTTGACCCTACAAGTACATATATGTATCACCTGCATATACAGTATAACAAGCATTCCTCCAAGCGCTTTTCAGTGATTTTCTGGCTTATGTCATGCACTGCTGCTTGCTTCGTTGCAGCTGTCACAAAATACCCTTTTCAGTGCTAACACATGCTTGATGATATCATCCACTTCATTATGTGAAAGTGTTTGGGCATGGTGACTGGCTGCTGTCACATACTCCCCCATACATACGCTTCCTATTTTTTGGTGATTGCAAGAAAGAAAGAAGCAGTGGCCCCCATTGCCTTGCACAGTATTGTCTGTCTAACAATGTAAAAATGCATTGGGAAGAGGAGAGCACAGGGATTAGGTCACCAAATCACCACTGTGTCTCACTGTAGATGAAAAAAGTAAAACTTCAGCAGTCATTTTTCCCTATATTAACAAAGGGTTAGCACAATTACCATTTAAGAACATCTATAAGAGTAAGATAGGACATATATCATGAGGGGCATATCAATTTCAGATGGTAACAATTTGCTGTTTTTCCAGAGTTCTGATCTAAGGCTAGGTTCACACCTTTGTGTGTGCTGCTGTGACGGGAATCGCATCTGTTCCTGCACCCGCAACCACGCCAGCCAAATAACACTGCTGTTAGAAGATGCGCAGGGCTACCATTCATTCTGAATGACACCCCCATACATCTCAGCATGCAGCGCATTTATGGTAACTGAAGGGAAATTGACCATGCGATTTCCCTGTGGCCACGTTTTTGAAAAGGTGCACACACCTTTTTTTACTGAAAAGCAGGCTGAGCAGCCTTTCATTTGAATGTGCTGCCGTGCCTTCGCAAATACAGCCCGCACAAAAAATAGAAGTTTAGTAGGGTGAAGCCGGCCATAGACGGAGCGAATTTCTTTCCTGCATCAACAGAGAAAGTGTTGACAGGGGAAAGCTGTCCCTGTCAGGAGAAAGTGTGGAGATAGTGATTATTGCTAGTGGCTATACCAGCCACTAGCAATAATCGCATGTAAAATCTGGACGGCTGGTTGTACCTAAGTTGATCAACTGAAATTTAAAAAACCATCTATTGCCGGCCTAAGTACTAACACTTTTTACTAACTAACTAAATACTAACTAACTATTTTTTTTTTAAATAATAAATTAAGGGTCACATGTGCGGAGCTCCCGAGAATGGATGTGTGCTCTTGGAGCTCCGTCCGTCTCCGGTCTTTACCACCCCATTGACGATATCAGACTGAGCGGCCCCACTCATCGCTGCGCCCCAGAGTTATCAGGGACCCCAGGGAACATCCTGATGGCAGCAGACTCTGTCCAGAGGGACTTATCACGGCAACCCTGATTCTTCCCCCAAGCCCTGGAGGAGGCCAAGATGGTGCCCAGTCAGCAGCATCTACAGGAAGGCAGAGGAGAGGACATAGAAGTGAGCCTGGAGTCAGGTCCACACACAGCTTCACACGCAGGGGACATCACAGCGAGTAAGCTCCCTGTTTCACTGCCATCCCCAGCCTCTACAGAGTCTCTCCTGGAGAGGACATTTGACAAACTATTGATGACCCCACTAAGGGAACTTGAGGCAAACACCATCATGCCAGTTTCACAAGCGCAATTCTCTCCAGCAACTCCAATGGACTTTTCAAACATGATGTCCTCTTTCCCAAAAATGCTATCCTGGGGCTTCTCAAACACCCTCTCAAATTACTTTGGTCATACATGCTGATCAACAAAATCTAGGCTCTAGGATTAAGGCAATTGAGCACACAGTGGATGAGACAATTGCCAGGACTAATCAGAACACTGCCCGCATTCAAGACCTGCAGGACCAACTTGAAACTGCTCTCTAAAATTGATGATTTGGAAAATAGATCTAAAAGATATAATTTTCGAATTAGGGGCCTTCCTGAATCTATGAAAGATGTGAAAACTGCAGTTCAGGTCTTTATTAAAGATCTCTTTCCAGACATCCCAGATCATCATCTAGAGGTGGACAGAGCCCACAGGGCACTGAAACCAACCCGATCTGACAGCTTGCTTAGAGACATTATAGAGAAACCCCACTTTCATCGGCTGAAAGAGGACATCATGCGCATAACCAGGGACACTGAACAGCTTTCTATTCAAGGCCACCCGGTCCAAGTTTTTGCAGACCTGTCTCCTTCACCATCCAGAAGAGGCGCTCTCTTAAACCTCTACTCCAGTTCCTGACCCAGAAATCAATAAAATACTGGTGGTCTTTTCCCTTCCGCTTGAGCTACACTTTCTGGAATAAAACTCATGGTTTCCCCTCACTACAGGAGGGGGAACGCTTACTTCTTCAACTGCGCCACATTTCACTGGATCTGCCATCGGCCTCTTACTGCCAGAATTCTGGCTCCTCCAAATGCACAGCCCTAACGAGCCCACTGACTCCTGTCTGGCAAAAGCAGCAGCCAAAAAGATCTAGGGACTCTCATCCTCGTTGATTTCAAGCAATAATATACAAGAGGATCCACGCTCTGTTCCTGTGCTCCCTTTTCTTTTGGGGGCTGGGGGGATTCTAGGTCTCCCCTTCGGTCTCTTAGACATTTGGGACATTACCCACCCCCTTTTTTTCTTTTTCTATGTATTCCCATTTTGTAGTTGCTTACCAGGTTATATGGAATTTGCCTGCTAAAATGTTATTTCTGTTCGGGTTTTTTTTTTTTGGAATATCCTGATTGAACCCAATTGAACCCTGGTGAGGTTTCACTCTTATACTGATAGATGGGCTCCCCTTTTGGATGTCTCGTGGGGATTTCCTCATTTTGAGGTGATTTCTCATCCTGAGGGAAGAGTCACAGAGTTCTAGGGGGGGGGGGGAGGCGGCATCCCTCTTTCCTCTCCTTTTTGCTGGGGAAGGGGGCTATACTAAATTTTAATGTTTGGGTGGGGATTTTTGCTGGAGCGGTAGTTGTGCTCCCTTCTGTAATGGTATCGTGCGTTGGCACCTTAGTTTGTCAGGCCGCCATTTCGTTCAAATGCTGTCGCAAGCATCCATCTTGTGTTGCGAGCTTAGTTTATAGTGTTGAAAATGGTAATTCTTACCAGCCTCATCCCCCAGCCTTTTGGCACTGTAATGACCCCCTGGGTCACTGAATGCCAGGTTCCTGCACAGCTGACATTTTTCACACCTTTACTATACACAAGCAGATTGACCAAGCAGACATTCCGTCTCCTCATGCTCTAAGAGTTAATTGGTAATCTGAACACAGCATATGGCTCCTAGGTCATTCGAAAATGACACAGTTAACCACAAAACTTCCTAACTTTATACCCAAGCAAGATATGTCTCTAGAAAGTAGATATTTGGGTGCCCCATAAAATACTGATCGAATTAATATCAAACATGAACCCCCTCATGCCTAGTAAAGACAAGCTAGCGATCAGATGCCTTACAGGTCAAAGGTTATTCCGAGATAACCCATGTTTAGTGTCTAAAGATAGGACATTCAAAACCGGACCATAAAATATCGGTTTCAAGCATGTAACCATTTCATACCTCAAGATATGATTGCTTTTCTAATCTGTCAAATGGGGAGGTCCCTTAGCAGTTTATAAGACTCAGAACCTATTGGCTAAGTACTTCTGGTGACACCCCCTGGAGGGTCAGAGAAAAGGACAGGAACTGATAGAGAGCTCAGTTCTGATCCTACCATCGAAGCCATAACCTATCTGAAACATTCTTGTCTGAGGTGACAGTGTGTGTGTTACTTGATATTTGTAAAATCACGAGCGTCCGCTGGGCTCATTCAAACATAGCGGTGGTGGTAGAGAAAGGGTTAATCGTTTAATTAACCCAGTGACAATCGCTCTCAGTCTGCTGGCATCTAGATTGTGGTCCCGCAAGCTGGACAATCTGTGTGCTGGGTGCAGCTGGGAGTGGCATTGTTACGCAAGTGACGGCAGGGTGAGAGATTGCTTGGTCTTTGGTCATGAGTTGGATGAGAAGGCCAGGGGTCTGATACCCGCCACCGTCACACCTTCTCCACCTCTTCACTATTGATGTACCTTGGTGTAGAGGTGGACATTTGTCTGCCATGTTGGCAGATGTCTATGTCGCATAGTGATGTGGCGGGGGGGGGGGGCAGGCAGATCCTTCCCCTCCTCGAAGGACTTGCATCCTCTCCCTTGTCTCCACAGGTCCTTCACTCTTCCTTGTCTTTATCGCTTCTTTTTATGCTCTTTTTCCTTCTTCTTTTTCAGACACCGCAGTTTCTTTAGGAGTTCACAATTCTGCAATGCTTCCTTCTCTTACCCTGAGCCTAGGCCTTTAGAAGGGCTTGTTGATAGGATGGGAGGTAAGTCTCTGCCATATGATGTGCTTTGCTCTCTCTCTGATCCTTGATTGCGACTAAAGATCCCTCTCCACTCCTTCGTGTTGCCTCTCACAATACACAGAGACTAAACTCTCCAGTTAAACATCATAAATTCTTCCAATACTATTATTCCCAAGGGATACATGTGCTTCTCCTACAAGAGACACATTTTCCTAGAAGCTTCAATCCCTCTTTTGTCCTCCAAAACTTCCCCCGATTTCATCTTGCTAATGCAGAGGACGAGACTACGGGGTATAGCTGGAGGGCCGTATTTTGAGGATCCCTGATATTTAGCCTTCCTGGTGAGTGCCTCCATCCCTAGGAGAAGGCTTGATCGTTCCTCTTGGGATTGAGGCACTCACCAGGAAGGCTTTATACCAGGGATCCTCAAACTATGGCCCTCCAGCTGTTGCGGATCTACACATCCCATGAGGCATTGGAAAACTCTGACATTCACAGACATGACTAGGTATGATGGTTATTGTAGTTCCTGAACAACTGGAGGGCTATAGGTTGAAGACCCCTGCTGTATATTATCTATAGATATCCAGAAAGCATTTGACACGTTGGATTGGTCCTACCTCTTTGAGGTGTTGGAGAGGTGGGGATTCGGCCGCCGCTTTCTGAGAATCTTAAAGGCTCTATATTCCAACCTGAGCACACAGGTGAAATTGCAGGGTCAATATTCAGATCCTTTTCTGATTTCTAAAGGGGCTAGAAAGGGGGGGGGCCTCTCCCCTATCATATTTGCCATTGCGATAGAAACCCTAGCTATTGCAATCAGGAATAATCCAGATATCCACGGGGTACAATGTGGCTCTCAAGTTCATAAATTTGCCCTTTTCGCTGACGATCTTCTTTTTTTCGTCACCTCATCTCTTATCTCTACCCCAAACATTCTTAAATTGTTACATCTTTGGGAGGGTTTCAGGCCTTAAGGTCAATATGTCCAAATCCTTAGCATTAAATATCAATATCTCAACTCCCTTGGTCGATCAGCTTGAGAATCACTTCTCGTTTTCCTGGAGCTCCACTTCTATACCCTATCTGTCCACCTGTCAGCTAGCATTGACCAACTATACAAGGTTAATTATCCTCCTCTTTACCTAGCCTAACGGTTTCAATGTGATCTCTCCTGGCTGGGAAGGGTCAATTCTATGAAAATGACCCTCTTACCCATTCTCTACCTCTTTTGCTCCCTACCCATTCCACTTCATAAAACACACCTGCTCAAGTTTCAATCACAGCTCATTCACTTCATCTGGAGCCGTAAAGGATACTGCTGCCCTAAGAATACTTTGTTCTGATTATGAACACAGGGAGGCCTAGGATTACTAAATTTATGAAAGTGCTACCAAGCAGCCCAATTGGCCCAGTTATCTATTGTTTATGCGTGTGGCAGTAGACCGGACTGGGTTATTATAGAGAGCCAATCTGTCCCTAAGCATACTATAGACTTCCTGATATGGTGTCCACATAAGGATAGCCCCCCCCCCCCGATTTTATCTCCTACACTTTCACATTCTCTAGCCTTATGCTCTTCAGTGTCGTCAAACCCCACACTTACCTCAGAACTCAGGCCTTTGGCTCACCTATTCCATAATCCACAGTTCCCCCCAGGACTAGATATCAGGGCTTTTCAATGGTTGACAAAAAAGGGACTGTTCAGGATTGGCCACTTCAAAAACTCTATGGGCCCTTTAACGGTGAGCCATTGCATTAGTAAACTAGACATGCCCCAATCTGAGAGATTTAGATTAAACCAAATACAACATTTCTTACTCTCTCTCTCTTTGGAGATCTAAACCAGACCCGCTGAGAATCACCGCATAAGAACAATGGTGATCTCAGATCATGGATCAGAGGGGTGGTATTTCCATCATCTACAATTTACTAGCAGAGACTTCTGAAAAACCTTCATATGCTCTGAGTTGGAAGCAAGACCTGGAACATAGGTGGGGGTCGACACCACAAACATTTTCTCAGATCCTACAAGGGAACAGTGAACGTCTCCCTCATTGAGGCGAGCATCAAACTGCTCTTGTGTAGGTATCTGGCCTTGCCGGGATCTTCCCAGGCTCTCCTCCCTTGTGCTTTCGCGGTTGTTGCCATGCAAGCTCTCTCTTTCATACAAAGTGGCAATGCCCTTGTATAAGAGGTTTCTGGAATAAAGTCTTTTACATGCTAAGTAAGGTTACTAACCTTGCCATTCCCAAAACACCTCAGATAGCTCTATTGAACAGCAGATCAGAGGGTGGCTCAAAACATACCCAGAAACATATCCACTTAATTTTGTTGTATGCTAAACTTACTATTGCCCAGGTCTGGAAGTAGCCATCTTTTTCCTTTTCTGCAGCAAAACGCAAGATATCTTTGATAATGGTCCAAGAAAAGGCAGTGAGCATTTTCCAAGATACTGTCCACACCTTTGATTTAGTCTTGGAACCCTGGATTTAATTAATTTGATTACCCCTGTATTCCACAACAGGATCATAAACTTTATCTGGACCAATTGTGTCTGAAATCCTTCTATTATGTCTGACACCATCTTTTTTTCTGATTTCTTTTTCTTCTACATCTACTTTTTTTTTTCCTTTTCCCTTGATAAGGTTTCTTTAACCTATGGCTATTGTAAATGTAAACTCTTACGTTAAGGCAGCCTTTATTCAGATATGTGTACATTCCATAGGGGATTACACTGGAGCTCTGCCCCACAGATCAGCTCTTTCTCTCTATACTCTCTCTGGGGGTAGATTCTCAAATACTCAAGATTATATCAAAGATCCCTTAATTCTCTATAAGGCATTGCTTTTGAAGGGGACGCTTTAACCTATGTACGCTATTTGGTATGGGAGAATTCCTTCAAGATCTTCAAAGTTAGTCTGTGGGACTGATATTTATTTGGTTCCCTCTAGTTCTACCCAATAAATGGAGTATCATTAGTCCCCATGTATTATGACATTTGTTTCCCTATGCCTAGTTTGAAAACTATTTCTACCCTCTTAAATGGCATGATCAACCTGTGGAGAAACCTGTACTTCCCTCTTAATGTTTCCTGTTTACACAGGGTTTTCTTCAATAATTTTTGTTATTGATCATTTCCAATAAGAACTTTTGAGCGAATGTTCAAAGTGTCGGTGTTGTTTCCCATCCTTTGACACAGTTTGCCCCCAGATGGGGTGTCTGGGGTGGAGGACAATGCACCTGCTGCTGGATTTGTTCTAATGCTATACCTAATGATCAAGTTTAAGCGTGACTCTTGGTTTGTTAATGTAACTGTTTGATTAACTCTTTTGCTATATGTTCTGATGCATATCAGTTGGTGACATTGTTTTCCTACACCTCTGTACTTTTTCTTTGTAAAAAATCTTAATAAAAAAAAAACATTGAAAGTAAAAAAAAATAATAAATTAAATTGTCTTAATAAACTGCTAACATTTTACAGATGCCAGAATCTCCATGTAGGTTGAAATACCCTTTTGTTTGGGCCTAAAGTTGTTGGTGCAATGTCAATACACTTACCAGCTGACTATAATCGGATCTGCCACCAGTTAGCAGCATAATTGGCATATTTGCTAAGTAACTTTGGGATACAATGAGTTGCAGAATCACTACTGATACCCAGTCCTCAGTTGTGGGATTGGATATCTTATTTAATTACACCTTAAGTGTAAATTCAAATGAGATTCTAGTTTTTGATGTCAGATCTATACATAGGTTTTCTGCTTGCTTGCTACTATTTTTTGCTTTTCTTGGTAAGGGCTTAAAGTTATTACAGACTAAATTCCTTCTTTGTATTCATTGTATGAGTACTGTCTGACAACCAGGTACACTTCAAGTAGGAAATAGTTTTTGTTTCCATGGAAACAATTTTAATTTCAAAATAATTTTTTCTGACAGCTGAAAAGCAATGTCATCCAATGTCCAACAGACCATAATTTGTCCAGTTTTAATGGAAGCCACTGTGGTTGTGACATACTGTGCAGTGTCAGTTGCATGAAACATTTACCCAGCAAGATGTGATACTTCTTTTACGTGTACTGTACATTTGACGCTTATTTAAAGTAATGCATTAGGACTCCTCAGTCTCTAATGAAAACATGAATATTTATACTGTTGGAAAAGTGCCCTTTTTAAAGTTCACTGGTTACCGATGTTGAAAATGTTTACTTAAAGTAATATAACTATGCTGTGTTAGGTCATTGTTTCAGGGAACTACAATAAGCTTTCAAATTGGAAGCTGCTTAAAAGGAGAGCTCCAGGATCAACACAAAATTCAGCCATACGTAGACAGAGTTCATTCTTATTGCTCGTTTACACTTGTGGCTGGGAGGGCAGTAAAAACATGGGGTTAAGCTGTTTTTTTTACCAACCCCCAACTGCTTTCCCTTAAGCTGAAAAGGCAGTGGATGAGTGTGTACATATGCTGCTACCACAATGCTTTGTTTTGCAGCAAGAATTAAACCCCCAGTCAAGTGTTGCCTGTCGAATGTGACCCATTCTGCTGAATGGAGCCTGGCAGCAAGCGCTCCACAATCAGATGCCTTGCATGCGGTCGCAGGGCAGGCGTGTAGGCTTATAGGAATTAAAACAAGAGGTGAGGAGGAAACATAACACCCTCCAAAATACGATCCACCAGGGATTACTCTTTAGAAGACTGATGTATGATGCATGCTGGCACAATATGGCTTTACCTTGCAGGTAAAAAAAAAAGTCAGTGGTTTACAACCGCTTGAAGGGGATACATTGAGCACCACACTCCATCCAGCATCCAGGGTCTAAAAGAGGTAATTGAAGAATTGAAAAAGATAGATGTTGCAATATGTCACCAACTTGTTCATTCCATGCCTAGAAGACTTGGTGTTGTCCTTTCAAATCACGGAGGTCATGCAAAATTGTGCGGTGTATTCATTTTTGTATCAACTAAATTGAGTAAAACTGAAGATTTTGTAATCTAAGTTATATTATTAACCATTTGGAAATTGTCCTTGTGTTCATTAAGATATTGATTTAAATCTTACTTTTCAAAAGGGATGTACTCATTTATGCTGAGCACTGTATATATCTGGCTCTAATATCAGCCAAAATTGTGTAATGCCAGATAAAATTATATAAGCTGATGTAACTGTCAGTGTACCTAAATAAATAAAATCAATTCCAGTTACCTAAAATAGGTGGCAAAGAGGAAGAATTGATAAGAAATATGTGAATAGAGGTCCACTGCTGAATGTTGAAGGAACAGGAAACAATAAAGCAACCAACCACCCACACCTCAAAACTCGTGATGAGATAAGTTGTAATGGTCAATGACCTACCAGGTTGAAGCATAAGCGCTGCCAAAAAGCTAGATGTTGGGCCACTGACAACTGTGAAAAATTGGAGTGAATGAGTGGATGGCCCCTGAACAGGGCCCTCACTCACCCCTCCCAACGCCATGTGGAGATAGCCTGGGAAGGGAGGTATCTTCCTGTCAGCATGTGCCGCCATGCAGGAAAGACAGTGCATGGCGTGAATCCTCACGCATCTGCCACACCAAAGATGGCGGCCAAAATCCCATGGGTGGTCAGCATCTAATTAGATCGCTGTCCCAGTGATTTAAGAAGCCATAGAGGAACCCTGTTCCTCATGACCTCCTCTTTCTGGGTTGCTGGTGCAGTTGAGCGCCACCTGCAGTGGAGCAAGCAGACTGCGATAATAGATGGATCTGCGCTAGTTCGTGGGCTATATCAAGTCTTTACTGAACTTACCACCATTTTTACCACCATTTTGAAGTCCCTCTTATGTGGTCCCAGGCTCCTGGCAAGAGCGGGACAACCTGAGAACCATGCTGCTACTTACATCAACTTTTGCTTAACCCAGAGTTGTAACTAGAACCTTCAGGGCCCCGGTGCAAGAAACCATGAAGGGCCCCCCGGACTTCTGGCCGGGGCCCTTCAATTCAAGCCTTGG
This sequence comes from Pelophylax lessonae, assembly GCF_965119305.1. Taxonomy (NCBI): domain Eukaryota; kingdom Metazoa; phylum Chordata; class Amphibia; order Anura; family Ranidae; genus Pelophylax; species Pelophylax lessonae. The sequence goes on along the minus strand of NC_138770.1, from coordinate 162,323,904 downwards.
GCTCTTCCCACTGATCCTGGGGCCCTTTACTCTTGTTGCAGGGCCCTTTATTACGGTCCCGCAGTGGGACCCTTTTACAAGTTCTGCAGTGGGCCCCCTTCCTGCCATCTTGGGGCCTCCCCATGGTGGTGGAATGCCAGGGCCTGGTTGCAAGTGTGACCTTTGCGATCCTGAAAGTTCACCCACTGGTGTCAGTAGTTTTTTTTTGGTGTTTTAATTGTATTATTTTTTATCACTTTATTTCATTTTTTTTACAATGTCACTGACTATTACCCTGTTCATTCAGAAGAGGAAGGAGCTGGTAAATTAAATATTTACCGACCCCTTCCTGGTTCTCTATTGTGACACATCCCCTGCAGTAGCTGGCAGGAGAAGGGAGGGAGCACAGTGGGGGGGGGGGGGTTAGCACAGTGGGGCAGAGACAGCAGAATACAAGTGAACTGGATAGGAGGAGTGGTGGGGCCGCATACAGAGGAACCAATCTCCTCCATTTTCCTCCTGCATCTACAGGAGGAAAAAGGAGGAAAGTGATTTCTCTACATGCTGCCCCCACCGCCCCTCCTATCCAGGTGTACGGGGGAGCCGCACAGGCCTCCTGGAGCATGGGGCCCAGTTGCAATTGCAACCCCTGTAGTTACGCCCCCGGCTTAACCCTTTACTTTTTGGATCTATATAGTACATCCAAACTGCTGAACTAGTCAATCTATTTTACAAAGGTATAGTCTAGAAATACAATATAATTACAGGAGCCCAAGAAAGAGAGCTGGATGCTTAATCCTAGCTAAAAGTATTTTACATGCTATTTTAGGAAAGCAATCCAAAATTTCCAAAGCAGTCCTTTTTTTTTTTTTTTAACATCTAAGTTGAAATGAAAACAAAAACAATAGGTTGCCAGATCTTTATGTTATAGGTGCTGTAAAAGATATGATTTTGCTTGTCACTAATCATCATGATTGAAAATCATCAATTAACAAGGCTGAATTTTTATTCACAGTTCCTCTGAGTTTTGATGAGACTTGATGATGATGAGCTGGAAATGTGCAGTCAAGCAACGAAGGGCATCGAGACGCTTTCAACAGGAGAAGTTTGATGATGTTTCTTGCTATGTATTTACCAAGAGCGCCTAACTACAAGGATACACCAAGGACAAACTAGGAAAGTTTTAACATTGTACCAGTGTCTAAAAGGCTGAAGAAAAGTCTGTCGATTTTACTTGGTAAAAATCGATGAGTCAAAAAGTAATGTACTTTTCCAGTCAATATTAAACGGTGATTCACTGGTCAGACTGGCATTTGCGTCCATTTTAAAATGAACCTGCAGAAACCTCTGTGTTGGTTAGATTACTAGATAATTAAAAGCACACTTCATTGAGCACAGGAATGGTATTAGAAATCCTAAAGGGTAATGAGGAAGCTAATAATAATATGTGCAATGACTATCATGTTTTCCAGCTCCACCGCTGCACTCAGAATTTATAGATATAGAATAATTTGCTCCTCATTTAATTGTAAGTTGAATTCTCCTTAATATATTAAGAGAGTTTGGTATGATTTAGATTTCCAAAAAGTTTTTCAACTTTGGCAAATTTAAATTACCTTTATGGATCAAGAAAGCAGAGGTAGAAGTATACTATAACAAGTCTGTGTAACTTTAGAAGGGCCTGGTGTAGGGTACCTCCCGCCCCAGCACATTCACACTCATTTCCTGGCAGATTCTACAAACACTCAGTGTACTATCTGATGTAAACTTATTTATTAATTAATGCCACATCTATGTGCAGGCATCAAGTATGAATGTATCAATGGTGTACAGTAAAAACAATCCATTACACACCGATCAACCATAACATTATGACCACCCACCTAAGATTGTGTATGACCCCCTTTTGCTAAAACAGCCCTGACACATTGACGCATGGACAACAGGGCTGGTGCAGGAATTTTTGACACCCTAGGCGAAACCTCATTTTGCCGCCCCCTAGGCTCTACCCCCTTTGCCCTGCCCATGTATATGGTGGAGGTGGTGGGGTGGAGATTTTTGTGGTGCCTCTCTATTAATTTTTTCAGTCGTGGTCCGCAGGCCTGCACCTGCACCTCTGGACATGGCCTGAAGACAAATAGTGGCAATACAGCACCCCTTTACAATATAGTGTCTGCATTATATCACAGACCTTTTTGCATCCAAGTCCCCAAATTTACATCTCAGCCCTCTTTACATTAGTGTCCTCAGCCTCCCTTCCTTGCATCCAAGTCCCCTTCACATCCCCCTTTATTTGCACCTCAGTCCCCTTCACAGCCCTTCTTGTACCCCAGTCACCTTTACTTGTACCCCAGTCCCCTTTACAGCCCCCCCTTACTTGTACCCCACAACCCTGCAAAACCCCACTCTTTGTATCCAAGTCCCATTTACAGCCCCCCCCATCCTTGAACCCCCAATCCCCTCCACAGCCCCCCTCCTTGCATCCCAGCTTCTCCTTCCGTGTAGCTCAGTTCCTTCCACAGCCCCTTTTCTTATATCCCAGTCCCCTCCACAGTCCCCCCTATATCCCAGCCCCTCCTTCCATGTATCCCAGTCCCCTCCACAGCCCCTCTCCTTGTATCCCAGCCCCCTTTATGTGAATGCCCCCTCCCTTACATTACACAGCAGGTAGAATATAGAAGATGCAGCTTGTCTGAGCAGAAAGCGTGAGCTGTCCAACTTTCCATTTACAGGCAGATGATTGGTTGCTAGGACCGTCTCTAGCAACAAATCACAGGCTTTCTAACTTGAAAAGTTGGATAGCTCCCGCTCTCTGCTCGGACATGCTGCATCTTCTATCTTCTACCTGCTGTGTAAGGATGAAAACGGCGATGGTGGAAAGAGGAGTCACACGGAAGAGGACACCCAGGCAGTAATACCTATATACAGAACTTGTCACCTGCACAAACCTCCCCCCCCCCCCACACTCACACCCTCCAGTAGCAATACTCTGCAGCCAGCACTAGAACTAGCAGTGCAGGGAGCTCAGTCTGCATTGCAGCGGCTAACGTACCTGAGCAGAAAAAGCCGGCCTTGCGCAGAAATTTTGGAAGCAGCAGCACCTTCTCCCATGCTGGGGATGGAGGTAGGGGTGGGGGAGGGAGTTCTCTGTGTCTTCTTAGGCAGTCCGTCCAGCAGCATAGCTTAAGTGCTCGCTCCTCAAACTGCATGCAGTCAGCGGCAAGCCAGCACAGCGCTGCTGACTGATGTATGCGCTCTAGGCTGGCTCCTACCTTACCTATAGGTTGCACTGGCCCTGACACCAAAGTAACATCCATACGAATGGCAAGACCAAAGGTTTCCCCAGCAGAACATTGCCCAAAGCACCACGCTGCCTCTGCCAACTTGCCTTCTTATACCGCATCCTGGTGCCATCTCTTGGTAATTGATGCACCCGGCCATCCAAATGATGTTAAAGAAAATGCGATTCACCAGACCAGGCCACCTTTTTCCATTGCTCCGTAGTCCAGTTCTGATGTTCATGTGATCATTGTAGAAGCTTTTGGCTGTAGACATTGGTCACCATTGGCTTCACAGCCCCATACACAACAAACTGCAATACCCATTTTTTTCTGCTTTCACAACATCAACTTAATGAACAGCATGTTCACTTACTGCCTATTATATCCCACCAATTTTCGGATGCCATTGAAACAAGATATTCCCTTTACCTGTCAGTGGTCATAATGTTATGTCTGATCGTTGTATATTGCATAACATTTCCAGTGGCAAGCATAGGAAGAGAACATACCTATGCCAGGTTATGCCTCTTAAAAAAAAGATGGTACCTATATCCAGGGCTGTTTTTTAAGTGGGAATACAGTTCTGTCACCTTCAGTGCTGAAAGTATATTGTCAAAAGTATTGGGACGGCTGCCTTTAAACACACTTAAACTTTAATGAAATTTCAGTCTTGGTCCATAGGGTTCAATATTGAGTTGGCCCACCCTTTGTAGCTATAACAGCTTCAACTCTTCTGGGAAGGCTGTCCACAAGGTTTAGGAGTGTGTCTATGGGAATGTTTGATCATTCTTCCAGAAGCACAATATAGTGTATGTAATGGCAAGGAGTCAAGGAGTGCACAGGTGTGATGGAGGGTCTCTTGATGTTGACTGATGGTGGATCTATTATTGCTTAAGGGGATCTATTGTTACAAGGGGGGGCTATGGTTGCTGGTATGGTTGCTGAGGAGGTCTATTGATGTTTGGGAGAAGGTCTTATGTTTCATGGGAGCCAGTTATTTCTGGGAAGGATCTACAATTGAGGGAGGAATTTTTTTTTTCGCCGGCAGGTGTAGGGTCTTTTGATACTGGGTGCTGGGGGATCTATTGTTGCTTGAGGGGGTCTATTGTTACTTGATTCAATCTATTGTTGCTGGGGGGAGGTATTTTGTTGCAGGGGGTGTATAGTTGCTGGGAGTGCGGTCTATTGTTGCTGGCTGCAGGGGATCTGTGTTACTGCTTGGAGACAAGGTGGGACTTGGAAGGGGGGGGGGGTACCTGCACCTGTTCCCTGCCTAGATCTCTGTAGAAAATAATATACTACTGTATAAAGCAGAGAAATTGGGAACTGCCACTTACGAAATTTTAAAGGTTAGTCAAGGTTTGGAATGACCCAGGTCTTTATGCTAGTGAGATCTCAGATGACCCCTTTGATCCTTTATGCCTTATTCTATGTCATGGGAGTACCAAAATGTACCCAAAACTGCTTTAGAATTTGTATGCTTCCAGTGGGCTGCCATGGAGAATCAGAATGACTAGAATAATCAGCCATTTAACCCTGATGTTTCTGCTCACTACATTGTCCAAAAAATGTAGGGTTTCATTTAAAATGAGCTTATTGACTTCCATAGCAATACCTTCATCCTTTTAAATTCCCTCTGGCTCATAAATACACTTATAAAAAGCCTCTTTGGAAATATTGTAAAATACTGCTATAAAAAGGAATTTGTTTAACTTAAACTAAGTGTAGAAATGTTGCAGCTACATTTCTGGAAATATATGCCAGTAGCACTGTAAAGAAGACTGAATCCCAAAGGAGAAAAGCACTGTATATTGCTTACAGAATAATAGTTTATTGCATACATCTACTGTAATTTATTTAGTTTGCAAAAAAGCTGTGTCTTTGTAAAAGAGTGTCCCTTTACTTGCTTTCCTCAGTGGCAGGCATAGGCTCCTTTAACTTTAATCCCCACAATCCCCTGAGCCAAGGGGAAATAAATTCCAGCCCTTCCTGTGCTCAGAGGGACAGCAGTGATTGGGCATGTCTGCTGTCACCAGACGCTGGACCTTTCAATGTTATGTCTAGCGTGTGAGCAACGAGTGGGCAGAAGACCTTGCCCCAGCTATGCCTGGAGTACTGAGTTTCTAGTAGGGTGGACTTGTGAACAGCCACCTGCTAGATCACCCGGATCAGAGTTGTTTGTTGCCTCTCCACTGCAGAGCATTACCAGGAAGCCCTTTGGATGACCAGCTGTACTGCCAGCTGTAGCCTACTCCTGCGTGAGAAGGAAGTTACTCTCCAGGGAACCACAAGTAAAGCTGGCCATAGATGCCTTGTTTTTTTCTCAACCAGCCAGAGGGCTGATAGAAAAACATGGATGCATCCCCTCATCCGCACATGCAAGGTGGCTAGAGGAATCCTCCCTGCTGTGCCATTATATTCTGACAACAGGACTCCTCCTCTGTCAGAATACATTGATCAGCAGCTGCAGCCAGCTGTTTGTCAAAAGCTTTCCAAAATGCTTGTTCAACAGAGGACACTCTAACAACCCTGCTGAAGTAGCCAGATTTCGATCCATCTATGGGCAGCTTAAAGTGGTTGTAAGCCTTAGTTATGGAATCTGAGCAAAGCACATATATCTGTAGTGTTTACTTATCTCTCTCCGAAGCTGTAAGTGTAGTTTCTCTCTGGTGCTTATTTCCTCTCTTATCAGCATGTTACACTCCCGAGAAGTTTTCCCCACACATGAGATAAATTTGTGCGGGGGAGGGAGCTCAGCACACACCTTGTCTATTCACAACACAGTTCTTCTGCTGTGTGAAGGGGGGGGGGGTGTTCCTTTCCTCCAATCAGCTCTCACATACTGGAAGTGCAGCCAACCCGCCCCCTCCTCTGTGCTCCTGACAGATGAAGGTGATTTTAACACTTTTCTGCTCTTTTGAAGGGGTGTAGGGAAAAGAAGACTGCAAATAAACAAGTAAAAGCTATGTAGGAGGGTTGTTTTATCTCTGTGTATCATCTAAGGCTGTTTACTTCATTGGGTATATGTGTGGGTTTACAGCCACTTTATCAGTATGTACAATTTACCCATATCAGACTCTTAGTACCTGTTTACCTGTATTGTACTGCAATCTAGCACCCACTTTAGGAGCTACTCCTGGTAGCTTCTGTTCCAACTGTAAAATTATTCATTTACCTTTGTTCTGTGTCTCCCTGCATATATTTTTACCATTTTGTCTCTTTTGTCAATTTACTGTGCTTTCCTTCAATAAACTCTCAGTTAAGCTTATAGCCTGGTTTTGGCTGATTTACCATTATGTAACATCATTTACAAAGATGTTCTGAGAAGCTGAACTTTAGTTTGACTTGTTGCATTAAAAATTTCCATAGCGCTGTCTGTGTTATGATGGTAAATGCCGAACACTAATGGGCATGTTCTACTTCAAAAAAAAAAAAATGTAATACAACTTTAATCAGCCCAGTGGGTTGTCATTTTGCAGAATTCCATGATTACAAGTGGATAGAACTATGATTTTTGGAATTAGATCGCACACATCCCCACCCCTATAGTGGAGATTCACAAAATGAAAGCAGATGGATTAATAACCTATGAACATGTAAAGGGACTGGATTAACCACTTGCCAACTAGCAGTTGTACTTTTACTGCTGGCTGGCAGCTCTGTTGTTTCTCTGCAACATACCCATGCGTCACGTGCATGCATTCCCCCTGCTGCTCATGCTGTGGTTGGACACAGCATGAGTTTGTCAGCAGACTTACAGCCAGCGATTTTGGCTGTGAACCTGCTAATAGCGGTGGCCAACCACAGCACAGAGATCAGTGTGTTAGTAAACATAGAACACAAATTTGGCTGGTTCTTCTCCTTAATCTCATTTACAGCTCAGAGCTGGGATCAGGGAGAAAAGCCAGTCAGTCTGTGAGTAAAATCAGCACACATACTTTTTAGGCAGAGGCACACAGCTAACCCCTTGATTGCCTTCCTGATCACTCCGGTCACCCAGCCAGTGCCATTAGTACAGTGACAGTGTACAGTATTATCACTGATCACTGTATTAGTGTAACTAACGACATCACAGATTGTGTCAGTTAGAATGAGTTTGTGTTTCTCCCAGCCAGTGTCAGTTAGTGTCTCAGTCCTTGATGGCCTGCCACACTATCACAGTCACACTATAAGTTGCTAAACACTGCCATTACTAGTATAGTGTCTGCACGAATCAGTAACCTGGTCAAGATCAGAACTATACTAGTGTTCCCAATGATTTAGTGTCCCTAAAAACGCAGTGTTAGCAGGTCAGCCCTGATCATTGCCAGACTTGTGTTTAAACCCCCCTAACAAGTGCAGAGTCAGTGTAATTTTTCTGATCACTGACACCTCTAATATATTGTCCGCAAAAAACCCAGGGTTAGCAAGATCAGGCCTGATCTCTGCTAGCAGTTAATTTTATTTCTAGTGGTTTTCAAGCAGTCCCTGATTTCTAGCTAGGAGCTCTTTTTCCCATAGTTGCCACTAAAGTACCTGTAAAGTTAGTGCCCAAAATGTCCAAAAAAAAAAAAGGTACACTAGTAAGGAGGTGTACGGGATTCTGTGCATGGCAGATGAAAGTAAAGGGGAGGCCTTACTGTAAGAATCAACCATAAAATGCTGGCATTTAAGCATAAGTATTATATAAGGGATTTTAGCTAGGTACGTGTCCATATAGTCCATTTGAGTGTCCATCTCAAATGAGGTGAGTGGACTGTGGATAATCAATAAAAGGTAAGCACTAGGGCTGAACTTATCCTCAGGAGTGAAGTCGATTCTGGAGTGAAGAAAAAGTGGGACAGGAGAGTACCTCTAAGTGCAATATTTTACTGAACAAGAGTATACAAGCCAATTTATAACTCACATGAATTATAACAAGAAAAGGCTCATCTACTGTGATGCTCCGACATCAGGGAATCCACGTCTCTAACCAGTGACAAAGGACACAGTGTCAGGGAAGTAAGTGGAACAGAGACTCTCAAGCTGTGTAGCGGAAGCTCTCAGACAGGGTAACAAACGCTTTAAGCTCTATGTATAGTTTTCTTTTATGATGACTTTACTGCGAGGAGGAGATTTCAAGGAAGTGGAGGAAAAAAGCCTTGATTATCCACAGTATTGTAGCATCACTTTAGATTCACTGAGGTGGAAAAAAAAGGTGCATATAGACCATCCAATTGGTCCTATCCCCCATGCACCACAGGAGCTTCATGGGAGTGTTGCTCGGAGGAATTGGTCTTTCTTTATTTTGGCTGCAATGGTTTCTGGCTGGGTACGTCTGGTGGAAGGTGATTCGGTAAATAGACTTCTGGATATGAGTGACCTTGATCAACATTCTCTATTTAAATACACTGGATCCAGCATAGCCATTTCCGGCATCTAGCCACACACAATATTTCTGCTATTATTGACCTCTCTATAGTTTGAGGATCAATATTGTCCGGTAAGAGTCCAATTCACATTCACGTGGTGTGGTTGTTGTTATTTCTTCATCCTATCTCACGGGTGGTTGGAGAAGCTATCTCTACTATGTACTTTTAACTGGACTATGAGCATTATCAATTATATACATTTTCCTTAGCGCTGCCTTTTCTTTCTTTTTAAGTGGTAAGATAGTGTTGGGACTTGTTGTCACCCTTGTTCCCCACAGTGTAAAATTTGATTTTATTGGATATGTTTTATCATAGAAAGTAGAAAGTTGTTCTCTGTTGGAGATACAACAGCTTTTAGCTTATCCGATAAACTGCAGTTCACAAATAGGACAGTAGATGTCGCTAATGCTAAGTTATATGCTATGCATTTTCTATGATGTGTATTTCCTGTACACTGTACTGTACTTGTTGGTTATCTCTTCCTGTCTGTGTTCTTCTTATTACAATGAGGTGACATGTTTGATTCCTGTGTTATGTTCCAATAAAGAAGCCAGTTCCTGTTTACTCCACAATGTCTGATCTGAATGGACTCCGCTGCACCCAGTGATCGCACTGTGCAACATTCTCAAGTTAATGAAATCACTCCTAAAAAGAAGGATCATTGATCACTTACAAAAACACAACTTGCTGGACCCAAAGCAGCATGGCTTTACTGAGGGCAGATCATGTCAGACAAATCTAAATTGTGCTGTGGAAATAATCAATCTTGATTTCAGAAAGGCCTTTGACCCAGTTCCACATAATGTTCTAATACAAAATTTGCACAAGATAGGACTTAACCCTTGGGGTGTTCAGTGGATATGCAGTTGGCTAAAGGATAGATACCAGAGTGTGGTTGTAAATGGGTTCACTCAGCATAGAGATCAGTCACTAGTGGTGTACCATAAGTCTATGTACTAGGTCCTATTCTGTTTAATCTATATGTGAGTGGTATAGCTAAAGTTTTGTTGGACTTTTTGCTAATGAAACAAAGGTGTGTAATAGGGTTGATATTCCTGATCTGTAACATGGAACATGATTTGGCATTGCTGGAAGATTGGTCAAAGCAGTGGAGACTGCATTTCAATGTTTCTAAATGTAAAATAATGCACCTAGGGGAACAAAAGCGTGTTCTAAGCTTAAGGTTCAGGAGGGCGGGATTTCCAATATGAAAAGGTAATGAGACAGTCAACATTAAATGTATTCAAATATGCTTGGGACAAATATAGATCTATACTAAAAAAAGTTAACAAGTTAAGAGTGTAGAATGTAGAGTGTAGAGTCTAGAGTGTAGTTCACAATACACTCTAGGGGGGGAACCTCTGGGGGAATCAAAAATGGAGAAAGATCTGGAAGTTCTAGTAGAAGACCGACTTATCAATAGCATGCAATGTCAAGCTGCAGCTGCCAAAGCCGGCAGAATATTAGCATGCATAAGGAAGTGGATGTATTCAAGAGAATATACTCTATATACATATATATATTATATACACTATAATCCTACCACTTTATAAAACTCTGGTCCGACCGCATCTGGAATATTCTGTCCAATTCAGGTCGCCAGTACTCAGAAGGGATGTATTGTAGCTGGATAGAGTCCAGAGAAGGGCAACAAAACTAATTAGGGGATTGAAGGACCTAAATTATGAAGAGCGCCTAAAAGCGCTTGATTTATTCTCCCTAGAGAAGAGACGCCTGAGAGGAGACATGATAGCAATTTACAAATACCTCAACGGTGATCTCGACATAGAAAAAAATGATTCAGTCGCAAAGAATGCATGAGGACATGAGGCAATACAATGCGATTAGAGGAGAAACGTTTTAACCTCAGGCTACGCAGGGGGTTCTTTACAGTAAGGGCTACAAGATTGTGGAATTCTCTACCACAAATGGTAGTAACTGCAGGGAGTATGGCTACATTGAAAAGACTCTCTCTCAAGGATCAAAACATTCAGGTGTATGGCAAATGATTACGGCCACACACACCTGCACAGGTTAAACTGGACGGACTATTGTCTTTATTCAACCTTAACTACTATGTAACGGGATGTAACAAAAAAAAAAAATCCAAAACATGTATGCAAAAAAAAAAAAAGACAAAATCAATGGACTATTTAGTCTTTTTTCTGCCATCACTTTTCTATGTTTCTAAAATATTGATTTTTTGTTTTTTTACATTTGCAGTCTTTTTTTTTCGTTTATATAATGATAAAAACAGTAGTGATCAAATGCCAGCAAAGTAAAATATTTTAAATGAATTGCAATGCACAGCCAAAGGGAAAGGAGTGTAAAGTGCAGAGCTAAAGAAATCCTTTAATGTGTAATTTGTAATTATGATCAACCCAGGAGCTAGTGGTGGTTAGGGGAAGTGGCCATCCTTCCTGTCACCTTAGCAGGACTCACCCTCATGCCCTCACGTGTCACATTGATTTGGCCCGCATGTGTCATGGGCCTGGGGAGTTCAGCTAGATCTACAGAGCCCTGACCTGCAAGCATAGTGAATAGCAGGGCCCCGTGGGAGGGTGTGCTTCAGGCAGGATTAGGGGATGGGAGTAAAGAGGGTCTAGGACCCGCCGTTGTGCTCATATGTGGCAGACTTGAGGGTCTGCATTTAGCAAAGGAATGAGAACTGGTTCATAATTCGGTTCCAGGGTGACTCAATAGTAGCTGATATGCAGTTCAGGTGCAGATCTGAAAACATTCTGACTTACCTCTAAGTCTTGTACTATGTTCCCATCATACACACACCATACTAGAACACTCCTTGTTGCAGGTGCTGTGATGGCTGACATTTGGCATTCATAGTGAAACAGTATGTGGTCCGCACTCCAGAATGTGGTTACAGAAAACATACTTTCATTGCACTAAAAGAACATACTAACACATGCAACATTTTGGGGTCACACAGGACCCCTTCATCAAGGCAAGTGTGATAGTGATTCATTCCCACATGCCTTGTTAAGGTAGTGCGATGTGGCCTGAAATTGCATGTGATTTTCATTTATTAAACGTCCGTTTATTTTACTTCTGAGTCTAGGTCTCGAGTCGTGTATTTTAACTGTAAATGTTATAAGTAGCTTATTTTCATCATTCATATGATGTTTTCTCTTTTTTTGTTGGGGTAGGGGTGTGTAATAGTCCTTTATAGGGAATCAATCCAAGAACAAGTATGGGGAGTTGCTTTCCCTCACTTGTTCTTTGAGGTACAAGCTTCAAGGAGGGGGGGGGGGGGTGTATGCATACAGTCAGTGATGGCAGAGCTCTTACTGCCTTACATATTTGTTCTGGGTGCATATACTCTTAAAAAAAAATTGCAGATCTCCTGTAAATCTCATTCTCATTTGTAGCTGTTCATTTTTGTATCTCCTTCTACAACATTGTATTTCAGCTACATTTTTTGTCCATTATTGCTTTGCCTCACCTTCTGTTATTTCTGTATGTGTCATTGAATGATTATGAACATGTCTTTTTTATTTCTCTTTTGTAAAAGATGAGGGGAAATATCAACTAGAGGAGGTGGAGCTGAGAAACCTCCCAAAATAAGTGCAAGTCCAGGAATGAAAAAAAAAAAAATATATGTCTCAAGAAGGGGGCTCTGAAAAGTCAGTAACGGAAAAACAAACAGGAACACGTATAAAACAGGTGACAGGAAACACCAAAAGCAGTCAGAATAGGTCATCATTGAATGTGAGTACACTCAGCCAGTCGAGAACTGAACCAGAGGTTACAAATTATATGGATCCAGAAAGCATGGAAGAACAAGGTCTGAAAAATCTATTACCCAAAAAATTGGAAATGGCGGCCATGTTTGCAAAACTAGTAAATTTGATACACAAATAAAAAAAGAACTAAAAAAAGAAATGAAGAACAATTTGAACAAATGAACACGCAATATGAATTAGAAGACCAGGAGAATCGTAACACAAGGGAAAATTTGAGAATCAGAGGTCTACCAGAAGTAAAACAGGGAGAAGATCTAACAGGAATAATGCAGAAAATATTTAATCCCCTGCTTGGCAGAACACCTATGGACTCATTAAAAAAGAAAGAGTACATAGGATCAGAAAACCGCAAGGAGCACCAGCAGACACACCAAGAGATATATTTGTTTGGTTCCATAACCATGAAGAAAAAACTCAAATGTGGGAAAGCCTGAGAAGCACAGCACCAATAAAATTTGAGGGTGCAACCCTTTAGATCTTTGCAGATCTATCTAATGAAACACTAAGAAGAAAGAAACTTCTGAAACCTCTCCTGGAGCAGATGCAAAAACACAATATTTAATATAATTGGGGGTTTCCTGCATACTTGGTAGGCTGGAAAGATGGACACTCAGTAAAACTGAGATTCCCTGAAGAGTTACAATAATTTTGCAGAAAACTAAAAATGCCAATACTAAAGGTTCCTGGATGGTGGGAGAAAAAGAGAAAAAGACTACAAAAAGAAGAAGACTAGTGGCAATCAGGCAGAGCAACACCCCCAATTAAAAAGAGTACACAGGTACAACAGTCAACTCAAGGACCATGGTTAGATCCAAAGCTCCAATGCATAAGAACAACTAAGATGGAGAAAGGAGGAGGGAGGGAGTGGTGAGGAGGGAACAGGAGGTAGGGGTAGGGGGGTAGAGGGAGAAGGGATAAGGGGGAGGGTAAAGGGAAAGAAAATATTGTGCAAAAAATGTTGAATCCTTTACTGATCTTATCTCCCCCTCTGGTCTCTGGTAAAAACCCTTTCATATCGTCCTAAGGTTTTCTTTTACATCCACACCCACCTAATGACAGGGGTAGATAGGAGAAGAAGTAAAATACAGGGGGAAGGAGAAGAGGGAGAGTCAATATTACAATATGACAACTCTAATGTTTTTGACATATAATGTAAGAGGATTAAATACCCCAACAAAGAGACATAAGGTTCTAAAAAAAAATCAAACGATACTCTGCTAGCATAATTTGTTTACAGGAGACACATAAAGTACAAGAAACAAATGTAACAATGTATTCAAAGAGTCACCCGACATGGTATTATGGAGATTTGCCAACTAAGAGAGCAAAGGGAGTAACAACTGGTCTGAAAAAGAAGTAAGTTTTCTTTAGAACATAGGATAGTAGACCCAGAAGGGCAGTATATACACTATTCCTGAGAGGACAACTGCAGCATAAGGATTGCACGCTGCCCAAATAAAAATTCGAAAGGTAATCTGAAAGGAGTATTGTAGCGGTTGATAGATTTGAAAAAAGGTAAACTGATTTTAGCAGGGTATTTTAATTTCTGCATGCATCCATGTCTAAATAGTACATCTTGAGTACAGGGGACGAGATATCACCAACTTAGGTCAGTAAAAAAAAAAAAAAAAAACGTTTCCAATATCAATTAGCAGACGTGTGGAGAATTCAACATCCTGGGGTAAGAGATTACTCCTTCCACTCCCCTGTTCACAGGATGTAATCAAGGCTGGACTATATTATGATAGAGCACAGATTGTTGGAATCTGTTGTAAATACATCAATAGAAATAATGTGATTATCAGACCATACCCTAGTAACTATGAAGATAGAGTTTATAGGAGCACAGAAGAGTACAAATACCTGGAAGATAAACAAAGACCTGATACAGAATATACAGTAGAAATAGGAAAAAGGATAGAAAAAGAACTAGAACAATATTTCCTGAATAATGAAAACCCAAATGTATCACGAGCTACTATATTATAAGGCCTATATTAAAGGCCTGTTGATCTCGATTGGCTCTAGGAAAAAAAAGGAAAGAAAGACTAACATTAATAGATTATTAGCAGAAATATATGAGCTGGAACAAAAACATAAAAAGAGAGCAGATGAAGAGACACAACACGCCCTAGTAATAAATAGGGATAGATTAAAAGATCCAATAGAGGAAGAGTCAAGACAGGCCTTTAATGGAGTTTCCAAGGATAGATATTTATGGGGAAAAAAAACAGGGAAATACTTGAAAGAATATTGAAAAATAAAAATTTGATAAATTATATAGAAAAAATAAAAACTAATAGAGGGGAAATGGTATATTCTATAACAGAAATTGGTAAAGTGTTTCACAGTTATTATGGTGCCCTATATGCTGTGAGACAAAATGAGTCACAGGAGGTAGAAGTAAAAAGGAAACAAAAAATTCAAGAATATATAAAAGAAGCAAAATTACCCAAAATACCAAAAGAAAAATTGCAAGCCCTTGAGGAAAATATTTCCCAGGAGGAAATATTGGTAGCACTGAAAAACACAGAAATAGGGAAAAGCCCAGGACCTGATGGGTTTATGACTTGTTATTTTAAAAAGTTCAAGGACAAATTGGTCCCAAAACGATGCTCATATGAATGGGATAGGTGAGGGTAATGAAATGAGGATAGAATCGTTACAGACATATGTAACGGTAATACCAAAAGGAGAATAGGACGCAACTCTGTGCTCTAGCTATAGACCAATAGCACTATTAAATGTTGATACAAAATTGTATGCAAAAGTCATGGCCACTAGATTAAAAGAGCGGATGCCTGAATGGATCCATGCAGACCAGATGAGGGTTATCCCAAA
The DNA here is from genome assembly GCF_965119305.1 of Pelophylax lessonae. Taxonomy (NCBI): domain Eukaryota; kingdom Metazoa; phylum Chordata; class Amphibia; order Anura; family Ranidae; genus Pelophylax; species Pelophylax lessonae. Next base: position 162,308,652 of record NC_138770.1, on the reverse strand, counting down.
AAGGGAGGGGAAAGATAATGCGATAAGAATGCTACTTTGAATGCATAAATCAAAAGGTATAAGATCCCCAGATCTACTGTTGTCAATTGATGCTGAAAATGCATTTGATAGAGTTGAGTGGGGATTTTTGATGGATCAATGGAAAAACTGGGTATAGGTCCCAGGATGGGATGATGAATAAAAATGATTTCTAGACACCCAACAGCATCGGTAAAGGTAAATGGGAGTCTATCAGCTTACTGAGAGCTGTACACGACTTTGCGGCAGATATAAACACCATTGAAACAAAAGCTAAATGGTATATAACACCGGTAAAAGCACAAAAATGCCAACCAGAAAAATCCCCACAATGTTGGAGGGGATGTAATATAATGGGGAAGATAACCCACATATGGTGGGAGTGTCCTAAAATCTGAAAATATTGGCAGAAGGTGCAACAATAAATTTAGGGAAATTACAGCGGTAGACATAATTAACGATCCATGGATATGCCTATTTCATAAAATCAATAAATCAAAAAAAAACAACATAAAAGTACAATAGTATCAAATTTATTAAAAGCAGCAAAGGGGGCAATCCCAAAAAAATGGCTAGACCCAGAAAGTTGTACAATTAGAGATTAGTTTAAAATATATTGATACATATATATAATATGGAATATCTAAGAAACATAGAGGAGGGCCAGACAGAGAACCTCTCAAATAAATGGGAAAAATGGACAGAATTTAAAAGTTCTAGAAAATACGAAGAGATATGGGTTGACTAGGGGAGAGATAGAGATTGTGAGGTGGATAGGAAAGGAAGTTGGACAATAATAGGAAAGAGGATAATTAGTAAGATGGGAGAAGGGGGTGGGCTGTTTGCATATTTGATGTCAATTTTTATCTCTTGGAAGATGTATGAATTTATAAATTTATATTGAAAATTATTTAGGTTTAAACAAATAAAATAAAATAAACAAACATGCATTCAGCTATGCTCTCATCTTGAAGGTGACTGGGTAAAAAATGTTTTTCCTGACACAAGCATGACAGCATACATGTATGGGTAGGCTCTGCCCCTCGCCCAATCAGGACTGGTTATACTACATAAATGAGTCACCTTCCCTAAGGCAGCATTCTCTTTTTGTTCCTCAAATGCTCAACTGGATATAACTATGGAAAGAAGATTTTTATTTTTGCCCTCACCTTGCCGGATTCATCTGGCCAGTCGCACAAGTTCAGCCTCTCTCCTGTGATGAAGCTCTCTCCGTTCGGGTGTAAACCGCCTATACGAGGGAGGCCTCACCCAGCTCCAGGTACTGGGGTGCAGGATACTGGTCTCTGGATGCAGGTATAACAGTTCTTCCTTGTTGTTTGTTGGGACTAATCCAGTATCTCCTCCCTGGTGAGTTATGGCACCACACACTATAGTCTGGCGCTCTGTGTATATTTTGTTTCCCTTGCAAAATGCTGGCATTGTTGTTAGGGCGGCTGTCCCCTTCCAAAATGGCTCCTTGTCTACTTCCTGTGGCTGCACTGCAGGCTGTCCATTCCAGATGGATGTGTGGATGGGGATGGCGCCCGACAGAATTGCAAACAGGAAGCAGCAAAATGGATTTGGGATAACTTCCGGCTCGCCGTAGTAGCGACTAATATCCCCAGACGGCTGCCTGGGGGTGTATTGGTGGCCACCTGTTCAGGAATTGAGCCTCTCCCATCACTTTAGAGCCAGTCAGGGATGTTTGCTGCACAGGTAGGTAAGCTAAACCATAGGTTGTTATGGTTTGTCATTAATATTATGCGGTTAATATGTCAGGCTGCCAAAGAAGGGTGATTTGCTGTTATAGCTCTGTTTGTTTTGAGTGAGTTGCCCTCACAGAAAGTGACAATATTAGGTTCTGACTTGGGGCAAGTCCTAGCTCTATCCCATATGTTCATATCTCATAGTCTCAAATGATCGAAAAGTAGTCTGCAGTAATACATGCAGTCGGTTGGACTCACTGGAAGATTGGGAACATTATAATTTGACCTTCTAAGGTAATGGAAGATTCACTTCCTACTCCAGAGAAGATGACCCCACATATGAGACAAGTTCCGTTGGTGGTGGCTAAAGATAGTTAGTTCATCTTTTCAGCTTTCATCAGCTTCCCGTCATACCAATCATCACAATCTATTTACTTTCTTGGCATTCACCTCAGTGACCTCCTAGCTCAAGATCAATGACATATGCCAATGGAGGATGAAGTGGCTAGCATCAGGGGTGCAGTGTTTCCCAAGCATTGAAGTAATTTGGGCAACACAGCCTAGGAGGCCTCAGTTATGCTCTAAACAGATGGTAATGGTAATCTCCTATCTTCATGGCAAGAAGGAATACAATATTATTAAACTGTTGTCAAAGGTATCTCCCATCCAGGTTTGCCAACAGTAGAACCTGTCTCAAATCATCATTCTTTGTGTTCTGGCTTCCCGAGATTCCTGTCAGACACTGTAAGATACAAACTCTTGGATGTCAAGAGTGTGTCTCTATGCCAACAAGCAGTTCAATGAATCTCAACTTTGACAGTACCTCTATGGTCATGAAAGGAAGTTATTCCTGCAAGAAGGAGCTTCCCAGAAGTTGAAGCAGTGGATCTACTAATATCCAGCTGGGTCAGCAGGCTAGCCTATATAGGCATCAGACCCAGTGGTCTCCAAGCTCCTTGTCAGGATCTGTAGCTGTGATGAGGGCAATAGTGTCCTGGTGGCCTTGCAGGCTATGGTCTCCTCAAGTACAGTCTTTAGCCCCAAGATCCTCCTATTCTCCTTCCTGAGATTTCAGACCTTACACAGTGGGGCCAAGTGTATCCAAATTCATCCAAGTTAGATCTAGCAGATGAAAGACCAAGTAGGGAAGGCTCATCTAGGGGTCTCACCTTTCAGTATTTGAAACCCTGAGGAAGCCAGGGCACCTGCTACAAACTTCAGGTATACCAGAACATGGAAAACCTCACAGAATTTAGGGATGGAATCCTCTGCTCCTGAATAGAGTTGAGCGGACACCTGGATGTCCGTGTTCGGCGGGTTCGGCCGAACTTGAAAAAAAAGTCCGGGTCCGTGTCCCGGACTTTTTCCGAACTTTACCCGGACACCGAACCCCATTGAAGTCAATGGGGACCTGAACTTTCAGGCACTAAAATGGCTCTAAAACACCAATGGAATGGGCTAGAGTGCTGCAAATGGCAGCAAAACGTAGTTAAGAGCATGGCGAGTGCTCTGCAAACAAATGTGGATAGGGAAATAACTTAAAACAAAAAAAAAACAGAAAAATAAAACAATGTTCTTCATCTGTGAAGGACGAGGCCCATATGGAATAGGAGGGAGGTTGAGGTGGTGGTGGATGTGGCGGTGTCATAGGCGTGCGCACAGGGTGTGCCGGGTGTGCCTGGGCACACCCTAATCACCTAGGGCACATTAGCATTATCGCTCTGTTTGCCAGTGAGGAGATGGGAAAGATCTCCCTCGGACCTGCTCTGCCATAAGAGAAGTGCCACACACTTCTATTTCACTTTGCAAGCAGGGAGAGTAATGTATCGGGGCCATGTACATGTAGGCAAACACATGCATGTGTATTTAAACTTTGGGGTGCACACCCTAATGCAATAAGCTGCGCACACCTATGGGCGGTGTAGGTGGAAGCGGCGGTGGAGGAGGACGAGGTAGCCAACACTGCTTTTTTTCAGTCATTTTAAATGAGGGTACACCCCAAAAGAGTGAGAAAGAGCAAAAATAGAACAATGGCTGGGTAAGGTCGGTATCCATCTCTATTCTGCACAAGGTACGGAAAAGTCCCGTGGGATCCATGCCTGGTTCATTTTAATGAACGTGAGCTTGTCCACATTGTCTCTGGACAGGCGGCTGTCTGTGATAACGCCCCCAGCCGTGCTAAATACCCGTTCAGATAATACACTGGCTGCAGGGCACGCCAGCACCTCCAAGGCGTAAAGGGCAAGCTCAAGCCATGTGCCCAATTTGGAGACCCTTCTGAGGTGCTGTCGGTGCCCTGGTTGCGTTGGCGACCTCTTCCTCCTCCTCCTCCTCTGCCTTGTGCTTCCACTGTGGCCCCGCTGTCAGGTGGGAATGCCAGCAGCATCGCGTCTACCAGCGTGCGCTTGTACTCGCGCATCTTGCGATCACGCTCCAGTGAGTGAATTAAGGAAGGTACGTTGTCCTTGTAACGGGGATCCAGCAGCGTGGCCACCCAGTAATCAGCACAAGTTAGAATGTGGGCAACTCGGCGGTCGTTGTGGAGACACTGCAGCATGTAATTGCTCATGTGTGCCAGGCTGCCCAGAGGCAACGAAAGGCTGTCCTCTGTGGGAGGTGTATCGTCTGTGTCCTCTGTATCCCCCCAGCCACGCACCAGTGATGGCCATGAGCTGGCCTGGGTGCCACCCTGCCGTGAACATGGTTCCATCTCCTCCTCCATCTCCTCCTCCTCATCCTCCTCATCCTCCAGAACTGTGCCCCTGCTGGACAATTGTGTCCCTGGCGTTTGTGTGTGCAGGAACCCACCCTCAGAGCCCCTTGCGAATGACTGCCCTGAAAGCCTTGGAAATGTTACCTCTTCATCCTCCTCCTCCTCCTCCTCATCCTGTGCCACATCCTCTTCCATCATCGTCCGAATTGTTTTTTGAAGGAGGCATAGAAATGGGATAGTTAAGCTGAGAACGGCGTCATCTGCACTGGCCATGTTGGTGGAGTACTCAAAACAGCGCAACAAGGCACACAGGTCTCGCATGGAGGCCCAGTTATTGGTGGTGAAGTGGTGCTGTTCCGCAGAGCGACTCACGCGTGCGTGCTGCAGCTGAAACTCCACTATGGCCTGCTGCTGCTCGCACAGTCTTTCCAGCATGTGCAAGGTGGAGTTCCACCTTGTGGGCACGTCACATATGAGGCGGTGAGCGGGAAGGCCGAAGTTACGCTGCAGCGCTGACAGGCAAGCAGCAGCAGGGTGAGAACGCCGAAAGTGCGCACAGACGGCCCGCACTTTCTGCAGCAGCTCTGACATATCGGGGTAATTTTTAAGGAACCTCTGCACCACCAAATTCAGCACATGCGCCAGGCAAGGGATGTGCGTCAAACCGGCTAGGCCCAGAGCTGCTATGAGATTTCGCCCGTTATCGCACACCACCGGGCCAAGCTTGAGGCTCGCTGGCAGCAACCACTCATTTGTCTGCTGTTCCATGCTCCTCCACAACTCCTGTGCGGTGTGTGGTTTTTCCCCCAAACAGGCAAGTTTTAAAACTGCCTGCTGTCGTTTACCCCTGGCCGTGCTGAAGTTGGTGGTGAAGGTGTTACGCTGACCGGATGAGGAGGCGGTAGAGGATGAGGAAGCGGAGTAGGAAGAGTTAGGAACAGGAGGTAAACTGAAGCGCCCTGCAATCTTCGGTGGTGGAAGGACATGCGCCAAATTGCTATCCGCCTCAGGCCCATCCACCACTGCATTTACCCAGTGTGCGTTAGGGAGATATAATGCCCCTGACCGTGCTTACTGGTCCACGTATCGGTAGTTAGGTGGACCTTGCCACAGATGGCGTTGCGCAGTGCACACCTGATTTTTTCCCCCACTTGGTTGTGCAGGGAAGGGGTGGCTTGCCTGGAAAAGTAGTGGCGGCTGGGCACGACGTACTGTGGGACAGCCACCGACATAAGGTTTTTAAAACTGTGCGTCTCCACCAGACGGAATGACAGCATTTCAAAGGCCAAGAATTTTGAAATGCTGGCATTCAGGGCCAGAGATCGCGGGTGGGTAGGGGGGTACTTCCTCTTCCTCTCAAGTGTTTGGGAGATGGAAAGCTGAACGCTTCCATGGGACATTGTGGAGATGGTTGGTGACCCAGGTGTTGGTGTTGCTGACAGATCGTCTGTTTGCGGGGTGGCAGGTGCCGGTATCACTACAGATGTGGATGGAGAGGCCGAGACTGCAGCAGAAGAGGAAGCAGGATGAGCCAGAGACGTTTCTTGGTTTTGAAGGTGTCTACTCCACTGCAGTTTGTGCTTTGCACTTAGATGCCTGATTATGCAGGTTGTGCTCAGGTTGAGAAGGTTTATGCCTCGCTTGAGGCTCTGATTGCACAGGGTGCAAACCACTCGTGTCCTGTCATCAGCACATTTTCTGAAGAACTTCCAAGCTAGAGAACTCCTTTGAGCTGGCTTTGCTGCGCTCGTTCCCTTGCTGCGTTGGGCAGTAGCAGGCGTAGTGTCTAGGGCACGGCCGCTCCGCTTCTGCACCCTGCTCCCTCTTCTGCTGTGCTGGTGGATTTGTGCGACCACCGCCTCTTCCTCCAAACTACTCAGGTCACCTGCATGACCTTCATTCCATATGGGGTCGAGGACCTCATCGTCCTCCACATCATCTTCCACCCAGTCTTCACCCCTGCCCTCCTTGTCGGTCTCCACAATTCTGAATGCCGCAGCAGTTGGCACCTGCGTTTCGTCATCATCGGAGACGTGCTGCGATGGTCCTTGCATGTACTCATCTTGAGAAATAAGTGGTTGGGCATCGCTGCACTCAATCTCTTCCACTTCTGGGGCAGGGCTAGGTGAATGGCCCTGGGAAACCCTGCTGACAGAGTCCTCAAAAAGAAGAAGAGACTGCTGTATGACTTGGGGCTCAGACTGCTTGCCTGATTTGCAAGGGGGTGAGGTGAAAGACGGTTGGACATTGGCTGCAGGTGCCAACTCTGACCTTTCTGCAGTAGACTGGGTGGGAGACAATGTGAAGGAACTGGAGGCACTGTCAGCAGCAAACCAATCTACTATCGCCTCTACTTGTTCTGGCCTCATCACTTCTAGAGGCGTATGATGCCCTACCAAATACTGCTGCAGGTTCTGTCGCCTACTCACACTTGAGGAAAGTGTTTCACTTGTGCGTGTAGCTGGCACAGATCGACCACGTCCTCTCCTTGCAACAGGAGCTCTACCAGCAGCACCACAACCCAGGCCACGGCCCCTATTTGACGGTCTCCTCATATTTCTGTAATTTATGATCTTGCCCTAGAAAGGTGTTTATTGAATAGCGGAACAAAACAACAACAGTATCGCACGGGTGTATCTCACAGTCAAATATGCAAACTATGCCGCAATTTAATTTTTTTTACCCCAAAAGGGTGTATATTGAATAGCGGAATAGGAAAAAGGATAAAAACGGTGTATCTCACATGTACAAACACAGACTAGGCCCCGATTAAAATTTTTTGTACCATAAAGGGAGGATGAGGAAGAGGAGTAGGAGGAGTTCGGCACAGGAGGCAAACTGAAGCACCCTGCAATCCTTGGTGGTGGAAGGAAATGCGCCAAGCAAATTTAAAAGGTGTATCTCACACGTACCGATACAGACTATGCCTTAATTTAATTTTTTACACTCCAAAAGGGTGTATATTGAATAGCGGAATAGGAAAAATTTTATAATACAGTGTATCTCACATGTACAAACACAGACTAGGCCCCGATTACAATTTTTTGTACCCTAAAGGAGGGATGAGGAAGAGGAGTAGGAGGAGTTGGGAACAGGAGGCAAACTGAAGCGCCCTGCAACCCTCGGCGGTGGAAGGAGATGCGCCAAACAAATTTAAAAAGGTGTATCTCACATGTACCGATACAGACTATGCCGTAATTTAATTTTTTACACTCAAACAGGGTGTATATTGAATAGCGGAATAGGAAAAATTTTACAAAACGGTGTATCTCACACGTACAAACACAAACTAGGCCCCGATTACTATTTTTTGTACCCTAAAGGCAGGATGAGGAAGAGGAGTAGGAGGAGTTGGGAACAGGAGGCAAACTGAAGCGCCCTGCAATCCTCAGCGGTGGAAGGAGATGTGCCAAACAAATTTAAAAAGGTGTATCTCACATGTACCGATACAGACTATGCCGTAATTAAATTTTTTACACTCAAACAGGGTGTATATTGAATAGCGGAATAGGAAAAATTTTACAAAACGGTGGTGTATCTCACACATACAAACCCAGACTAGGCCCCGATTACTATTTTTTGTACCCCCAAAGGCAGGATGAGAAGTAGGAGGAGTTCGGAGCAGGCAGGAGGCAGACTGAAGCACCCTCAAATCCTCGGCAGTATGAGATGCGCCCCAAAAATTGGAAAGGTGTATCTCACACGTACCGACACAGACTATCCCGCAATTTAATTGTTTTTACCCAAAGGTGTAGAATAAATAGCGGAATAGAAAATATTATCAAAAAAAAGGTGTATGTATCTCACACGTACAGAACCAGACTAGGCCCCGATTACTATTTTTTGTACCCCCAAAGGCAGGATGAGGAGTAGGAGGAGTTCGGAACAGGAAGGAGGCAGACTGAAGCACCCTCAAATCCTCGGCAGTATGAGATGCGCCCCAAAAATTGGAAAGGTGAATCTCACACGTACCGACACAGACTATCCTGCAATTTAACCACTTGCCGACCGCCGCACGACTATCTACATCGGCGGTCAGCCCCTCACAGGCAAACGAACGTAGGTCTACGTCGCTTGCTTGTGAGGGTCTAGGGAGCGAGCGCGCACCCCTGGAGGCGCTCTCCCGCTCCCCCGGAGGCCCGCTCCCGCGTGGTCAAGGACCCCCCGATACAGACTATCCCGCAATTCAATTGTTTTTACCCAAAGGTGTAGATTGAATAGCGGAATAGAAAATATGATATCAAAAGGTGTATGTATCTCACACGTAGAGACCCAGACTAGGCCCAAATTACTATTTTTTGTACCCCCAAAGGCAGGATGAGGAGTAGGAGGAGTTCAGAACAGGCAGCACCCTCAAATCCTCGGCAGTATGAGATGCGCCCCAAAAATTGGAAAGGTGTATCTCACACGTACCGATACAAACTATCCCGCAATTTAATTGTTTTTACCCAAAGGTGTAGATTGAATAGCGGAATATAAAATATGATATCAAAAGGTGTATGTATCTCATACGTAGAGACCCAGACTAGGCCCAAATTTCTATTTTTTGTACCCCCAAAGGCAGGATGAGGAGTAGGAGGAGTTCGGAACAGGCAGCACCCTCAAATGCTTGGCAGTATGAGATGCGCCCCAAAAATTGGAAAGGTGTATCTCACACGTACCGATACAGACTATCCCGCAATTTAATTGTTTTTACCCAAAGGTGTAGATTGAATAGCGGAATAGAAAATATGATATCAAAAGGTGTATGTATCTCACACGTAGAGACCCAGACTAGGCCCAAATTACTATTTTTTGTACCCCCAAAGACAGGATGAGGAGTAGGAGGAGTTTGGAACAGGCAGCACCCTCAAATCCTCGGCAGTATGAGATGCTCCCCAACAATTGGAAAGGTGTATCTCACACGTACCGATACAGACTATCCCGCAATTTAATTGTTTTTACCCAAAGGTGTAGATTGAATAGCGGAATAGAAAATATGATATAAAATTGGTGATTTATCAATAGCACATGTGAACAGCAGTGTCTTATATCAGTCAGCTCTGCTGCAGGCTATGGAGGGAAAAAAAAAGAAAATTCCCCTTTTAAGTTTGTAATTTTTAACTAGATTAGTACAGACTATGCCACAATTTAATTTTTTTAACCCAAGGGTGTATATTGAATAGTGGAATAGAAAAAAGTGTATAACTTTTGAAATCACTCAATAATAGCACATGTGAACACAGCGTATTATCACAGTCAGCACAGCAGCACTGATGGAAAAACAATGCACACAACTGACTGATAAAAAATACTTTTTTCTCTCTCCTCCTCAGTGGGCAAAAAGATTGTGTTCACACCACCCCACACACAGCAAAATCGATGTGGACCACTGACACCTGCCTATCTCCAGACTCTCCCTAAAAGGATCGATAAGATCGGTCACTGCCGGCACTGCAAACCCCCCCCACACTGCAAAATTGATTGTAGTACACCAACCCTAAATATCTCCAGCCTCTCCCTAAAAGGATTGATAAGATCGGTCACTGCCGGCACTGCAAACCCCCCCCACACAGCAAAATCGATTAAAGAACACTGACCCTAAATATCAGCAGCCTCTCTCTAAAATGCCCTAACAACTCACCCTGCCTAAAGCACTCCGACCTGTCCCTAAATTCTTTTCGGACACAATATGATTTTTGCCTGTCTGTCCCTAATCAGCAGCCAGCATGTATGATGTGTGCTCTGTCCCTGTACTACAGCATAATGACGCAGCGGCGCTCGGTCTCGAACTTATAAAGACTTGGTCACATGCTTCAGATGGCCAATCACAGCTACTAATACATTTGTAGGCATGGCTGGGATGGCTAAAAGGCACACCAGTTAAACGCTTGTTGATTGGCTGTTGAAAGCCCGCCATTAAAAGCGCGCCAATACATACAAACCCGGAAATAAAATGATCGAACACGGATTTTTACCCGAACATACAGTAGTTTTCGGGTCCGTGTTCGGGTAACAAAAATTCAATTATTCGGTACGAACACGAATAATACAGTCCGTGTTCGCTCAACACTACTCCTGAATGTAAAGATTAAGATGTCTTCAAGTAAGCCGAGATAAGGGTTTAAGTGGTAGTCAAGTCTTGGTCAGGTCCCCACTGTCTGAGATCCAAGGACCGCTGTACATCTTGGTAAGCCTATTCGGAAAGGCCTGTACAGATCATTCTTTCCCCTTAGAACTTGCAGTGCAACTAGTGTTGGGAAGGTTGTCCCACTCCTCCATTCTTCTGAGCAAGACTTCCTCAATATTTTTCGTGGCACTAAAGCAGTATTTCCTAAGGCTATCACGTCTGGGAGAAGGATTTCAGATATCCAAGCGTCAAGCGGTAAACTACCTTATTGCTACCATTACCAAATAAAATAGCTCTAGCTTCTTCTCCAGCACCATACAAAGGTCTGCATCCTTGCATCTGGAACATGACATCAGCCTTCCAGCATGTCCAAACTGAAATGTCTAAGTCACCACAAGCTTGGATAGTGTACTCGATGTGGAAGAAATACATGGAAGTGGTCCTTCTCTAGAAGGTCAGACAGTGGCCTCTTCAAGCCTGGTGGTATCAGAAGAAGACTTTCACTGTCCACTAAGTCGATGGCATAATCTCGGGTCAAAGTAGCCTAGGGGGCTTATAGGGCAAAGATGAATCCATCAATCTAGTGCAGAGACCACGTTATCAGACGGGTGGCGTGCTCATGGGCAGAATTCATAGGTCCAGAATTATTTCTACAGGATATCAACTAGGTTCATATACTAAAAAACATGTATAGCCTATTACAAATGTAGCACCCTACAGGTAGGTGCTAGGTAAATGTATAGTGGGCCTTGTCTGCTTAACAGCAAGGCTGTGATTTATTTAGCTAGGGTGTCAGGGCTCCCAGATGTGCCTGCTGAGGGGAGAAGTATCCCCACTTGCTCCTGTGAGAGGCTTCTCATAGGGCAGTGTGGGAAGCCCAATCAGGGGACACATCACAGCTTGTAACTACCCCAGAATGCAGATTATGCTGCAAAAGATTCTGGGAGTGGGTATAAGTTTGGGGGGAAGTGCGTGGCACGGTGTCTTTGGCGGGAGCAGAGTCCCAGGGAGGAGACTACGCCTGTCTCTCCTCCTGTCTGAGGAAAGTGGACGTCTCAGGGTGTCAATTGAGTGTCCAGGGAGTGCTGAGAGAGGGAGGGGTCCAGTACACAGGTCATGAGTACTGAGGATTGCCCCTGGGGGTCTGCCTGAAGTTAGAGGGGACCACTCCGGAAAAGGTTCTGGGATCCGGTGTCAGCTAGCTGCAAAGGGGGTACCTAGGTTGAGGACCCTGAAGCTACAAAGGGGGTACATAGTCAGTGGACCCTGAAGAGTTAAAGTCAAAGGGGGGCACCTGCAGCTGGGCCCTGAATTGTATAGAGTGTGTCAGTTGCAAGTACAGCTATACAGAGTTCTACTTCATACTACCTCAAGCTGGCCAAAGCGGGGGACAATATTCAGTGATTTATACAGCACCACAGTGTCAGGAGTTCTACAGTTCTCAGTCCTGAGTCTTCTGGATTAAAAGTCGAGGATTCAGCACTTCTGTGTTCTACAAAGTATTCTCAGCGTTAGTGACCACTGGCTGGCGGCAAGGAAGCGCCAACAGGCATTTTCAGGAGTAAAGTCCCATGTGTAATTAGTTCAAGCCTCAAGGAATATCCCACTCATTCCCTTCTCCCATCCCCTTTAAATTAAATAAAAACAACAAAGATGCCGGAGTTGTCGCTGCTTCAGTTACCTCACCCAGGGTCACAGCTCACATGGGCTGGAGAGACTACTGGTACTAATGGCAGACCGACATCAGGCCACAGGCCTGGAAACCTTGCTACACAAAGTTATTCAAGCAACATTGGAAACAGGGGAGTTGACTTCAGTTCTAAATGAGTCTAAGGATATGTTGCATGGTTGCATAGTTGGTCAGGTTGAAAAAAAAGAGATGCGGGTCCGTCTGGCTCAACCAATGGAAGACAAAGAACAGTAGAGAAAACTGTTGATTAAAACAATTCAGCATGGCCCTCCCTTATGGGTTTTGTTGGTGTGCTACATTCCATACCTGTATGCTGTCATACTTGTGTCATGAAAACGGAACATTTTAAACTTACCCGACGGTAATTTTCCTTTCCTGATGCATAAGCATGACAGCATACAGGTCCCTCCCTTGAGGGCTTCGCGTTTGAGTCTAGTAATGAGAATGCCTCCTATACCCAGCCCTGATTGAGCCTACCCATAGCCTACCCATACGTGTATGCTGTCATGCTTATGCATCAGGAAAGGAAAATTACCGTCAGGTAAGTATAACATTTTCTGTTTTCTTTCTTAGGCTCCAATCACACCTGAGCATAGCAAATAATGTAGCTGGGTAAGGTTTGTATAACTATAAACAGTGACTGACATAAATTGAGTTTCATTGTGAACAGAGGATTTACAACTTCTGAAACATTAACAGACATTGAAACATTGACGTTGATTCAGCCATTTTATATTTTCATAAGCCTTAAGAAATAAAAGTAATTTTTTGAACTATTTTAACCCATGCAGTTATCTTTGGATATATAAGTCATGCTGACACATATTTTGTTTTTTTATATTGATTACATTTATCTGATTCCAAAAAGCATACCGAATTTCTCATTTACTGTAATGCTTTCTAAAATTTTCCCTTCTCCGGCCTTCCGCCATCTCTGTGCCTGACCTTGCATTTCATGCATTCTCATTTTGTGAAATGTGTTTCCGTTTTGTACTTGTTGTTTCTTTAACGTATCCAAAACCCATTTTACAAAGTGCAGAGTCAACATATTGTACTAATTACACTAATTTATATTAGAGACTTAAAGAAGGTGACTCGTACTTAAAGAGGGATAAAAATGATTACAGTGCAATACTTACCTTCTGTTACTTTCTACAATATGCAGACTTAATTTTCATATAATGTCATGTATTAAAATCTAATCATAATGCACACTGTCAGTAACTACAAATTACTTTCTATTACAATTTGTATTAAGGTCAGTTTATACTGTAAATGCAGAAAAAATGTTAATAAACATAATTTTTGGTCACTTACCTACCACTTTTCCTAATACTGGGGCAGGCCAATCCCTTGATCTTCCACATAGTGAAGGTGGAGCAATAAGAGAAAGGATGTGTTTAGTCTTTTTTTATGCACCCTTTCTGCCACTGTTTGGGAACTGTTCCTGCCATGTACTGTACATTGGATTACAATGTTTCCACAAGCCAGTGGAACTACTTGTAATTCTCCTATTGTCGAAGTAAAGTTCAAAGAAAAGCCACTTAATACCTCTTCATTGTCAAACCCTGGGAGTACTGAATTGTGATACAGTAGGTTCAGACTGATTTGGGAAGGAGAGAAAATATGTGTGATGTAACAAATCTCATTGTCTATGGAGCACATGGTAATTAGGGAAAATAAGTCATTCTCTTGGCGATGAGAGCAAACCTCCTCGTGTAAGAGGTGCCAGTGACCCAGGACCCTGTGTGACATGGCCCAAGTATTTGGTTGGACTCCTAGAGCCCTAATCTAGACCATGTTAAATCACAGGCCTATTTAAGAAGCACTCTGGGCATAAGGGGTTAATTTGGACTATGATCAGGGGATGCAGGAAGATGGTTTCAGACAAGAATGTGTGCATGTTATGTCTGCATGGGCTTGGGTATTGAATACCATAAGAGTAGCCCTGGAAGCCCTCTTTGTAGGTGGGGCCCCAGCCACCTGAGTCAAACCTTGGCAACCTACATACAGGAGGATGTGCCTAAAATAATCACACAATCAATCCAAGTGTTGCTATAAGAAATGTTGTAGTACCCCTCTCTGCTGTTTTAAATGTGTAAGACCTTTGGCTAATTTCTTTCCAAGGATGAAAGGCTCGCTGCTCACTCCATTGATTGAAATTTTTACAAATCTAACCCAAGCTTTGTGCAAACCTATAGAAAAGCAGCGAGTCATGGCAGGGGAAAGAGAAGTTATTAAAGTACACTATAAAGAGTAATTTTGTAGGTTGCTCATGGACCCCAAAAGTGGTTTTATGTCTGTACCGTCATTCCTAAATGTAATTAACTCTAGGAACACAGCACCAGTGGGACTGTTTTGGTACATAAAGTCATAAAACATGTGAAATACAAACAGTATCTCTTAAACTTTTCCACTTTTTTTTACATCACATAAAACCATTAATGTTTAAATCAGCATATCTAGGCAGCAGTTCAATTGCATCTCCACAATTTTTTTTTTTTTAAAACATTTCATAGCAATGTAAAGTCACTATTGTTTTCTCCCAGTTTGGTTTAACATTTCTTAATATATGCATATTGTATGTAGTGCTTTTACCATAAATCATGTAGGCCTTAGACTTGAGAAATCTCCTCAATGTTTTTCATAAACAACATTCCTTTCTTCGGGAAAGCACCATACTGTTGTGCAATGGCCTGGCCAGTTTTACCAAGTGGAGAAGGGGAGAAAGGGAGATCCCAAAGGGGACATCTTCAAAGGCACAAACACATACTTGCTACTTAACGTGTCATCATTGCCCAGGCCACACATCACCTCTAATGTATACAGTATATGAAGTATTTCAATAATCTTCCTTTCAGCAAGTTATCGTCAATTACTCATAATTGCTTTTTGCCACTGGAAAAATGGTAATAGGTTGCTAAGAAATATTCTGAAAAAAGTGTGGAAATGTAATTGATATATCTGCCTAGATATATTATTTTAAACATTCTTGGTTTTATGAGATATTTTTTGTATTTCACATGTTTTATGACTTTAATGTACTGTAAAAAGTCCCACTGGTGCTATGTTCCTAGAGTTAAAGGGATATATGGGAACACGTGTAGCAATGATAATTTTTTGACAAGTTTTCATCACATTGTAGAGATTTCCTGATGTGTCTTTGGAAGTGGAAGGAAAGAGAAGAACCTCAAAGGGATATACAAGAAAGAAAGAAAGAAAGAAAGAAAGAAAGAAAGAAAGAAAGAAAGAAAGAAAGAAAGAAAGAAAGAAAGAAAGAAAGAAAGAAAGAAAGAAAGAAAGAAAGAAAGAAAGAAAGAAAGAAAATGTGGATTTTAGACAAACTTTATTGAAGTATATATAGTTTATAAGAAGTTTTTAAAACATTCAATCATCAATCAATTTTTGAACCTTTTAGTATTATAACTGAGGACATTTGAGTTAACTATAGTACAGCTGGAGAAAAATGAAAGGGGGGCATGGTCTTAGATCCTGATGGCATCTTGTTAAGAAGCATCAACTGATTACAAGTAAAACTCCTTTAGTCCAAAATGGTTAATGTTGAAGAACAAAAATATTTTGGGTGACTCCGCTTGTATATAATGTAACACTCATTTACTTTATTCTAGAGGGCATGTTATTACTTACCCTATTCTCTGGTCCCACAGGATTCATCTCCCTGGTTCCTTTATGGATGACCAGTCTCATGAAGCCGCTCCTCTTCTCCAGATGAAGTCCAGTGTATAGATACACAGCTTCAGGTAAGTGCTCAGATTCCAATATGCAGACTCAAAACCAGGTGCTGGCCCAGCTCAAAACCAAAGAACACTGTAGAATGAATGAGATGGTCGCAGACTGGAATAGAAAGTCCAAGTAGAAATCCTTAAATCTTTTCCAGATGCGTGCCAGCCCCTTACCATCCTCATTGTATGTGATAAGATTGAGGGCCACGCCATAATGAGCAGCAATGATTTCTCTGCATGAAATCTTCCAGACTAAACAAGCATTAAATCATAAATAATAGGGAAGGGGAAGGGGTGGGTGTGCAGGTGGTTGGACGCTTAATGATTTTTTTTAATAGCTGACCATGTTTAGCATTAAATTACATTTCAATTACCTAATGCCTATTAAGCGAACATTTACAGATAATATATGAATAGGTTTATGTGCTCTGTAAATGGTGCTCTGTAATTAAGTCCTGCTAAATCACTTCATGCTGGCCCATTTTGCAAGTATACCTATAAAAAAAACAATACAAATAAGTGCATATGCTGTTTAAATAACAGTAATACACTATCTCACCCTGGTCTGCAAATGCTCAGTTGCTCTCAAATCAGAGCCACTAGTGGCTGGTCTGCTGACAGTTTAAAGATTTACTGCTGCTCAGTGGCTCTGGGATTCAGCAAAATTTAGGTCTCCAGCAAGAAGAAACAGGAGCAATAGCACACACTAATTTTGGTAGCACAATTATTAAGGTGGAATGTATTTTCCTTGCTAAAGAACATTATTTTTATCAAGTTGTTATGGGTAAAGTTCCACTTTAAGCAATTAAACCATTCAACATACATTTAAATGTCTTTTATTTTTTTTTTCTGTTAAAATAGGAAACCTGCTTTATAGATACAATGGCCAGTTATTGTCTGAAGGAGAATCTTGCTATTTTATTAATCTACCCAAGAAAGATTTAGATGTTTTTTAAACTACCATCTCTGAATTTGTTTCTTTTAAATCGGACTTTTAATCACCATTTTCAAAAGACCGCTTGTAACAGAATGGGAACTGGATAGATGATACTCCTCTTCAAATTCTCTATACGCTAAAATGCAATTAAGTTAATTTCTGGAGGGAAAATGTATCTCCTGAAATAATCTACAAATGTTCTGATAAATATAATACAATTAAAATTACCAGAAAGCAGATAAGATTACTGAAATGTCAATACTTTGGAGAAATTTATTTTGTAAATGACATTTAATTTCATAAAATTTCCAAAAATGTATTTATTTAGGCTAAGTATTATAAAGTAAAATGTGTACTTATTTCCTTAACTTACCTGGAAAGAACATGCAAAATCTATGTTACAAGTAGGTGTAAGAGTTGTGTATAATCCAACCTTTTCACTGGTGTGTTCATGAAAGTATCTGGGACTGGATCCAACAATAATTTAAAATGTACCTGTCTGCTGTTCTGAACCAGGAAAGCTTTGGAATGTCTTTGTTATAATGGAGATTGCCATCCCTCTCCTGCCTCCCTATTGGCCAATTAGATCATAGTGGTTGGCCAATAGGAATGTGTGTGTGAGGGAGAAGGGTGGGGGATTAGTGAACAGGTGAGCTCTCATAACTGTTCATAGAGACTCACCATTTGGGCATACAGAAATCAATTATGTGAAAATAGACAGTCACTTTAAAGCCTAAGTGTTTTTAAGACAAAAAAAAAACTCAAAAATGAACACAAAGAATGTAACTTACAATCAGTAGAATACATTCCTTGTGCTGATGCTTCCCCTGCTGCTGTAATATTCCAGTATGGCGGGGCTTAATAGAATTGTAGGAGTTTGTGAAAGGCCCTAATCAAGAGTGCCCAACTATGCTGCCATTTTTCCCAAGCTCCACTATTCAACCATTCATAAAAGCTGATACTGCAACTTCAATGAACGAAACAGAATCTATAAACGAAGGGGGCAGACCTTTAAATCATCTGTTCATCCTCCCTTCATAGAAGTGGTAGTACTGGCTTCTATGAATGGCGAAGCTGGGGAGAAAGGGTGAGCATAGTTGGACACTCCTGATGAGAGCCTATCACAGTGCATTTAGATTATCTTTAGATATGTGATGCTTCGTGAGATTACCTCGATCAGGTTGTAGTCTCCATATGTCTGCCAAAATATCTCCACGCAGGTCGAGAGCTGCCATGGCATATTTTCAGGTCATAGGAATTGATAA
The DNA here is from genome assembly GCF_965119305.1 of Pelophylax lessonae. Lineage (NCBI taxonomy): Eukaryota > Metazoa > Chordata > Amphibia > Anura > Ranidae > Pelophylax > Pelophylax lessonae. Next base: position 162,290,471 of record NC_138770.1, on the reverse strand, counting down.
AGCACAATACAAGGCAAGGCATGCTAATATTAACAAATAGCAAATTAGCTCCCGAAAGAAGCTGGTGCCTGTGATGTTGGCTTGCATTCCTACTTTCATGTGGCGAGTATGCATAATTATGTAAAAATCTTTGAAAAAGAAGGATCTTGGGATGACTAGATTAGATCGGTATGTCGAGTTTTTCTATGATCTCTATAAGTAACTTCAGCCACAGCCATCCTTTAAATTGACATTATACAGTTGTTGTCTGGCATTTCTTAGACTAGATAGGTGTGACTAAGCACAGTGTTTCTGATCCGAAGAATTCATCAGAATGTGGCAGACTTAAATCTTTAATGCACTAGAGACAAATGAAATTACAAAATCAATAATGTCTGATAATTAGTGTACAATTGTTCTCAGGCTGGGCCAGTTTGAAGGATAGATTCAATTATTTCAATGAAAGGTCAGCAAAGCTTACATATACTCTGTAAAATCAATTGGATTAAAATGTGTAAGGAACTGCATGGTATCTCCATTTATCATCCTTAATTTTCCAAAGTATATAAATCAGTTACTTCACCGACTCTCTCTGCGTGAACCTGATACGATGGTCCTGCTGGTAACCGTGGAATTCATTTATATGACCCTTCAACATTGTTTAGGGATACTTGGGACTTCATTAAAAATCTAGCTTAGGTTAGACTAACAAAACTAAAATAATACAGAAATTGTGGACTGTAGATGATACCTTTTATTGGTTAACTGAAAGCAAATCTGAAATATATATCAGCTTAAGAACCCTCAAAGTGTTACTAAACCCAGTAAAATCAGTCTGTATATGCAGTAAAGCATGCTTGTTATACTCACTGTGGAACCTAAGAGGTCAATCCTCTGCATTGTGAAAAAAGGCTTCTCTGTTCCTCCCCTTCTTCCACAGTCCTCAAACCATCTCCTGATATAACAGAAACTAGGGGACAAGCTGCAAATGCTTAGTTTGGCGCACAGTGGCAATCAGCACTGTCCAGACAGTGGTTCTGCAGCCTTTTGGGACAGTCAGAGCAGAATGAAAACTCCTCCTACAAGTTTTAACCAGACACTGATAGAAGTCACAAGACTGCTATATACTGCTGATCGGAAAAGTTATTTAGCAGTTTATATTTACTAAAATAATTACATTTCCATGTTCCGTGTAGTGTAATATTAAATGCAGGGTCCTGAGTTTAGTAACAATTTAAATGTGATGGCTGCAATAGTTTCCTTTTTAATGATGTTTTCTTTATTTTCACCTGGTGATCTGGACAGAAAGTTTGATGTTTTTAAATTTCCTTTAGCAGACCTAGTAATGGGCCAGTAAGGCCCATTTCAGGTTGATGGAGGGTGCAAAAATAAATTAGGATAGGTACCTATATCCTGTAAAGGTAGACTGAATGAATCATTTCTTTTTTTGGAGAAAAAAAGTGCACTTAGGGTCTGTCTATAGTCCTCTCCCTGAAATGACCCTTCCCTGATCCCCCAGGGAGCAACAAAACTCCTGACAGGGGTTAGGTACACTCAAGTCCACCTAGCAAAAAGGCCTGACAGACCCCTCTCCTTATTATCAGCCAAAGTCAACCAACAAGTGTTAGGTGGGGAGCTTGTGAGAAGGGGCAGGGTGGTGGGGTGGTCGTCATGTCCTCCATGTTTCCGTCTTTTTTGGGCACCAAGTAAGAGTCACATGAGAGGCTTACCCCGGGGTGGGTTTTACTGGGCTACACTTGGAACTTTGTACAGGGTCACCGCCTCACACACAGGATACCTTTTCTTGAACAGATGGATGAAGGAAAGACACGCAGAGCCTTTGCCCTCTCCACCTGTCCAGCCTATTCCCACTACCACACTCCAAGTGATGGCATGGGGTCCTGTCCTGCCCCTAGCGCAGACTCCATGCATGCACTTCACTTAACTCTTCCTCTTTCATACCTGTGTATAGGATGATGGCCCAGTGGCACAGATCTGCTCCCGTTGCTATAGGAGATGGATCGCTGCAGAAGGAGTGCCAACAACATCTCCCTCAATGCAAGAGGCTATCTCACCTGCCACAGCACACCCTGTACACACTTAACAACAGGCTGCTAGAGAAACCTCAGTTAACCTTGGTAATCACTTGTGTCTTCACACTGTATGAACTCTTGTAACATTATCTTTATACCCCAATGACCTGAGCTGTAACTTCATGTGACGGTTACTTGCATTATACCCCTTGAGTAACTTCAGACCAGGCAAAGATAAAAATTCAAATGCTTTACTTGAATAAATGAACATGATGGCAAATACAGACAACAGTCTGAAATAAAGTGCAGTCATTTTCCTAACATCCCTAGTCCTTAACTTCAGGCTTGTGGCTGCCCCAGCATACCTGTTCAGAAAAGAGTCCATTTTTGGTAGCATCCATGGTTTGTGTATTCAGGAAAGACTGCAAGCCCCAGAAATCCTCCTGAGCAGTGGGAACTTTGATTTCGGCACATCACTTAAAATCCAGAATCCCAGGTAACGGGTCCAGAACCAAAACAGCAAAACAGCCACAAGAACCCCCTAGGCAGCCCAAGGGTCTGGGCCTCTGTCCCTTTTAATGCACACAGAACCGAGGGGTAGGACCCAGGAAAAGCCACCAAGGAAAACCTGGAAAGCACAATTAACTTCCAACTTCCCAGCTGGGAGACAGCCTTACCGACAACCTACCTTCAGGCTTTCCATTAGAGAGTCGCCCCCCCCCCCCCCAAGGCAGGGGAGGAAAGAATCGAATTGCCACACATCCTCCCACTAGACTTTAGGGTAGACCCAAAGACCCACACTCTACCATCCTGAGGGAAAAAGAAAGGAAAACACATATTTAGGTGTAGGTGACACATGCAAAGAAAAATAAATACGAAAATAAAAAAGAGTGCCAGTGCAGGTGCATTGGCTAGACCTGGTAGCAAAAATTGCCAATGTTTTGCAGGTGTTGAGCAGAGGAAAAGCATAGGTGTCATGGTCTGGTGCAGTTTCACACAGTGGGGATTAAATGGATCCTCTTTTTTTAACCTGTGGTGATGCACAAAAACAAAGCACCTGTAAGTGAACAAAGTGTGCATGTGAACACACCCAAAAAAGTGGGGTGTGTTTCTAGTCCACCTTCCAAGGAACTAGGACCCTTCCCTGACCCCCTGGGGCACAAGGCTCCAGATAGGGCAAGGTACACTTAAGATCCACCTAATCAAAGACCCCTCTCCTCATGGTGAGCCAAAGCTGACCACTGAGTACAAGGTGAGGTTCTCTCCTGAAGAAAGATGTCCTAGTTTAGGGAAAAAAGGAACCTAATGGCCACACATCCTCCCCCTAGACCTCAGGAAAGACCTGAGCACCCACAACCTCCATCCCGAGTGAAAGGAAAACACAAGCATAAATGCAAAGTGACACAGATGTGAAAAAAAAAATAAAATAAATAAGTGCTAGCGTGTGTACATTGATGAGAACTTGTGGCCTGATAACAAAGATGTCCCCGGTCTTGGTCAAAAAGCCTAGCCCATGAGGTGCTGAGCAGAAAAAAAAACAAGAAGTGCCATGGCCAAGTACTCGTTCTCACATTGGAGTCCCAAACCCATAGTACCTTTAGGAGCACCCCTGGGATGAGCACTCTCAAGGGGCACTGATACCACAGGTTCTCTGCCTTCTCTGCCTTCCAGGTCCATGGCCAGGCAAATCAGTCCTATTGAAATCAGAAAGGCATTAGAACTTAGGGAGAGTCTTGCCTACAACCAGAGACAAGCCTGGGGTCCCAGTTCAAAATCAACCCGGGAGGAAAGGACCCTCTGATCATTCTTACCTTAATACATAGGCTGAATACTAGATAATGCCCCCCCCCCACACACACACACACACGCCCTCACACACCATAGGGAACACTCCATTCTCCCTCCAGAAAACTGTAAAGAACAGATTTTTTTTTATCATCAGTCAAACTGCAAACTTAACCCCATATAAACACCTTCACCAACAGAAGATCGGGTTTGCAGTATCACATCATCTTGGTACATTTACAAAGGAATAAACAAATATAACATCTTGGACTTCCATAGCTGATCAGTCTCTTGATTTCCTATTTTGTAAACTTCAAACATATTGCAAATGTATAACCTTGCCAAAATTAGCTTAGTAACACTCTCCCGAGACAACTCTTCCTTCTTAAGAACTCCTTTCATTTAAGCGGATACAAAATGCTTGACATCCGGATTGTTCATCCTTAAAACTGTAGGGAAAAACAACAAAAAATCCTCTAGATTTTAACTGTAAAAGGACAGGTAAAGAATAAATGGCTTAAATACTCTGGACTTCCACACCCCACCCATGGGCAATTTTATGAATTACACAAGTCCAGATACTTCTTAAACACCATCGTTGGAAGGCAATTGTGTAGTGTAATGCAGGTGATGTCCTTTTGTTTATTCGAGATACCTGTTATCTCACATCTCTTCCAAGTAAGGCTAGCTGGTTTCAAGGTCACAAAACTCACTGTTTCCTTTTCTCCCAAATTCCTCATGATTATACCCTTTACCATTTCTTTTGGCTCCATATCCTTCACTCCCAATTGCTTCCTGATTTTCTCTAGACACAGATAGAAGGGTGCAATCACAGGTGCTTTGCCATAAAAGCCGCTTTACGTGGTCAATGGAATGTATCATTCTATTGACCAATAGCAGATAATGCAACTTTAGGAAACAGTCTATATTGGGGAAGCCAAGACCACCATTGCCCTCCCCATTCATTACTACCTCCTGGGCCATCTTCTCCATGTGCAACCCCCATAAGAAGCTAAACAGCTTCTTTGTGACTCTCTGTACCCACATTATGTCAGGGGGCAGCACTACACAAGTGTAAACAAGTAAGGGCAGGATCAACTTGGGTTACACACTCCCTTGGAGCAGCCTAATGGGCGGGGGGGGGGGCAGCCGACACTCCACTACACTAACATGCACGGGGTGATTAGGGTGTGCCCGGGGAGGGAGGATTTGGGGAGGGAGAGGAATTTTGCTGCTAGGATGGATTTTGCAGCAAAGGATTATTGCAGGGAGGGGGAAATTTGTGGATGGAAGAAGATGTGTGCTGAAAATGGAATTTGGAAAGAGCAGAGGATTTTTTGCTGTGCAGGGAGTTTTGGGGGGAAAGAATTTGTTCTAGAAGGGGAGAATTAAAGGAAGAGGATTTGTGCTGGGATTGGGGGTTTTAGGGCAAAAGAAGATTTTTGCTTGGAGGGGGTATTTTGTGGGAGGGGGATTTGTGTTGAGGGGAGATTTGGGGGAAGGAGAGGATTTTTGCTGAGAGGGGGGTTTTGAGGGAGGGGCATTTGTGCTGTGTGTGGAGATTTGGAGGAAGGAGAGGATTTTGCCTAAAATGGGGGATTTAGGGAGCGAAAGTATTTGTGCTGGCAAGGAGTTGGGGGGGGGGGGATTTATACAACAAAGAAAATGGCCTCTGCCCCCACCTATAACTGGCCTTCATAGCAAAGAACACATGGAAGGGCAACACACATGAAACAAACAAAGATAAAATTCCCAGTTCAATTTGCCAACCAGTCTGCTTACCAACCAAATTGGCCTGTCTAACAGTTTGCGTCAATACAGGGGTTTAGTTAGCACACATTTGCAAACGCATGTGAAAGCTGCAGGGCCACGTCAAGGCTCCCTGTTACCTGCAGTCCTAACTCTAATGAATTTTAAAGAGTCTCCACAGTGGGAGCACATGCAAGCTAATGGATAGATAGGGGGCAGGTGAGCCTGGAGGTGGCCCATCCCTCCTGAAAGGTAATTGGGGGCATAATGGAAGCCCAGCTGATAGTATTACAGCAAAGGCACCCAGTATGTCCACTCACCAGTACACATATACAACAAAGAAAATGGCCTCTGCCCCCACCTATAACTGGCCTTCATAGCAAAGAACACATGGAAGGGCAACACACATGAAACAAACAAAGATAAAATTCCCAGTTCAATTTGCCAACCAGTCTGCTTACCAACCAAATTGGCCTGTCTAACAGTTTGCGTCAATACAGGGGTTTAGTTAGCACACATTTGCAAACGCATGTGAAAGCTGCAGGGCCACGTCAAGGCTCCCTGTTACCTGCAGTCCTAACTCTAATGAATTTTAAAGAGTCTCCACAGTGGGAGCACATGCAAGCTAATGGATAGATAGGGGGCAGGTGAGCCTGGAGGTGGCCCATCCCTCCTGAAAGGTAATTGGGGGCATAATGGAAGCCCAGCTGATAGTATTACAGCAAAGGCACCCAGTATGTCCACTCACCTGTACACATATACAACAAAGAAAATGGCCTCTGCCCCCACCTATAACTGGCCTTCATAGCAAAGAACACATGGAAGGGCAACACACATGAAACAAACAAAGATAAAATTCCCAGTTCAATTTGCCAACCAGTCTGCTTACCAACCAAATTGGCCTGTCTAACAGTTTGCGTCAATACAGGGGTTTAGTTAGCACACATTTGCAAACGCATGTGAAAGCTGCAGGGCCACGTCAAGGCTCCCTGTTACCTGCAGTCCTAACTCTAATGAATTTTAAAGAGTCTCCACAGTGGGAGCACATGCAAGCTAATGGATAGATAGGGGGCAGGTGAGCCTGGAGGTGGCCCATCCCTCCTGAAAGGTAATTGGGGGCATAATGGAAGCCCAGCTGATAGTATTACAGCAAAGGCACCCAGTATGTCCACTCACCAGTACACATATACAACAAAGAAAATGGCCTCTGCCCCCACCTATAACTGGCCTTCATAGCAAAGAACACATGGAAGGGCAACACACATGAAACAAACAAAGATAAAATTCCCAGTTCAATTTGCCAACCAGTCTGCTTACCAACCAAATTGGCCTGTCTAACAGTTTGCGTCAATACAGGGGTTTAGTTAGCACACATTTGCAAACGCATGTGAAAGCTGCAGGGCCACGTCAAGGCTCCCTGTTACCTGCAGTCCTAACTCTAATGAATTTTAAAGAGTCTCCACAGTGGGAGCACATGCAAGCTAATGGATAGATAGGGGGCAGGTGAGCCTGGAGGTGGCCCATCCCTCCTGAAAGGTAATTGGGGGCATAATGGAAGCCCAGCTGATAGTATTACAGCAAAGGCACCCAGTATGTCCACTCACCAGTACACATATACAACAAAGAAAATGGCCTCTGCCCCCACCTATAACTGGCCTTCATAGCAAAGAACACATGGAAGGGCAACACACATGAAACAAACAAAGATAAAATTCCCAGTTCAATTTGCCAACCAGTCTGCTTACCAACCAAATTGGCCTGTCTAACAGTTTGCGTCAATACAGGGGTTTAGTTAGCACACATTTGCAAACGCATGTGAAAGCTGCAGGGCCACGTCAAGGCTCCCTGTTACCTGCAGTCCTAACTCTAATGAATTTTAAAGAGTCTCCACAGTGGGAGCACATGCAAGCTAATGGATAGATAGGGGGCAGGTGAGCCTGGAGGTGGCCCATCCCTCCTGAAAGGTAATTGGGGGCATAATGGAAGCCCAGCTGATAGTATTACAGCAAAGGCACCCAGTATGTCCACTCACCAGTACACATATACAACAAAGAAAATGGCCTCTGCCCCCACCTATAACTGGCCTTCATAGCAAAGAACACATGGAAGGGCAACACACATGAAACAAACAAAGATAAAATTCCCAGTTCAATTTGCCAACCAGTCTGCTTACCAACCAAATTGGCCTGTCTAACAGTTTGCGTCAATACAGGGGTTTAGTTAGCACACATTTGCAAACGCATGTGAAAGCTGCAGGGCCACGTCAAGGCTCCCTGTTACCTGCAGTCCTAACTCTAATGAATTTTAAAGAGTCTCCACAGTGGGAGCACATGCAAGCTAATGGATAGATAGGGGGCAGGTGAGCCTGGAGGTGGCCCATCCCTCCTGAAAGGTAATTGGGGGCATAATGGAAGCCCAGCTGATAGTATTACAGCAAAGGCACCCAGTATGTCCACTCACCAGTACACATATACAACAAAGAAAATGGCCTCTGCCCCCACCTATAACTGGCCTTCATAGCAAAGAACACATGGAAGGGCAACACACATGAAACAAACAAAGAAGGCCAGTTATAGGTGGGGGGCAGAGGCCATTTTCTTTGTTGTATATGTGTACTGGTGAGTGGACATACTGGGTGCCTTTGCTGTAATACTATCAGCTGGGCTTCCATTATGCCCCCAATTACCTTTCAGGAGGGATGGGCCACCTCCAGGCTCACCTGCCCCCTATCTATCCATTAGCTTGCATGTGCTCCCACTGTGGAGACTCTTTAAAATTCATTAGAGTTAGGACTGCAGGTAACAGGGAGCCTTGACGTGGCCCTGCAGCTTTCACATGCGTTTGCAAATGTGTGCTAACTAAACCCCTGTATTGACGCAAACTGTTAGACAGGCCAATTTGGTTGGTAAGCAGACTGGTTGGCAAATTGAACTGGGAATTTTATCTTTGTTTGTTTCATGTGTGTTGCCCTTCCATGTGTTCTTTGCTATGAAGGCCAGTTATAGGTGGGGGCAGAGGCCATTTTCTTTGTTGTATATGTGTACTGGTGAGTGGACATACTGGGTGCCTTTGCTGTAATACTATCAGCTGGGCTTCCATTATGCCCCCAATTACCTTTCAGGAGGGATGGGCCACCTCCAGGCTCACCTGCCCCCTATCTATCCATTAGCTTGCATGTGCTCCCACTGTGGAGACTCTTTAAAATTCATTAGAGTTAGGACTGCAGGTAACAGGGAGCCTTGACGTGGCCCTGCAGCTTTCACATGCGTTTGCAAATGTGTGCTAACTAAACCCCTGTATTGACGCAAACTGTTAGACAGGCCAATTTGGTTGGTAAGCAGACTGGTTGGCAAATTGAACTGGGAATTTTATCTTTGTTTGTTTCATGTGTGTTGCCCTTCCATGTGTTCTTTGCTATGAAGGCCAGTTATAGGTGGGGGCAGAGGCCATTTTCTTTGTTGTATATGTGTACTGGTGAGTGGACATACTGGGTGCCTTTGCTGTAATACTATCAGCTGGGCTTCCATTATGCCCCCAATTACCTTTCAGGAGGGATGGGCCACCTCCAGGCTCACCTGCCCCCTATCTATCCATTAGCTTGCATGTGCTCCCACTGTGGAGACTCTTTAAAATTCATTAGAGTTAGGACTGCAGGTAACAGGGAGCCTTGACGTGGCCCTGCAGCTTTCACATGCGTTTGCAAATGTGTGCTAACTAAACCCCTGTATTGACGCAAACTGTTAGACAGGCCAATTTGGTTGGTAAGCAGACTGGTTGGCAAATTGAACTGGGAATTTTATCTTTGTTTGTTTCATGTGTGTTGCCCTTCCATGTGTTCTTTGCTATGAAGGCCAGTTATAGGTGGGGGCAGAGGCCATTTTCTTTGTTGTATATGTGTACTGGTGAGTGGACATACTGGGTGCCTTTGCTGTAATACTATCAGCTGGGCTTCCATTATGCCCCCAATTACCTTTCAGGAGGGATGGGCCACCTCCAGGCTCACCTGCCCCCTATCTATCCATTAGCTTGCATGTGCTCCCACTGTGGAGACTCTTTAAAATTCATTAGAGTTAGGACTGCAGGTAACAGGGAGCCTTGACGTGGCCCTGCAGCTTTCACATGCGTTTGCAAATGTGTGCTAACTAAACCCCTGTATTGACGCAAACTGTTAGACAGGCCAATTTGGTTGGTAAGCAGACTGGTTGGCAAATTGAACTGGGAATTTTATCTTTGTTTGTTTCATGTGTGTTGCCCTTCCATGTGTTCTTTGCTATGAAGGCCAGTTATAGGTGGGGGCAGAGGCCATTTTCTTTGTTGTATATGTGTACTGGTGAGTGGACATACTGGGTGCCTTTGCTGTAATACTATCAGCTGGGCTTCCATTATGCCCCCAATTACCTTTCAGGAGGGATGGGCCACCTCCAGGCTCACCTGCCCCCTATCTATCCATTAGCTTGCATGTGCTCCCACTGTGGAGACTCTTTAAAATTCATTAGAGTTAGGACTGCAGGTAACAGGGAGCCTTGACGTGGCCCTGCAGCTTTCACATGCGTTTGCAAATGTGTGCTAACTAAACCCCTGTATTGACGCAAACTGTTAGACAGGCCAATTTGGTTGGTAAGCAGACTGGTTGGCAAATTGAACTGGGAATTTTATCTTTGTTTGTTTCATGTGTGTTGCCCTTCCATGTGTTCTTTGCTATGAAGGCCAGTTATAGGTGGGGGCAGAGGCCATTTTCTTTGTTGTATATGTGTACTGGTGAGTGGACATACTGGGTGCCTTTGCTGTAATACTATCAGCTGGGCTTCCATTATGCCCCCAATTACCTTTCAGGAGGGATGGGCCACCTCCAGGCTCACCTGCCCCCTATCTATCCATTAGCTTGCATGTGCTCCCACTGTGGAGACTCTTTAAAATTCATTAGAGTTAGGACTGCAGGTAACAGGGAGCCTTGACGTGGCCCTGCAGCTTTCACATGCGTTTGCAAATGTGTGCTAACTAAACCCCTGTATTGACGCAAACTGTTAGACAGGCCAATTTGGTTGGTAAGCAGACTGGTTGGCAAATTGAACTGGGAATTTTATCTTTGTTTGTTTCATGTGTGTTGCCCTTCCATGTGTTCTTTGCTATGAAGGCCAGTTATAGGTGGGGGCAGAGGCCATTTTCTTTGTTGTATATGTGTACTGGTGAGTGGACATACTGGGTGCCTTTGCTGTAATACTATCAGCTGGGCTTCCATTATGCCCCCAATTACCTTTCAGGAGGGATGGGCCACCTCCAGGCTCACCTGCCCCCTATCTATCCATTAGCTTGCATGTGCTCCCACTGTGGAGACTCTTTAAAATTCATTAGAGTTAGGACTGCAGGTAACAGGGAGCCTTGACGTGGCCCTGCAGCTTTCACATGCGTTTGCAAATGTGTGCTAACTAAACCCCTGTATTGACGCAAACTGTTAGACAGGCCAATTTGGTTGGTAAGCGGACTGGTTGGCAAATTGAACTGGGAATTTTATCTTTGTTTGTTTCATGTGTGTTGCCCTTCCATGTGTTCTTTGCTATGAAGGCCAGTTATAGGTGGGGGCAGAGGCCATTTTCTTTGTTGTATATGTGTACTGGTGAGTGGACATACTGGGTGCCTTTGCTGTAATACTATCAGCTGGGCTTCCATTATGCCCCCAATTACCTTTCAGGAGGGATGGGCCACCTCCAGGCTCACCTGCCCCCTATCTATCCATTAGCTTGCATGTGCTCCCACTGTGGAGACTCTTTAAAATTCATTAGAGTTAGGACTGCAGGTAACAGGGAGCCTTGACGTGGCCCTGCAGCTTTCACATGCGTTTGCAAATGTGTGCTAACTAAACCCCTGTATTGACGCAAACTGTTAGACAGGCCAATTTGGTTGGTAAGCAGACTGGTTGGCAAATTGAACTGGGAATTTTATCTTTGTTTGTTTCATGTGTGTTGCCCTTCCATGTGTTTTTTGCTATGAAGGCCAGTTATAGGTGGGGGCAGAGGCCATTTTCTTTGTTGTATATGTGTACTGGTGAGTGGACATACTGGGTGCCTTTGCTGTAATACTATCAGCTGGGCTTCCATTATGCCCCCAATTACCTTTCAGGAGGGATGGGCCACCTCCAGGCTCACCTGCCCCCTATCTATCCATTAGCTTGCATGTGCTCCCACTGTGGAGACTCTTTAAAATTCATTAGAGTTAGGACTGCAGGTAACAGGGAGCCTTGACGTGGCCCTGCAGCTTTCACATGCGTTTGCAAATGTGTGCTAACTAAACCCCTGTATTGACGCAAACTGTTAGACAGGCCAATTTGGTTGGTAAGCAGACTGGTTGGCAAATTGAACTGGGAATTTTATCTTTGTTTGTTTCAGGGGGGGGATTTATGCTGGCAAGGAGAAATTTGGAGGGGTGGGTGATTTGTGCTGGGTAGGAGGATTTCAAGGGAGAGGATTTGTACTGAGAGGGCTGCTTTGGGGAGTCAGGGAGGATTTTGGAGGGGTGGGTGATTTGTGCTCGCAGGGAGATTTAATGGGGCAGTGAATTTGTGCTGGAAGGGGAGATTTGGGGGGAAGGGCATATTGTGGCGGAACTTCAGAGCTTCTTGCCAGAACCGAGGGCTCCTGCGTGCATGTGTGTAAATGACGTAATTGCGGCCTCAGCCACTCACAGCGCTTCCAGAAGAAATGCCAGGGAACATGTCAGCTCCCTCAACTCCTCAGCGGTGACCGGGCGCCTCTGCGGGGGCTTCGTTCCAAGGTAAGTATTTCATAATATGCTACTAGAACATAATGCCATTGTCTTGCAGATTTTTTTTTTTCTCCTGGGTATACAACCACTTTAAAGTGCATGTCAGGGCAAAACTAATAAAAATCATATGCAATACATCTCTACAATGCATGCACATTTCCCCATGTTTTATCCTTCTAAAAACATTGCGATTACAGAAAAATACCAGTTCATATGCCAGAGATTTGCACTCATCTCTTTATTTCCTATATTGGCTGAGAGCATAGTGCCTTTTCTGGACTGAAATAGGAAGAAATTATGTCAGACATGCCTTCTGTTAAACTACTGAAACCCACATGCTAACCTTATCTCCACAACATTGGGGGCTTATTCTGTAGTACATGACAAGAACTGAGAGGGCTGATTAGACTTCTTGAGATAACATGGGAAGTGTGCACAAGACACGGTACAGATCTGATCTTCTTACAGATATAACAAAACACTTTCAATAGTGTATTTAACAGACCAAAAAGAAGCAAATAACAGATTATACTGTTAGGGTTTACATACACTTTTTATCCCTAACTTTCAACAGAAATGTACCAGAAAGCTATTGCCTTAGCTTTTATCATTAAATACATTGGGCCCAACAAGTAGCTCCCAGTGGCATGTGGGGTGCCATTGACCAGCAGGTGGCTTGTTTGTGACCTCACATTTTCAAAGTTTCAGCAGCTCCAATGGACTGTCAGTGACAGTCGTAATCTAAATCAAATCTGCTCCTTGACTTTTTCTCCTGCTATAGAGCATTTAATAAGCTTGTACAAAATTATAGCACTGGGAAACCAGCACCAATATGACATATTTTATAATAAGAGGATGTGGGGTGTCCTGAAGGAATGATGTGACCATTAAGTCCCAACTCCTAGAAACCAGAAAAACCTCCCTTGCAGTGGGCCTGCACTTACACTGCAAGGGTTACTGCTTGTTTGGTGTAGCGGCTGCAAAAGCACTTTTACTTATCTGATCCTCATCAAGGTCTTTCTTTCTCTTCTACCCCCCTCCCCAGCTCACCATCACATCATCATCACAGCAGGGGCCTGTGCATGTGTGTTTGTAAATAAGCTGATGAAAAAGAATATAAATGGGATTGTTTAAGGATTCTGAAAAATAATGCTTGACTGTAGTTATAACATCTCTGTTGTGGCAGGTCTACTAAACCCATTCATTTGGGGTACCACCATGCCTGAAAGAGTGCTCATCAATACCTGGAGTCAAGTGGAGGCTGCTGTCATGTGAAGAATCAAACATTAAGGCAATCCTCGACTCAGGGATGAGCCACTTATGTGCAGCCATCATATACAAAGTTGCTTCGTAAGATGTTTTGTCCCATGTCACTATACACTTGTAACTAATGTATGTTTGCATTAGGAGTGACATGCAGAGCCTTTGTCCACTCCATCAGTCCAGCGTACCTCTGTTACCCCACGCCCAGTAACTGAATGGAGTCCTGCCAAGCACTTAACATGCTCTGTGCATGCTCATGAACTCTTTCCTATCCATACCTAGTGATCAGGCCGCAATCTCCATAACTCTATAACTCTAGTCTGCTTCCGGTGACCGGAGGAGATGGATAGCTAGGGAGAGATTCAGAGCACCGACTTCCTCGCTACCATAGGACCAGTCACCTAACTAGGTACCATGCCAATGACTGGCTGCTGTTACTGTTCCTCCTTTTTGTTATACTGGTCTACAAACATTGGGAAATTATCGACCGTCCGAGATTAAATGTGCTAATTGGTACATATTTTGGTTAGATGAATTAGAAAACAGTGATAAAGGTGCTGGTTGGCTAAAGTTTTCAGGATATTTCACAAAAAAGATATATACACAGGTGAGTATATTTGCCTTCAAGGGAGGGAGGTGTCTGATGATCATGATATCTTGTAACAAAGTACGATAGAACAATGAAAATGGAACCAAATGGAAGTGTGTACATTTATCCTAACTTTGAGACTAAAGATTAAAACCTAGCGGTAATTTTTTTTTTGGTCAGATCTACGCACCATACAGTTATATCTGGTGGCTTGTGAAAGTGTCATTGCCTAACATTTCCAAGGAACAGTTGTTTGATATTTCCCCTCAGAAGCCAAGTTGCCTTGAAATTGTGTAAACAGCACAGATAACTTCTGCTACATTAGTGGCGAGGTTACATTTGCATCTCGAAAGTGCAGTAAGACGACAGTGGTAAAAAAGGTATACCACCTATAGTTTGAAAGCAAAATAGGGGATCAGAACAACAGTTGGGCCCCTTATTATTGTTGAATTACATGTGCAACTTATCTGCATCATTGGCTAAACAAGAAGAAAATGTCCATGCCTTTTGCAGTTCCAATGGTAGATAGATAATACACTGCCTGGCCAAAAAAAAAGTCGCCACCTGGAAATAACTAAGTAACTAGCTAAACTAAGCATGCAGTGACTATCCTATTGGATAGTTACTGCATGTGCCCAAAGAATTACGTCAGCTGACTACCTGAATATACTGAATGACCAGATTATTCCATCAATGGATTTTTTCTTCCCTGATAGCACGGGCATATTCCAATATGGCAATGCCAGGATTCATCAGGTTCAAATTTGGAAAGAGTGATTCAGGGAGCACGAGACATCATTTTCACACATAGATTGGCCACCACAGAGTCCAGAACTTAACCCCATTGGGAAATTTTGGGATGTGCTGGAGAAGTCTTTGGGCAGTGGTCCAACTCTCCCATCTTCAATTCAAAATCTTGGGAAAAATTAATGCAACACCGGACAGAAATAAATCTTGTGACATAGCAGAAGCTCATTGAATCAATGCCACAGCGAATGCGTTCCATATTTAAAGGCAACAAAATATTAGAATGTGTGACCTTTTTTTTTGGTGGTGACTTTATTTTTGGCCAGGCAGTGTAGATCTGATTGTAGATGATAGAACTCAAGAAAGAAGAAGTGGACCGCGGAATATCCAAACATTCCATCCGTACTGTGGCCTTTACCCCATTGTGAGGACTTGCCAATTCCACATCCACCAGAATCCTACTGCCTAGACTCACATGAGGATAAAGACGATGAGCAGGATGCAAATGATCTGGGGCCGTCGATGTCAGCAGACTCAAACTTTAACTTTAATATCAATAAAAAGACACATTTATAATGATTGGTGTGGCACCATTCTCATTGCTATATCACATTTTGCTGAAAAGTTATGGAGCATAGTCGCACATCCCCCTCATAATTTTGAATTATTTTGATGCAATTTTGACCTGAAGTTGTATCTTGGAAACTGGAGCCAATTATTACTCAGGACGTAATTTGCCTTTATTATGTGACTCAATTCTGGTCACATTTAGCTACTTTCATTTCCATGGTTTTCTCCTTGTAGACCAGTGTTAGCCACGGCAACTGCTTCCACCTCTTTGCCTTGCCAAGTTAACATTTTGTAGTGGTGTTACACATACCCCATAGTGCAATTACCGACCCAGGTTCTTAGATCCAACATGCACCCCTTTGAATTACTTCAGACCAGGCTCAAAGCAGTTGAAACAACTTTTATTGAAGATTCAGCATAACATATGCAACAGAGTAAAACCTTCTTTCCCTAACTAACGCTACTTGCGGCTGCCAGAGTGCACTAGTGCAGGTAAAGTCCTTACACAGTGCTGTAAAAACATATTTGCTCCCTTCCTGATGTAGCTCTACACCGGCAAGAGCCGCTTGTATATTGTTGGTTCCTTACTCTGCCTTTTCAACCCCAAGTACAGACTCAAACCCCACTGGCACACCTGGGTAAATGTTAGTGTAATTTCAGAAGAAAATGAACACATGCTGTAGTGAACACAGAAGTTATCTTTACTGTGAACTTGCAAAAAGAGGAAAAGAACCCATAGTAACAATATTATTGAATGGTATACAAATATGTATGGGTGAAGCAAAAGACTATCAAAGATACTTCAATGATCAACTCCGTCTGCTTTCAGGGGACTCCTTTAAGTGAAATAACCCCGAGAGTAGAGGTAAGCACACAAAAGCAACACATTATTTGGTAGATATCAATTGAGTGAATTAACTGCCAATTCTACTTGAATTGGGCTATATGAGTCCAGGTAGGAGCAGGGCAGAGGAATGACTTTGCTTTCTATGTCAGTTCTCTCCCTTCTTCACCCCAGCATCACAGTCCCAGATGACCAGCTTAAACACAGTAACTGATTCAGTGCACTGAATTAACCCACAACTCAAACCCGCTCATATAATGACTAGAGTCCCAAGTGTAGACAGGACCCTTCAGGCTTTAGATGCATTTATGGTGGTGCACTTGCTGGTTCTCTTGTGTGGAGACAGAGTATATCCAAAAAGGGCTTGGTAGATAGAAGAGACTCTAATAGTGTGAGTAATCTTCAGTTAAATTAGGCAAGTACTATCACTGCCAAACAGAGTGTATCAGCATCGTAGATTCTCCTAATCAAGTGAGGCAGAACAACAACAGCAGTTCAGTGTTCTGGGTTAGGGAGGACTGGGCAAGTACCCTCTCACTAATCCTGCAGTTAAGACCCAAACCAAACATCCTGGAACGAGCAGGCTCTTCTGGTAACCCGACTGATCACCTTACCCTGGATGCGCTACACACAGCCGATGCAGGTGCTCCTGAATATGCACCTGGGATCCCCCTCTCTCAGGCTGGAGACTGGGAAGACAGCACCTCTCTCTTGCATCCAGTCTCTTCTTCTGCCTCGTGGTGAACCGACTTGCTTAGCAGACAAGATGGATGCCTCTTCTCCTCCCTTTGTCAGAGAATCCTGGGGTGTGTGTAGTTCTGTCCTCATATAAGTCTATAGAGCCGTTTTTGGTGAGGACTACATGCCCCAGAATGCTTTGCTCTTAAGATGTTACCTGCCGTATGCCCTATCTTCAGTTTGACAGTTCTTTTATAGGCAAGGGATGGGGTCACCCGGCTACGCCACCCGATGGCACCACCCCCTTCTGACATTACGTGACATCATGTGACGTCAGAAGGGGCGGTGCCACTGGGTGACGTAGCCGGGTGGCCACTGTCCCTTATATGGCCTATAAAAGAACTATCAAAGCCGAAGATTGAGCATATGGCGGGTAGCCTCTTAGAAGATGTAGCTTTTTACATTTTTTTTATTTTTCGGTTCTGGCAGGCATCATGATTGATGATGTATTTACACCGAGGGACACTATTTTTTTTCTTTTTAATAAAGAACTTGTCAAAAACAAGTGAGCGTGGAGGTATCTGGTGTTTGGTGACATGCCAAGACTGGCCCATGGGGAATGCCGGGGATGTTTGAGGTTTAACCACTTAAGGAGCACCCGGTGCAGATTTACTGCGGCAGGCAGCCCCTCCTGCGCAAACTGACATAACTGTACGTCGATTGCGCGCCTGCAGCTAGTTTTGCAGCGAGGACTTCGATGCACGGGGCCGGTGGCTCCGATTGTAAACACAGCTGACCGTTCTTCTCTCTGAAATGATCACAGAGCGCCTGTGATCCTTCTATGTAGGATCACAGGTCTCTGATCATTTCAAAAGCCCAACCCCCCTACAGTTAGAAACACTCCCCTAGGCTTACATTTAACCCCTTTATCACCCACTGTGTTAACCTCTTCCCTGCCAGTGTCATTATTACAGTAACAGTACATATTTTTACCACTGATTACTGTAGTAATGTCACTGGTCCCCCCCAAAAGTGTCAAAAATGTCAGTTAGGGATCCGATCTGTCTGCCGCAATGTCGCAGTCCCTCTAAAAATCGCAGATCGCCTCCATTACTAGGTAGTAAAAAAGAAAAAAAAAAAACAATAAAAATTACATAAATCTTTCCCGTAGTTAGTAGACGCGATAACTTTTGTGAAAACCAATCAAAATACGCCTATTGTGTTTTTTTTTTTTACCAAAAATATGTAGCAGAAAACAAATTGGCCTAAAATGTTAAAAAATTTCGATTTTTTTTTGGGGGGGAATGTATATATTTATATGTGAAAAAAATATTGTTTTTTTTTCAGAATTGTTGCTCTTTTTTTGTTTATAGCACAAAATAGAATTCGTAGAGGTGATCAAATACCACCAAAAGAAAGCTCTATTTGTAGGAAAAAAAGGACATCAATTTTATTTAGGTACAGCATCGCACAACCGCGAGATTGTCCGTTAAAGTTACACAGTGCCGAATCGCAAAAATCGGCCTGGTCATTAAAGGGGTAAATCCTTCCGGTCCAGAAGTGGTTAAGAAGTGCTATGTGTTCTTGTGATAAGAGATTCTTATATTTCTAACTCATCCTGAGTAGGATTTTATTTTAAATAAATGTTAAACTTTTATTACGATAATGCACTTGGAGCATTTTTATATTTGAGGAATATATGAAGGTGAGGTGTTGGTAATACTTGGACCTTCCAGGAGCCAGATGAAACATCGTGATTAGCACACACTCAAGCGATATTTGGCGAACATTCCCTCTGCTGAGTTTGGCACACAAAGAGGTTCAAGTGGAGCACTTTAATTGGTGATTTAGAAAGAAATTGAATTGCACGTGGGACTTTTTGTGACACCTACTTTTATCACACTTCATTTTCCAATGGGACTGTTTGTTTTTTCACTTTTATGTATTTTATTATATGAAGGAATTGAGTCTCTCAGCACCTCTGAAATCTATGTTTAATTTTAAAAATTCTCAATGTATTAGGATGTATTAAATAAAAGGCTGCTTGTTAACACGTTGTTACACAAAAGAAAAGTCGGCATTAAAGTTAAAAAAAAAAACAGCATGGGGGTTCATTTTCATTTTCAATTCATACCGGGTCCCCTGGGTCTGGCATGGATTTTGAGGGGAACCCCCATGCCAAAATGTAAAAAAGAAATGGCGCCCCCCCCAATCCATACTAGACCCTTATCTGTGCATGCAGCCTGGCAGGCCAGAAAAAGGGGGGGGGGGCAAGAGTCCCCCTTTTTAACCATACCAGGCCATGCCATCAAAATGGTTGGTGCAAATCACCTTGTCCCCATGTTAATGGAGGACAAGAGCCTCTTCCCCACTATTCTGGCCCAGTGGGGGTTGTAGGGGTGCTCGAGGTAGCTTATGGGAATCAGGAAGCCCTCTTTAACCACTTGCCTACAGTGCACTTTCACCCCCTTCCTGCCCAGACCGATTTTCAGCTTTCAGCGCTCTCACATTTTGACTGAGAATTACTCAGTCATGCAACACTGTACCTATACAAAAATTGTGTCCTTTTTTTCACACAAATAGAGCTTTCTTTTGATGGTATTTGATCAATACTGGGTTTTTTATTTTTTGTGCTATAAATAAAAAAAGACTGAAAATATCATTTTTCTTTGTTTCTGTCATAAAATTTTGCAAATTAGTCATTTTTCTTCACAAATTTTGGCCAAAATTTATACTGCTACTTATCTTTGGTAAAAATAACCCAAGTAAGTGTATATTATTTGGTCTTTGTGAAAGTTATAGAGTCCACAAGTTATGGTGCGAATCATTGAAAATTGATCACACTTGATCACACCTGATGTACTGAAGGCCTATCTCATTTCTTGAGACACTAAAAAGTCAGGAAAGTACAAATACCCCCCAAATGACCCATTTTTGGAAAGTAGACATTCCAAGGTATTTAATAAGGGGCATGGTGAGTTTTTTGAAGTTGTAATTTTTTCCCACAATGCTTTGCAAAATGAAGATTTTTTTTTTTTTTTTTACAAATTGCCGTATTAACAGGTTATTTCTCTCATACAGCACATGTATACTTGCAACTACACCCCAAAACACATTCTACTACTCCTACTGAGTATGGCGATACCACATGTGTGAGACTTTTTCACAGCCTGGCCACATACAGAGGCCTAACATCCAAGTAGCAGCGTCCGGCATTCTAGGAGCACAAATTACACATATAATTTCCTGACAACCTATCGCACTTTTGAAGGCCCTGGAGCACCAGGACAATTGAAACCCCCATAAAATGACCCCATTTTGGAAAGCAAACAGCCCAACGTATAATTTTTGAGGCATAATGAGTCTTTTGAATATGTCATTTTTTTCCACAAGTTTTTGGAAAATGTGGAAAGAAAATGAAAACACATTTTTTTTACACAAAGCTGTCCATTTATGCAATATTTCTAACACATAGCATGTACATAGCAAAAATTGCACCCCAAAATACATCCTGCTATTCCTCCTGAGTATGGCGATACCACATGTGTAACACTTTTTCACAGCCTGGCCACATACATAGGCCTAACATCCAAGTAGCGCTTTACACAATGTTGTCCATTTATCCACTTTAAGACTGGGCCTATTTTTGACACTTGGTGTTTACAAGCTAAAATCATTTTTTTTGCTAGAAAACTACTTGGAACCCCCAAACATTATATATTTTTTTTTAGCAGAGACCCTAGAGAATAAAATGGAGATTGTTGCAATATTTTTTATCACACCATATTTGCGCAGCAGTCTTCCAAATGCGATTTTTTTGAAAAAATTTCACTTTCTTGAACTAAAAAATAAGAAAACAGTAAATTTAGCACAATTTTTTTCCATAATGTGAAAGATACTGTTACGCCGAGTAACTAGATACCCAACATGTCATGCTTCAAAATTGCGCATGCTCACAGAATGGCGCCAAACATTGGTACTTAAAAATCCCCATAGGCAACATTTTAAAAATTTCTGCAGGTTACTAGCTTAGAGTTACAGAGGAGGTCTAGGGCTCAAATTATTGCTCTCGCTCTAACGATCGCGGCGATACCTCACATGTATGGTTTGAACACCGTTTACATATGTGGGCGGGACTTGCATATGCGTTTGCTTCTGCGCGCGAGCTAACAGGGACAGGGCGCTTTAATTTTTTTTTTTTTTCCTATTTATTTTATTTATTATTTTTTTATTTTCACACAGTTTAAAAAAAAAATGTTTTGATCATTTTTATTCCTATTACAAGGAATGTAAACATCCCTTGTAATAGAAATAGGCATGACAGGTCCTCTTTATTGTGAGATCTGGGGTCAAAAAGACCTCACACCTCACAACTACACTAAAAAAGAAAAAAAAAAAATTGTTGAAAGAGGAAAAAAAAAAAAGAAAAAAAAAAAAGCGGCCCTTTAAACCGGTTGCTAGGCAACGTCTTTTGACGTAGCTCCGGTCCTCCAAGACCATAGAGTTGAGTGAGGGCCATGTTGCCCTCACTCGACTTCCTGACTCTGAGGATCCGGGACCGGATAGTTTTCCCCGCTGCCGGCGGGTCCGGTAAGCTGGGAAAACGTCTGGGACGCGGCAGGAGGGGGGGGCACCTCTTCCCCTGCACCGTAAGGGTAATTCCGCGGTGAATCCGCCACTGGGACTACCCTTATCTGAAAGCCGACCGCCCGCCGTTTCAAAAAATACCGGGGTTATGGGGGATATCTGCGGCCATAACCCCAGTATTTAGCTTTTAATCGCCGACGCATATAGTCGTTAGGCGGTCAGAAAGTGATTGCATGTATATGGCAAACAGGTGACGATGACTGATGGGGTGACAGGTGACGATGACTGATGGGGTGACAGATGACAATGACTGATGGGGTGACAGGTGACGATGACTGATGGGGTGACAGGTGGCGGTGACTGATGGGGTGACAGGTGATGATGATTGATGAGGTGACAGGTGACAATCACTGACGGGGTGACATGTAACGATGATTGATGGGGTGACAAGTGACGATCACTGGTGGGGTGTCAAGTGACGATGATTGATAGGGTGACAGATGACGATGACTGAAAGGGTGACAGGTGGCGGTGACTGATGGGGTGACAGGTGACGATGATTGATGAGGTGACAAGTGATGATGATTGATGGGGTGACAGATGACAATCACTGACAGGGTGACATGTGACGATGATTGATGGGGTGACAAGTGATGATCACTGATGGGGTGTCAAGTGACGATGATTGATAGGGTGACAGATGACGATGACTGAAAGGGTGACAGGTGACGATGACTGATGGGGTGACAGGTGACAGTGATTGATGGGGTGACAGGTGACGGGCGATGGTCACTGATGGGTGACAGGTGATGGTGCACGGCGGTACTGATGGCAGTCTCTGGTGACCGGTGAACTTTAGGCTACGTTCACATGTGAGCGTAGCGATCATGGGCAGAATCACTGCGATTCCGCCCGTGATCCAGAAATCATTGCAAATTGCGGGACGCCTGTGCGTTGCCCGTGATTTGCAATAGCACCCCAAATGCTGTGCGATGTTGCTGCGATTTCTGCCTGCCGAATCGAGGTAACATTACGCAAACAACGCATGACGCCCCAAAGAAACTCTTGTACCTTTTTTGGGCGTCATGCGATGTTTGCGCGATGTTACGCGATTCGGCAGGCGGAAATGGCGGCAACATCGCACAGCGTTTGGGGTGCTATTGCAAAAAACGGGCAACGCACAGGCGTCCCGCAATTTGCAATGATTTCCGTATCGCGGGCAGAATCACGGTGATTCTGCCCGCGATCGCTGCGCTCACATGTGAACGTTATGGGTGTCAATTTCTGGGCACTGATGAGGTGACTGTTGGGTGACAGGTGACATTGGGGGGGGGGGCTGAGGACTGTGTGGGGACCTTTATTTGTGTGATTTTTACTTTTACAGGTGTACAGAGCAGTAACTCACTATTTCTAGCTCTGCTCTCCTCACACTGGAAACTGTATGAGGGGAGAAGAGCTAGTAACAGTGAGTTACTGCTCTTTGTTTACATTTTGTGATCGGCTGTGAATGGATTCACAGCCGATCACATAGTAAACAGTCACTGTCAGTGACTGTTTACTACTGCTGGTGACAGCTGTGTTCCTACGGAACACAGTGCCACCGACTTGACCGCGCTGCGCGCTCCAGATCGCGCATGCGCGGTCTTCTGCCGGCATCTACTGTTGTGATCGGCTATGTCATTGCAACATAGCCGATCACGTGGGAAACAGCCATGCCTATTGGCTGTTTCCCCCCTGCCGGTGACTGGCTGTGTCCCGGGGACACGCCGACACCAGCAGTGCACGGCGGCGCGCCCGCGATTGTGCGCCTGCCCTGCATTTCCTGCGGACGTCATATGACGTCCGCCCGGGATAATAGCCGCACCGTCCCACCGTCATATGACGGCGGGCGGGCGGTAAGTGGTTAACAAGGGGGCCTCCAGATCTTGCCCCTCCCTATGTGAATGTTTATGGGGTTTATAGTACCCCTAATCATTTATCAAAAAAAAGTGGAAAGTAAATAAAATCACAAAGACAAATGTTGACAAGTCCTTTCTTAAAAATAATAAATAAATATACATGTCCTCTGATGTACATAAATGCAGTATCTATTACAATGAACGTCGGCCATTGACCCGCACAAAAAAAAAAAGAACACGACTGGTCACGTCCAGAGACATTCTCCCAATGACAGCTGCTTCTCTCCTGCCGATAAGTAAACCAGGGGGTGGGGTCACACAGGGATATTACTGGGTGACCATGCTCCTATGATGTCCCTTGGAGACCCTGTTTGATATCAAAGTGAGGTATGGTCATGTTAAGGGCATGTAGCCTGGTATGGTTCAGGAGGGGAGGGGGGTGCTCGCTCACCCATTCCTTTTCTAGCCTGCTAGGCTGCATGCTTGGATAAGGGTCTAGTATAGATTTTGAGGAGGACCCAACACCATTTTTTTTTTTTTTTTAATTTTGGCATGGGGCTCCCCTCAGAATTCAGATCTGAAAGAGAACCCTAACACATAAAAGTGAGTACACTCCTAAGTGAGAATGGGCAAATTGGGCCCAAAGTGTCAATATTTTGTATGTCCAGCATTATTTTCCAGCACTGCCTTAACCCTCTTGGGCATGGAGTTCATCAGAGCTTCACAGGTTGCCACTAGAGTCCCAGTGCCAGCGGTTTAGACATTAATGGCTGTGTGTTGAGTTATTTTGAGGGACAGCAAATTGACACTGTTATACAAGCTGTACACTCACTACTTTTCTACATTTCTTCAGTGTTGTCACATGAAAAGATATAATAAAATATTTACAAAAATGTGAGGGGTGAACTCTCTTTTGTGAGATACTGTATGTATATATATATATATATATATACATACATACAGTATCTCACAAAAGTGAGTACACCCCTCACACTTTTGTAAGTATATATATATATATATATATATATATATATATATATATATATATTTCTTTTTTTTATTGTTCTTTGTATAGATCGATGTTTGTCTGAAGCATGTTTGGGACCATTGCTGTGGACTGGCTCACTAACTCTGCTGGAAGTAAAGTGTATTCCAAGCCTTAAACTAAAGTAAAAGTTAAAGTATTTTAGTCAAATAATATTTTAAAACAAAAGATTCGTTTTGAACTTTCCTCCTGCAAGGTTGAGACTACATTCCAGTGTAGTGCAGAAATGGGCATATAAGCCAAACACACAAAAGTCACTCCACTCACATCTACAAGTTGGACATTTCTTTCTGCATAAAGTCCAATAAGCTGAGAGAATTGACTGGCCCATGAGACTCATCAGTAAGAGCATTCCTAGTGATGATGACAAGAGAAGCAATCTAGAGGGAAAGATTGAAAAACAAAGTACTGTAAAGACTTTTTCAGAGCTATCACTAAACTTGTCTTGCTCGTGACCTTTGGGGACTGAACTTTGTTTTATGTGCACTTGATGAAGAGATGTTTCTGACACCCCAAGTGAAGATATGTCAAGAACCTTCTGCTCAACTTGCGAGTTACGAGTTGGACTGTATATCACTCCCGTGTCTACATTTTTTTAGCATGATATGCCTGTTTTCTTTTTCTCTTTTAGATTTTCAAGACAGCTACTGCAAAGTATACACTATTGTTAATTTGCTTTTACACAACTATTGTTATTTTAATATTAATATAGTAGTATCTGACAATAACAGATGGAGAGTTATATGGTCAATGCAGTTGCATCTATGTGTAACTATAGCCTATGTTGTTTCTGTAGTTCACTGTTTTTGGTTATGCTGCCATCTTGTGGTCATTATCTAACTACATATATATTCTGTATTTTCTGCCCTTTGTATGATGTCATTTCCTCTTCCCTTATTTGTGATTTTATGTACTGTTCCCACAAGGCACACCTTGAGACTAGGAATAAAATATTTATTTTGACCACCTTAAACACTTCGATATCACATCTACATTATCAAATGGTTTGTATTAGCCTTCTGCATGCAATAAAGATATTTATTCCTGAATTTTAGGTGTTTTTTGAGTTCACCTATCTGATGAAGATTGTTTTTAGTAATTGTTTCTGCTATATTCAGGCCAGCCATGGTGATTTCAGGAAGGGATAAGTCACAATCACATAATTTGAAGTCAGAATATATAGACAGTTAATGGCTGCACCGAGGCTGTGGGAGAACAGCAGAACTGAAATGCAACAAAGGATGAAAAAAAAAAGTAAAATCAAGTATTGTTTTAAAATAAAAACAAGCTGTTTATAATACACAATGCATTTGGAAGCTAAATTTCATTCAATTAGGGTTTACATCTACTTCAACCAGATTACCTGGGATCTGTCAGTTAAATACAAAACGAAAATTCTGAAGCACAAATAATGACTATAACAAACATAAAATAAGAATACGACAACGAACATTCTGATAGGTAATGGTTTTCTTCCTTCTGTGGAGATTAGGTCCTTGTACTAATAAAAACAGAATATTTTCCCTTTAAAGGAGATTTGAGGAAGTGTTAAATTTCTTGCTAAATGTCCCCAAACAGAAAGAGGGAGAGCGGATCCAAAGTAGTACAGCAGTTATAAGCAAGATTCAAGTATAGAAAAGCATATCTAAACCCAAAAATAAAATTGTAATATACCGCAGCTTAACACCAATCCAAAGCCCCCCCCCCCTTTTTTTTTTTCAATAAATTTTCCTAGCCAGTAATACACTTTCTGTCTTAGGGTGGCTCCACTCAATGGAGGAGCAACTGAGAAACCCTTGGACAGCAGCATTATATCCATATACGAATGGCTATACATATAGCTATACAGTATATGGCTATGGAATATATAAGTTATATACCTATACATATATGTTATAGGTTATATTTAGTGTTGAGCGAACACGGACTGTATTATTCGTGTTCGTACCGAATAATTGGATTTTTTGTACCCGAACACGGACACGGACACTTTACTGTATGTTCGGGTAAAAATCCGTGTTCGGTCGTTTTATTTCCGGGTTTTGCATGCTTTGGCGCTCTTTTCATGGCGGGCTTTCAACAGCCAATCAACAATCGTTTACAGTGGGTACGGAAAGTATTCAGACCCCCTTAAATTTTTCACTCTTTGTTATATTGCAGCCATTTGCTAAAATCATTTAAGTTCATTCTTCTTCCTCATGAATGTACACATAGCACCCCATACTGACAGAAAAACACAGAATTGTTGACATTGTTGCAGATTTATTAAAAAAGAAAAACTGAAATATCACATGGTCCTAAGTATTCAGACCCTTTGCTCAGTATTTAGTAGAAGCCCCCTTTTGATCTAATACAGCCAGGAGTCTTTTTGGGAAAGATGCAACAAGTCTTTCACACCTGGATTTGGGTATCCTCTGCCATTCCTCCTTGCAGATCCTCTCCAGTTCTGTCAGGTTGGATGGTAAACGTTGGTGGACAGCCATTTTTAGGTCTCTCCAGAGATGCTCAATTGGGTTTAAGTCAGGGCTCTGGCTGAGACATTCAAGAACAGTCACAGAGTTGTTGTGAAGCCACTCCTTCGTTATTTTAGCTGTGTGCTTAGGGTCATTGTCTTGTTGGAAGGTAAACCTTCGGCCCAGTCTGAGGTCCAGAGCACTCTGGAGAAGGTTTTTGTCCAGGATATCCCTGCACTTGACCGCATTCATCTTTCCCTCGATTGCAACCAGTCGTCCTGTCCCTGCAGCTGAAAAACACCCCCACAGCATGATGCTGCCACCACCATGCTTCACTGTTGGGACTGTATTGGACAGGTGATGAGCAGTGCCTGGTTTTCTCCACACATACCGCTTAGAATTAAGGCCAAAAAGTTCTATTTTGGTCTCATCAGACCAGAGAATCTTATTTCTCACCATCTTGGAGTCCTTCAGGTGTTTTTTAGCAAACTCCATGCGGGCTTTCATGTGTCTTACACTGAGGAGAGGCTTCCGTCGGGCCACTCTGCCATAAAGCCCCGACTGGTGGAGGGCTGCAGTGATGGTTGACTTTCTACAACTGTCTCCCATCTCCTGACTGCATCTCTGGAGCTCAGCCACAGTGATCTTTGGGTTCTTCTTTACCTCTCTCACCAAGGCTCTTCTTCCCCGATAGCTCAGTTTGGCCGGACGGCCAGCTCTAGGAAGGGTTCTGGTCGTCCCAAACGTCTTCCATTTGAGGATTATGGAGGCCACTGTGCTCTTAGGAACCTTCAGTGCAGCAGAAATCTTTTTGTAACCTTGGCCAGATCTGTGCCTTGCCACAATTCTGTCTCTGAGCTCTTCAGGCAGTTCCTTTGACCTCATGATTCTCATTTGCTCTGACATGCATTGTGATCCGGAAGGTCTTATATAGACAGGTGTGTGGCTTTCCTAATCAAGTCCAATCAGTATAATCAAACACAGCTGGACTCAAATGAAGGTGTAGAACCATCTCAAGGATGATCAGAAGAAATGGAAAGCACCTGAGTTAAATATATGAGTGTCA
This sequence comes from Pelophylax lessonae, assembly GCF_965119305.1. Lineage (NCBI taxonomy): Eukaryota > Metazoa > Chordata > Amphibia > Anura > Ranidae > Pelophylax > Pelophylax lessonae. The sequence goes on along the minus strand of NC_138770.1, from coordinate 162,262,426 downwards.
CAGCAAAGGGTCTGAATACTTAGGACCATGTGATATTTCAGTTTTTCTTTTTTAATAAATCTGCAACAATGTCAACAATTCTGTGTTTTTCTGTCAGTATGGGGTGCTATGTGTACATTCATGAGGAAGAAGAATGAACTTAAATGATTTTAGCAAATGGCTGCAATATAACAAAGAGTGAAAAATTTAAGGGGGTCTGAATACTTTCCGTACCCACTGTAACTGGTGTGCCTTAAGCCATCCCAGCCATGCCTGCAAATGTCTCAGTAGCTGTGATTGGCCGTCTGAAGCATGTGACCAAGTCTTTATAAGTTCGAGGCAGCCGCAGCGGCGTCATTATGCTGCTTAGATTCAGGGACAGAGCACACATCAACGTGCTGGCTGCTGATTAGGGAAAGATAGGCAGGAAAAAACCATTTGTGTCCGGATAGAATTGAGGGACAGGTCGGAGTGTTTAGGCAGGGCGAGTTGTAGGCATTTTAGGGATAGAGTCTGCTGAATTATATAGGGTCAGTGTCTTCTACAAACTACAATCGATATTGCTGTGTGGGGGGTGGGGTCTGCACTCAATCCTGATCTACGATCTCTTCTCAATCCTGTTAGGGACAGAGTCTGCTGAATTTTAGGGAAACTGTGTTCTACAAACTACAATCGATATTGCTGTGTGGTGTGGGATTGGAGATAGGCAGGTGTCAGTGATCCACATCCATTTTTCTGTGTGTGAGCTGCAGTGAACACAATCTTTTTGGGCTGCAGTGAACACAATCTTTTTGGGCTGCAGTGAACACAATCTTTTTGGGCTGCAGTGAACACAATCTTTTTGGGCTGCAGTGAACACAATCTTTTTGGGGTGCAGTGAACAAAATCTTTTTGGGGTGCAGTGAACACAATCCTTTTTGGTGTGCAGTGAACACAATCTTTGTGGGGTGCAGTGAACAAAATCCTTTGTGGGGTGCAGTGAACACAATCTTTTTGGGGTGCAGTGAACAAAATCCTTTTTGGGGTGCAGTGAACAACATCCTTTTTGGGGTGCAGTGAACACAATCTTTTTGGGGTGCAGTGAACAAAATCCTTTGTGGGGTGCAGTGAACACAATCTTTTTGGGGTGCAGTGAACACAATCTTTTTGGGGTGGAGTGAACAACATCCTTTTTGGGGTGCAGTGAACAAAATCCTTTTTGGGGTGCAGTGAACAAAATCATTTTTGGGGTGCAGTGAACACAATCTTTTTGGGGTGCAGTGAACACAATCTTTGTGGGGTGCAGTGAACACAATCTTTTTGGGGTGGAGTGAACAACATCCTTTTTGGGGTGCAGTGAACAACATCCTTTTTGGGGTGCAGTGAACACAATCTTTTTGGGGTGCAGTGAACACAATCTTTGTGGGGTACAGTGAACAGAATCTTTGTGGGGTGCAGTGAACACAATCTTTGGGGGGTACAGTGAACACAATCTTTGTGAGGTGCAGTGAACACAATCTTTGTGGGGTGCAGTGAACACAATCATTGTGGGGTGCAGTGAACTCAATCTTTGTGGGGTACAGTGAACACAATCTCATACTGAAGGTTTGAGGGTGCTGCCTGTTCCATACTCCCCCTACTCCTCATCTAGCCTTTTAGGGGTACAAACAATAGTAATTGGGGCCTAGTGTGGTTGTGTACGTGTGATATACATACACTTTTTTGGGATCATATTTTCTATTCCGCTATTTAATCAAAAACCTTTGGGGATCAGTTAAATTGGGGGATAGTCTGTGTTGGTACGTGTGAGAGAGATCCACCTTTCCAAGTTGTTGGGGTTCATCTCATACTTCTGAAGGTTTGAGGGTGCTGCCTGTTCCATACTCCCCCTACTCCTAGCCTTTTAGGGGTACAAACAATAGTAATTGGGGCCTAGTGTGGTTGTGTACGTGTGATATACATACACTTTTTTGGGATCATATTTTCTATTCCGCTATTTAATCAAAAACCTTTGGGGATCAGTTAAATTGGGGGATAGTCTGTGTTGGTACGTGTGAGAGAGATCCACCTTTCCAAGTTGTTGGGGTTCATCTCATACTTCTGAAGGTTTGAGGGTGCTGCCTGTTCCATACTCCCCCTACTCCTAGCCTTTTAGGGGTACAAACAATAGTAATTGGGGCCTAGTGTGGTTGTGTACGTGTGATATACATACACTTTTTTGGGATCATATTTTCTATTCCGCTATTTAATCAAAAACCTCTGGGGATCAGTTAAATTGGGGGATAGTCTGTGTTGGTACGTGTGAGAGAGATCCACCTTTCCAAGTTGTTGGGGTTCATCTCATACTTCTGAAGGTTTGAGGGTGCTGCCTGTTCCATACTCCCCCTACTCCTAGCCTTTTAGGGGTACAAACAATAGTAATTGGGGCCTAGTGTGGTTGTGTACGTGTGATATACATACACTTTTTTGGGATCATATTTTCTATTCCGCTATTTAATCAAAAACCTTTGGGGATCAGTTAAATTGGGGGATAGTCTGTGTTGGTACGTGTGAGAGAGATCCACCTTTCCAAGTTGTTGGGGTTCATCTCATACTTCTGAAGGTTTGAGGGTGCTGCCTGTTCCATACTCCCCCTACTCCTAGCCTTTTAGGGGTACAAACAATAGTAATTGGGGCCTAGTGTGGTTGTGTACGTGTGATATACATACACTTTTTTGGGATCATATTTTCTATTCCGCTATTTAATCAAAAACCTCTGGGGATCAGTTAAATTGGGGGATAGTCTGTGTTGGTACGTGTGAGAGAGATCCACCTTTCCAAGTTGTTGGGGTTCATCTCATACTTCTGAAGGTTTGAGGGTGCTGCCTGTTCCATACTCCCCCTACTCCTAGCCTTTTAGGGGTACAAACAATAGTAATTGGGGCCTAGTGTGGTTGTGTACGTGTGATATACATACACTTTTTTGGGATCATATTTTCTATTCCGCTATTTAATCAAAAACCTTTGGGGATCAGTTAAATTGGGGGATAGTCTGTGTTGGTACGTGTGAGAGAGATCCACCTTTCCAAGTTGTTGGGGTTCATCTCATACTTCTGAAGGTTCGAGGGTGCTGCCTGTTCCATACTCCCCCTACTCCTAGCCTTTTAGGGGTACAAACAATAGTAATTGGGGCCTAGTGTGGTTGTGTACGTGTGATATACATACACTTTTTTGGGATCATATTTTCTATTCCGCTATTTAATCAAAAACCTTTGGGGATCAGTTAAATTGGGGGATAGTCTGTGTTGGTACGTGTGAGAGAGATCCACCTTTCCAAGTTGTTGGGGTTCATCTCATACTTCTGAAGGTTTGAGGGTGCTGCCTGTTCCATACTCCCCCTACTCCTAGCCTTTTAGGGGTACAAACAATAGTAATTGGGGCCTAGTGTGGTTGTGTACGTGTGATATACATACACTTTTTTGGGATCATATTTTCTATTCCGCTATTTAATCAAAAACCTTTGGGGATCAGTTAAATTGGGGGATAGTCTGTGTTGGTACGTGTGAGAGAGATCCACCTTTCCAAGTTGTTGGGGTTCATCTCATACTTCTGAAGGTTTGAGGGTGCTGCCTGTTCCATACTCCCCCTACTCCTAGCCTTTTAGGGGTACAAACAATAGTAATTGGGGCCTAGTGTGGTTGTGTACGTGCGAGATACATACACTTTTTTTGATCATATTTCCTATTCCGCTATTCAATAAAAACCTTTGAGGATCAATTGAATTGCGGGATAGTCTGTGTCGGTACGTGTGAGAGAGATCCACCTTTCCAAGTTGTTGGGGTTCATCTCATACTTCTGAAGGTTTGAGGGTGCTGCCTGTTCCATACCCCCCCTACTCCTCATCTAGCCTTTTAGGGGTACAAACAATAGTAATTGGGGCCTAGTGTGGTTGTGTACGTGCGAGATACATACACTTTTTTTGATCATATTTCCTATTCCGCTATTCAATAAAAACCTTTGAGGATCAATTGAATTGCGGGATAGTCTGTGTCGGTACGTGTGAGAGAGATCCACCTTTCCAAGTTGTTGGGGTTCATCTCATACTTCTGAAGGTTTGAGGGTGCTGCCTGTTCCATACCCCCCCTACTCCTCATCTAGCCTTTTAGGGGTACAAACAATAGTAATTGGGGCCTAGTGTGGTTGTGTACGTGCGAGATACATACACTTTTTTTGATCATATTTCCTATTCCGCTATTCAATAAAAACCTTTGAGGATCAATTGAATTGCGGGATAGTCTGTGTCGGTACGTGTGAGAGAGATCCACCTTTCCAAGTTGTTGGGGTTCATCTCATACTTCTGAAGGTTTGAGGGTGCTGCCTGTTCCATACTCCCCCTACTCCTCATCTAGCCTTTTAGGGGTACAAACAATAGTAATTGGGGCCTAGTGTGGTTGTGTACGTGTGATATACATACACTTTTTTTGGATCATATTTTCTATTCCGCTATTTAATTTAACTGGGCCTCCATGCGAGACCTGTGTGCCTTGTTGCGCTGTTTTGAGTACTCCACCAACATGGCCAGTGGCAATGACGCCGTTCTCAGCTTAACTATCCCACTTCTATGCCTCCTTGAAAAAACAATTCGGGCGATGATGGAAGAGGATGTGGCACAGGATGAGGAGGAGGAGGAGGATGAAGAGGTAACATTTCCAAGGCTTTCAGGGCAGTCATTCGCAAGGGGCTCCGAGGGTGGGTTCCTGCACACGCAAACGCCAGGGACGCAATTGTCCAGCAGGGGCACAGTTCTGGAGGATGAGGAGGATGAGGAGGAGGAGGAGCTGGAGGAGGAGATGGAACCATGTTCACAGCAGGGTGGCACCCAGGCCAGCTCATGGCCATCACTGGTGCGTGGCTGGGGGGATACAGAGGACACGGACCATACACCTCCCACAGAGGACAGCCTTTCGTTGCCTCTGGGCAGCCTGGCACACATGAGCGATTACATGCTGCAGTGTCTCCACAACGACCGCCGAGTTGCCCACATTCTAACTTGTGCTGATTACTGGGTGGCCACGCTGCTGGATCCCCGTTACAAGGACAACGTACCGTCCTTAATTCACTCACTGGAGCGCGATCGCAAGATGCGCGAGTACAAGCGCACGCTGGTAGACGCCATGCTGCTGGCATTCCCATCTGACAGCGGGGCCACAGTGGAAGCACAAGGCAGAGGAGGAGGAGGAGGAGGTCGCCAACGCAACCAGGGCACCGCCAGCACCTCAGAAGGCAGGGTTAGCATGGCCGAAATGTGGAAAAGCTTTGTCAGCACGCCACAACAAACAGCAGCACCAGCAGCTCAGATGGAACGTCTTAGCAGGAGGCAGCATTTTACCAACATGGTGGAGCAGTATGTGTGCACACGCCTACATGTAGTGAATGACGGGTCTGCCCCCTTCAACTTCTGGGTCTCCAAATTGGGCACATGGCCTGAGCTTGCCCTTTACGCCTTGGAGGTGCTGGCGTGCCCTGCAGCCAGTGTATTATCTGAACGGGTATTTAGCACGGCTGGGGGCGTTATAACAGACAAGCGCAGCCGCCTGTCCAGAGACAATGTGGACAAGCTCACGTTCATTAAAATGAACCAGGCATGGATCCCACGGGACTTTTCCGTACCTTATGCAGAATAGCAATGGATACCGACCTTACCCACCCATTGTTCCATTTTTGCTCTTTCTCACTCTTTTGGGGTGTACCCTCATTTAAAATTTGTGAAAAGAAGCAGTGTTGGCTACCTCGTCCTCCTCCTCAGGGCCAGATTAATGTAGGGGCTATTGGAGCTGCAGCTCCAGGCCCCTACCTTTTATATAGGCCCCGGGTTGGCCATATTCACTGTTACCGCTCTTCTGTCACTTGTAAACACAGAAGTCTGGCTTCTATGCTCGCTTCCCCAGGCAGCACCCTCAGAACCTCCCCACACAGCGTGAAGGCCGGACAAGGAGGGACAGTTGGCGATGCATGGATGTGTTTATGGGCTTCAGAGACAGCATCCCATGTTGAATTAGGCATGCATGGCTGCACCCTTCCTCCTCTGGGTGCATGGCAAGGCACGGCCCTAAGGCCCTTCAAAATCCTCAGCACCAAGCCCATGATGCTGTTAATCCGGCCCTGGTCCTCCTCCACCGCCGCTTCCACCTACACCGCCCATAGGTGTGCGCAGCCTATTGCATTAAGGTGTGCACCCCAAAGTTGAAATACACATGCATGTGTTTGCCAGCAGGGAGAGTAATGTATCGGGGCCATGTACCTGTAGGCAAGGAGAAATAGAGCAGAGCAGGTCCCAGGGAGATCTTTCCCATCTCCTCACTGGCAATGCTATGTGCCCTAGGTGATTAGGGTGTGCCCAGGCACACCCAGCACACCCTGTGCGCACGCCTATGTCACCGCCACATCCACCACCACCTTAACCTCCCTCCTACTCCATATGGGCCTCGTCCTTCAGAGATGAAGAAGAACATTGTTTTATTTTTCTGTTTTTTTTTGTTGTTTTAAGTTATTTCCCTATCCACATTTGTTTGCAGAGCACTTGCCATGCTCTTAATTACGTTTTGCTGCCATTTGCAGCACTCTAGCCCTTTCCTTTGGTGTTTTAGAGCCATTTTAGTGCCTTAAAGTTCGGGTCCCCATTGACTTCAATGGGGTTCGGCGTCCGGGAAAAGTTCGGTAAAAGTCCGGGACACGGACCCGGACTTTTTTTTAAAGTTCGGCCGAACCCGTCGAACACGGACATCTAGGTGTTCGCTCAACCCTAGTTATATTATATACATATATCAAAGCCAAATTCCAGTTAACACAACAAGAACAGGTAAGCTGCAATATATTACATTTATTGCTATTGAGTATAAATACACCTTAAATGACACCAATAGCACATAGGAGACTCACTAAAATGTGTTCCTCTGTATTCTAGCAAATTTCAATGTTTGTAATATGTTTCATTGGTACATTTTGAAAGAAGTTAATACTAGTCTGTCTGACAAGCAGGCCCATGGCAATGAAGGGGTTAAAGTGTCCTTGCAGTGTGCAGGCCATACAAATGCATGAGGGCGAAGAGGGCAAATGGAGAGTTCTAAATGAGAAAAGAAATATACTTCAGATGTCTTATGATTACTTATATTGTCTTTCATCTGCTTCCCTCCAGAACACATCATACAGAATATGAGCCTGAAGGTTACAAATAGACGGTGTGAGAGATATAGGGAGGGTCATCACTGCTATGTGCAGCAAACCTTAGGATCCCTGGGTGCTTGCTGTGTTTCTAACGAATAGTCTGACCTCTGCATGGTGGGATATTTTCAAGTGTTAATAGCATTTCTTTGCCTGCTTTCTATATTCTTCTAATTCTGACCCTTGAATCACAACAGAGTATGAATTATGTCTAAATTTCTCATTGCAACTGTTTGTTGTTGAAGGGAAAGCATAGTGTTTTGTATATAGTTGCTTTATTTTTTTAATTAAGCATTAAAACATGAAATAAAAAAAGAATTTGAAGTCATGTGAATATGAAATATGGCATTGCAATATATTTAACATCTGGCACCAGCAGGTATAGTCCTAGGCACTATTCTCATGTTTACTAGGCTGACACTAATTGCTTTACTGAGAAAAAAAAAAAACATCTTGTTTATACAGTTCAATAGCTAAAGCTCAGATTGAAGAAGCAGCCCTCTGGTCTTTCTCCCTGCTCTCTATGGCCCCATACATTTTCAATTAGAGAGACACAGACTGCTATCCCTGCTATCCCATCAAACTAAACTATCCTCATTCTGTTCTACCATAAGCTACTCTCTCCTTACACCAACTCATCCCTCCCTCTATACCCCCTAACTCCTCTCAAGATAGGTCCAAAGTAAAGGAGACACCCAGTGACCTTTCAAGAAATCATGCCACAACCTGGAAAGGGCAAAAAAGCATCCCTACACCGTTACATGCAGATACCAAAAATCAGAGCCTCCTAGGGCAGGACTTCTTAACTTTTGCATGGCTCAGTGATATTACACCTTAAAAGTGAGAAAAAAAGGTTATTTATTTTAAAAACATTTCTTTATAAGAGACTATAATACAGCAGTCATGACCATATATTACCTGACTCAGAACAAACAAAACTTAATCAGTTCTGAAAATATTTTTATGCAGTAAATATGCAGTCTTCCTCATTGCATAATCAGTATGTGTGCAAACAGTGATCTGTCTATTGACTGATTAATATTAAGTGTTATACTAAAACTGAACACTAATAACCTGTACCCTCTCTATTAGCACATCAGTCAGTGCTCACAGGTTAACACATTGAGGAATATACTTTTGTAGCACCCTCCTAGGTAAGTGCTAGGAAAATGCATATGTGGCCCTGTCTGCTTATTAGGGGGGTCTGAATTGTTAGCTAGCTGTCACTTGTTTCCAGGTGTGTCTATTCAGTCTGGGGAGTCTCCCCACTGAGGTGTCTTGTTGGTCAGTGGAGGAAACCTAGCCAATAGCGCACCAGGGTTTATGACTGTCTCAGTGGGCGGGGCTTACTGCAATGCACCCTGGGATTGGATATAAATCTGTGGGGAGCAAGTAATAGAGCATGTTTTGGCAGGAGCATCAGTCCCAGGAGAAGGTGACAGCTTTCTGTCCTCCTGTCAGAGAGTGAAGGTGGTCCAAGCAATCGGCCTACAGGGACCAGAGGTTGAGCTGTGCTGCAGAGAGAGGGATCCAGAGAGTTGCTGACCGAGTGGAGCTGCTGGGCAGAAGTCTTCAGGAAAAACAGTATCTTGAGTACTCAAGATCGGCTCAGGGGGTCTGCCTAGGAAAGGGGACCACTCCAGAGGGTCAAGGGGATCCAGGAGGCAGCTAACCAGTAGTATTGGCAGTGAAAGGGGGTGCCAAGTGTTCAAAGCCCTGAAGATAGGGAAGTGAAAGTGGGCGCCAGTGTGGGCCCTGAAGCGTTCAGCAGTGCAGCAAAGGTGTACAAGTAGCTACCTCAAGTGAGAGTACCTCAGGGAGCTAAAATGGACTTCCGTAGTAAAAAAGGAAGTTGCAGCATCAAGTCAGCGTTGACCGGCATTCGGGCAGCGTTAACCAGCATCTAATCAGCATGAAGCAGCATTTATTCAGAGTCACCGTCAAGTTGTGTATAGTTCAATTGCGGGAGTATCCCACTCATCTCTTCTCCAATCCAAGTTCCTAAATAGACCTAAAAACCCAAAGATACTGGACTGGTTCTTGTGCTCATACTTGGAGAAACATGTTCAAAGGTACTTTTGTTGTACCCGGTGATCCAGGGGGACCCACAGCCAGCACCTATGCTGGGAATTGTGCTACACTTTAACTAGCTCTACTTTTGGCATTGAAAAATAATCAGCTCAGTTTGCTTGATTTAGCCATGTAACCTTCCTGGCCTCCTTGTAAATGGGATAAATTATGACAGGCTGCAGAGACCCCCTTTGTCTGCACATTTTGATTCTCTCTGTTACTTTGTATATGCACTGTAGCACAAAGTGGGTATGGTTAAATTATGCCACCAAGGAGGGAACACTTTTCCTCAGTGCCAGGTGCATTGTTTGGATTGAAAAAATCCTGTGGTACCTTGGAGCGCCCCAGAGAGTGTAATTTAGAGGCATGCACACTTTGTGGAGGCAAACAGTGGGTGTATCCAAACTGTTACTAGTGGGAGGGGTTTAAGGGGCATGGTTAAACAAAACCTGGGCTTCCTTGTATCTATAAAATATGGTTTGATTGCAATGCCACGATCAAGAGCCTAACAGACACACATAAACCTCAGCACAATCATTAAAAAAAAAAACCCAAAAAAACCCACATTACATATGCTTTTGTGCACACTGAAAGACAGTAGAGCCAACACTTTCTCTAAACCTTCCTTAAAGGAAGGAACTTTGTTAAAATAGTTATGGACATAATTAAAATAGCCAAGAGTCAGTACATAATACACAGAGTGCTGCAGTCAGGTTTAGAATACATAATGCAGAATGCAGGAGTCCAAGATGTGTAATGCAATGTGTTCAAGGGTCAGGGATATATAATACACAGAGTGCTGTAGTCAGTGCTGGGTTTAGGCATACATGACACACTCCCAAATCCCCCCTTCCAGAGCAAATCCTCTTACCTTCCCAGTACAAATCCTCCTCCTTACCCCAAATATTCTTTCTAGTATGAATCCTTTTCCCCTCCAAATCCCCCACAGCACAATTCCTCCTTCTCCCTGAAACCTCCCTTCCAGCACAAATCCCCTCCCCCCAAATTATTTCCACCATCACAAATGATCTCCCCCCCTTCTACCACAAATCCTCCCCTCCAAATCCCCCTCACAGCGCAAATCCCCCTTCCACCCATACCAGCACAATTCCTCTCCCCTCAATTCCTTCTCCAAGCGCAAATTATTTTCCTCTCCATCGACCTCCAGCACAAATTCACCATCCTCGCCCCCAATCCCCTCCCCTGAAAAAAATTCTTCCTTGCAGCGTAACTTTTCTTCCACTCCCTCCAAATTCCTCCTATAATCACAAATTCCTTTCCCCCTTATAGCAAAAACTTTCCCGGCACAAATACTCAACCAATCCCCCACTTAGCACATCACCCCTCCCAGCAAAAATCTTCACCCTCCTCATTCAATACTCCCCAGTGCAAATCTTCTCCCCCCAGTACCCCTCCCAACACAAATCCTCCCCCTCCCCAAATTTCTCCTCCTATAATCTTTCCCCTTTCTAGAACAATTACCCCCCCAGCCCCCTTCTAATACAAATCCCCCCATTTCTAGCAAGATTCCTCCCCCTGCAAATCCCCCCTACTGGCAGAAATCCTTTCTTTCACCCCCAATTCCCTTCCCTTCCTCTGAATCCCCCCCAGCACAAATCCTCCTTTCCCCACAAATCCTCCCTTTATAATACCGCCTAGAGGCACAAATCCTCCCCCCCAAAAAAAAAAACCCTCCCAGTAAAAATCCCACCCCCACAGCACAAATCCCCTCCCCCTTTCTAGAAAAAATTCCCCCAACCCCCCTTCTAGAACAATTTATTTACAAATAAACTTACAATGAATGAACTTACAAATAGCATTGCAGTTCAAACAGTCTGCCCCCCCCCCCCTGGAGTCATTCCTTCCTGCATAAATATTGTATTTGTTACTTGCCAACCTCCCCACACACACCCCTCAGGTCACTGTGCTCCTCATGGCTTCTCCTCTGCCTGTTGTGTGTATGAAACACATCAGAGCCAAGGAGGAGCCTAAAGGAGGCTTCCCTCGACTCTGACATGTATTATTGGCAGGGTGTCAGCTGTGCCAGGCAGCTGGAGTGTGATAGCTGTGCTGAGGAATCAGGCCACTTCGCAGGAGATGCAGGGTAGCTGCTCAGTACTAGAGCACCTCTGCAAGTGGAGCCCAGTGCAGAACTCATTCTGGGACTCATCTTGGATTTGTAGGAAGCCAATATTTTGTTAAAATCCCATGAAAGTCCTGCAGGATCCAGGATGGTTGGGAGATATGGTATGTGCCATGGTACCTCATGACAATTCTGGCTGATACAAAGTGTATCTAAAGTCACAACTTTTATTTTTATTTCCTAACAAACTACTGAACAGTTAGAACCCTTCTCAAGTTGTTATTGATGTATATGCCTCCATTAGAGAGATCTACCCTCTCTATATGCCCTGGTGACCTTTGTTCAGTGAGAGAAAATCCAACATTTTGAGTTGGTACAGTAACATGAGTATTTCAATTTTCTTTTCCTTGGAGCTCTTATCTCCTGTTGTGTCTTAGGGAAAGTAAATGAAGGGAAATCTTCACAATGTGATACTGATGGCAGAAAACCTGACAGGGGAGTAAAACATGAGAATATATGTGTGGGATTCTGCGCTATGTATGATGAAATAATAAAATAAAATAATACATTTGGCTGCTGCCCCCACTAACTAACTACCAAGGTAGTGTCTAGTGTGGAATTTTTGATAGGAAATGGGTTTGGCGCTGTTCTGCGCATAACTCTATAGTGTTAGAACCAACCACTCATGGTAGAACCAATCATTCACCAGACCTCAAAATATCAGAAAATAGTAAACAGACACAGTGCATCAAAATTCATACACTATGTCTACTAATGGAAAAGTGTGCAAAATATAAAATGAGCAAAATTAACAAATATTGGAATATTGAAAGTGCTAGTGCCAAGTGAAATTTCCCAGTGTGAAATATCAAAACTATTACACTTAAAACATCAGTAGATCAATATAGAAAAATGTATATAATGTGATCTAAGTTAAAATAAAGTGATCAGTGCTCCAAATGGAAAGTCTTTAAATAGTAGGCAATAGTCCTTTCAAGAATCCAGCATTCCAACTGTCATGTGTCAGTACTGCAAATCCTTATAGTATTAATGCTAGAAGAATGATGTTTGGTGTTGTTGCAGCAGAAGGGAGTTCCACAATATCATGCAATGTGCCCGGTGTCTCCACACATGCCCCCCCTTGTTATTTTAGTCACCAGAAATCTCCCCCCTCAAAGGGGTAAACAGCATTCACAGCTGCACCTGGCTGTATATGGATATCAAGGACCAGCCCTATGACATTTCTCCTTAACTTTCTTCCAATCCCCTGGAATCTCAATCATACCTCTTTTGTTCAAAAGCACAGTCAAAGGTTTGCCCTGGCGCCTTAGCTTTGGTCACTTTATATAAATTGTGCTATATTGATTCACTGATATTTTAAATGTAATAGGTTTGATATTTCACACTGGGTGCTGTCACTTGGCACTAGCACTTTCAATATTTGTTATTTTTTGCACATTTTATTTTCACACAATTTTCAATTAGTAGACACGGTGTATGAATTTTGACGCACTGTGTCTGTTTACTTGCACTATCATTTCTGATATTTTGAGGTGAATGATTGGTTCTACCATGATTGGATGGTTCTAACACTATAGAGTTATGCACAGAACAGCACCAAACCCATTTCCTGTTAAAAAATTCCACACCAGGGGTGTAAAACATTCCCTAAACTGTCTGAAACAAACAAAATAAATTGTCTTATGATACCGCAAGGGTTAGCTGTTTTTTTTTTTTATATCCGGGGGTCCGAATAAAGCAGTTTAAATCACCTGATACTCCACTCTAACAGATTCCCCTGTGCTGCTAGACTAGCCCCTGCAGCCTCTTCTCCCCTACACTCAAGATCTATGTAGGGACACTAGCCTTGTGCTAGAAGTGAGGATGTTGAGGAACAATCTACTGCCAGAGCATAGGGGAGTCTGTCTGCTGGGGCTCAGGTAAAAAAAAGTGCTCTTACCTAAACAAGCATTTTATTTTTGCATTGTGGGGTACAGAGTAGGACTTTTACTTTTCCCCGGATTGGAGAGGAAATAATAATGTGCTCAAAGAAATATGTACACTGTACCTTCTTTTTCTCCATACTTGTAAGAGTCACTATACCAGTCAGGCAACTAGCATTTTCAAGGGTCAATAATGGCAGCCTATGTGTTTCTGTTAAGACAATTTTCTTTAAGTAGCATTAGGAATTGTATGCGGGACAGCCAAGTACAAAGATTTGGTCTTGGTTGCCACATTTTCACATAAATATGTGATAACAAGTTCTAACCCCTTAGGCTCGGTTCACATTTGTGCGATGCTGGAACGCTGCGAATATGCAGCGTGATCCCGCATCGCATCCGCACCTCTGGCAGTTCACACTGCCATATGCGATATGCAGGGGGTGTCAATTAAATGTTAATGACACCCCCAGTTTGATCGCATATCGCAGTGCGATCTGCAAGTACGCACAGAATCGGATCGCACAAGTGTGAACCACTGTGCGATCTGATTCAACTGCGGCTCAAAAAAAGCCTCCTGTGCGTGTTTGGTGCGGATACAGTGCAAATTCAGCCATACAAAGTGTATGGCTGAACTCGCATCCGCACATCAGATCGCATGTAATTAGGAGCAGTGCGCTCCGAATAACATGCGATCTCCGCAAACGCGGAAGTGTGAACTGGCTCTTAAACTTTAATAAAATATGTTTTTGTTTTTCTCTTTACCTCCATTTGAAGAAATGGGTGAGGGAAAACAACTCAATAAGGACACAAACAGCAATACCTAGCATGAACCTAACATAAGTTCTAACCTTTCCTTACTCTATGTAAAACAAAATTTAAAAAGGTGTTGGCTGGAACTGGGCTTTAATTAGCTGCAGTATAAGTGCTCATTTACCTGTAATAGGCAAGCAAGCCTATGCCTAATCTATACCTATGATCTATGCCTAACTACATTGGCTGCATATAATGCTTCTGTGATGTCATTAGCTGCAGAATCTCTAAATGTAAGCTACCATTGTCACTAGGGGGCATAAGTCATTTAGGCAATGTAGAAGTGACTCCGTGGGATAATATAAAAATAATTATACTTCAGACCTGGATCTCATATATGTATTTTCCAGTTGTGTGTTCACATTACTTGCAACTATAGAACTTTGCAGAGAGAGAAACCTTAGCAGACATGTGGTGAAAAATAGGTGTGGTTACATTGGGTTAAAGTATCTCTAAATCCACATCATAAAAAATGATCAATACATGCTGTATTACATTCTGTTCATACTCATTCAGTCACTATGAGATTCAGTTTCTGTGTTCTTCAAAAAACCTGTTTGATGCTACTGTTCTCTATCTCCCCTTCTGTCCAAGACCCCAGTGCAGCTAGGAATTTTGCAGACTAGTGTTGGCAGCTCCGCACATGCTTAGTCTTCAGTGAGTTTCTATGCTGAGCATTTTCTCCCTATCGAATTTGAGCTGCTCAAGTAACTATAGAGTCACAAATGTGGCCGTGAACACAGTGGTAAACCACAGCCCACTCCCTCCCACTAACCAGCTAAACAACAGGGACAGGATAATACATGTAGATTGATGGAGGCTTCACCTCCCTCTTTTTCTAAGACACATACTGGAGGGGCGTGACACATCTGCCCACACCATGTTATTGCCAAAAAAAAAATAAAGATTTAATTTCAAATATATATTTGTATGGCAATTGAAACAGTTTATTGATATTATTATTTATTTTTACTTCCTGACCTTGCTCTGTGGATTTTGAGTTCCTGACCTCCGCTCGCCTCTGAGTATTCTCTGTCTGCTTCCCTAGTACTGACCTCGGCCTACTCCTGGACTTTATTCTGCCTGCTTCCCTGGTACTGACCTCTGCCTGCTACTGGACCTTGCTCTGCCTGCTTCCTGTCCACACTGCTGCCTCACCCTGTCTGACCCCAGCTCACCTTGACTATGTCTCAGTCCATGGCAATCACCTGCTACCAAACTACTGGCACTGGCGCTTCTTTGAGCCTTGTACTTGTGTCCCCACATTCATGGGTGTTTAGACCAGAGCCGCTAGGGAAGCCCTCGCATCAACTCAGCCTTCAACCAAGGTACAAGACATTATGTTAGTGGGTTTCAAAACATTTTCCTCAACCAGCATTGTGTCAGAAGGAGCCATGGTTTGTGTACGTCAATACGTCACTTCCGGGAACGGTGGTTTGAGCCGGTGGAACGCGGAAGCGGTCCGGCGAACACCTCTCAAGCTGACAGTGAACTCCCTAACTGTGAGTGGATGCTACGTTAATTCGGTTGACATAACATATGCTACGCAATGGAGGCTTATCCTTTATTTTAGTGACCGAGAAGTGTCGAGGCATCGGCTGAAAGAGTGTGGTAAGCAGCGGTGTTTTGGTGGGTCATCTATCGACGCCATACTTTGCTTGTTTATTTGGTTCTTTAATCACTACACGTGGTTTTTGGCATTATCAGCACTCGGCACTTTATATGTACAACATATGATGTTTACAGTATGGTACACTAAGCACAGCCCATAAATAGCACGTAGCACTTTATATTATATTATTTTATATTTTATTTTATATTATATCTTATTGCGTGCACTTTTAGCACTATATGCACTTTTCTAATTTGCACATGCACGATTTAAAGTGGTAGCGCCGGTTCCAACATTTTTGCAACTTTTTCTAGTCCCTAATACTGGTGTCAGTGGGAGCTTGGTCTTTAGCATTCTAATCTGTGGTAGTTTAGTCTCCTGCTTTTTTATCAGTGTGAGTTTAGTCCTTTATACCTGAGAGACACAGACTCCCTATCCTTTCTGTTTTCCAGTGCTGGAACTATCAAAGCACTTTTAGGCAGGTGGTCACTCTGGCTCACAATACTGTACTTGCAGAGAGCTACTGCTGGAATGTGTTGGAATGAGAGTTCAGCCCACCTGACTTCTAGGACAGTCCCTGCTTTTTGATATTGCCAAGTAAAAAAATAATGAATTGTAGTTTTACAACCAAAGTTCTTGAGAATTATTAAACCAGCCAGGATACATCAATACGCAGAAACAATACATAGATAATTATTTCCTGTAGTTACATAACGCATCATGGTCCTTTAATAGCTTAAACTGGATGACTGTATAAATATCAGCGCAGACAGCTTTAAACAATGCCAACATAAAGCACTCAGCATCTCTAATTATGTGTCAACACAGATCATAAAGAACTGCAGTGCTCTGACAAACTGAAAATTTTAGATATTTTTAAGTAGAGCAAAGGAACTAGAACTGCAAAGCAGCATTGTATAAAAACGCCGTGGGAAATAGCACAAAGCTTTGCTGTCTCACAAATGTCACAAGCTCTGTATAAGTAACATACTCAAATCTGCTGCGAAATCAGGAAAGAAGAAAGCAAAATATGTATTTGCAATTAGAGGGACAATAGTTTCTTAACTTTTTGTTAACTCTATAGCTTTATTGGTCCATCTTAGTCTTTATTAGAGATTTGAAAGGAGCTAAATGATGAACTAAATGATTGGTTACTGGTGTTTTGCATACACATACCCTACCTACAACTTTCTGAGATAAGAATGAGGGACACCTATTAGCAAAAGTATGTAGTCATAGGACACATCCCCTGCCACACATCCTTTAAAGGAGAATTGTACAAAAAAAATGAGTGGTTAAACCCACAAGTGCTTTTTTACCACTACTATTCCTTTATATTGGCTTTTGGCATTTAAAAATACAGCAATCTAGAAATAGGTTGAAAGGTTTAGCCCAGTAAACACTTTTTGATACGTTTGATAACGTCAGCTTTGATGAAACGCGTCTGGTCACGGAGTGCTGACGTCACCCGCTGCGTCCAGGCAGTACGGGCGGTAAGCCGACCGGCCGGCGGCTTAGCTTTTATTTATCCATATTTATGTGAGTTTATTTTGTTTTTTTTTACAATAAATATTTGTCTGGTTTTATGCTATCTCCATCTCTCATTTTATGACTATGATGCAAGCTGAGTTTATTTGAATTTGCTTCTGCTGTGGGACATCTCAAGGTCTTCAGGCTCCCTTTGGAAACAACATCCATCATCAGATTGCCCTTTGTGTTACATGCTGAGTCCTCACTGGTATCTGCTAATGGTGATATATGGCGACTGTGTCTTTACCTGAGTTGATCTGACGGTATCACTGCGAAAAATCAAGTGGTCCTTATCGAAGTGGTTCCTGGTATTTGAACTATCTACAGGCTCACCATTCCTGGCTGTGTGTGATAAGTTTATGGGCGTATTATTCACTAGTTTCTGGTAAGCAGAACACATGTGTTGGAAATCTTGCCTTTTCAGTGATAAAGAGGTATTCCTATGTGTATGTTCACTTATATACATAAAAGCTTCCATGAGCTCCAAGGCACAAATCTGCAGCCCACTAAATATTTACTTGTGTTTTTGGCTCCATGGGCTTCAATGGGATCTCATGATAATTAGTGGTTTTCAAGTGTAATCAACATGCCCCCTATTAGTAATTAGATTTTCTTTTTTTTTTCTTTTTTTTTTTTCATAATAGTGTTTCATTGACTAAAACGAAAATGATCACGCTCATGCTTGGATGTGAATGCAAGCTAAAGCTGACCATAGATATAAGACAATCATTGCTTAATCAAGACGATTTAATTCAGATGACGTTTTATTGTCTAGCATAGCAGTAGGCACTGTCGGCTAAGTGTTTCCTGGTAGAAAATGCCTGTGAAAAGTTAAGATTGAGTAATTAGGTCTAGCTACCAGGTAAGGCCTCATACACACCGGTTGCTTTGGCCATTTATCTTAGTCACCATTCCTCCTGGCAATGGCGGTTTTGACTGAAAAAACAATTGACAGTTGTAAACTCGTGAAACACATTTAGGCCCATCAAGCGATTGGGCTTTAATTTATTTCATTGGGCAGAATAATAATTGATTCTGTCCATTGAAATGAAATAATTGTCAAGGGCTACATGCATACAGCGTTTTTTCTGCCAAAAAACTTTTCTGATTCTGGTACTGGCAGTGGGTTTTTATGACTCTAAACTCCCCTGCATCTAAAGTCATTTAAATGCATATTTGTGCATGGATACATAGGCTAACATGCAGGGACATTAAGAGGCAGAAAAAAAAAATGCTAGACACCCCTAAGCATTAAAAACATCCAATGTGCATTATTTAGATTCAGAATACTTTATTAATCCCAAAAGGAAATTATGAGGCCTAAGTTGTGGACATTTATTTCACTCAAAGGCCAGTATTTACTGAAATACTGAGAAAACAAAAAGCTAATTTTCTCTGTATTCTCCAGGGGAGAAACCTAGGTGATACATACACTATACACTACCAGCCAGTGCTTCATACCATATAGACCAGGGACCAGGGGTACCCATCCCCCGGGCCGCGGACCAATGCCAGTCCATGGTCTGTTGATCATGGGGGCCCCGCAGCAGATGGTGAGATGGGATCGCAGTCTGCACAGGGCTATTGCAGACTACGGTCACCGGTAATCTCCTGCTGTGCAGTCATGCCTGTGTGTCCTCTCCCCGCTCCCCTGCCCTTCCAGCCAAGGATGTCATCCAATTAGCAGGCGGGGGCGGGAGGTGCTTCTGATTGAAAGAGTGGGAGTCCTTTCATATTAACAAGTGGGTAATCATCTGCTTGTTAACATGATAGGTTGGGCAGCTCCCACCCTCTGTGCAGATCTGCAGCTCCTCCCACCCCCTGCCAAGCTGAAAGGATGACATTGTCGCCAAAGCGGGTGAGGGAGCTGGGAGAGGACACACAGATTGATAACAGCCTCTGCCTGCCAAAGGTAGGAGTCCTGAGCAGGCGAGGCAGTGATTTAAATAGGGCAGGCATGATGTTAGAGAGTAAATCATTATAATCATTTAAGGGTAACTCCACTTTCTTGGGGAAAAAAATAGCAAATAAAGAAAAAACAATATAGCTTATACAAGTGCGACACAAATCATATTGTAATTGAATGTTATTAAAAAATGAGCTTTCCTTTTCAATCTGCAGCTGTTGTAATTTTCTGAAAATGCAATGCACTATGGCTACCTGGAGCTGTTCTGTACACAGAATGTGTACTAACCACACCCCAGAAACATCATTTCCTGCTTGTGGTGTGTGTAGTAAGGTTTCCAGGCCTGTGGCCTGATGTGGGTCTACCATTAGTACCGGAATCCTCTCCAGCCCATGTGAGCTGAGTCCCTGGGTGTGACATCTGAAGCTACGACAACTCCGGGAGTTAAAGGGGATGGGAGAAGGGAATGAGTGGGATACCCCTTTAGGCTCGAACTAATTACAATTGGGACTTTGATCCTGAAAATGCTGCAGTACACACTGCAACTTGATAGAAGATCCAGAATTGTGAAACTGTAGAACTCCTGACACTGTTATGCTGTACAATTCACTGAATACTGTCCCCCGCTTTGGCCAGCTTGAGGTAGCATGAAGTAGAACTCTGCAAATCTGTACTTGCAACTGACACACTCTATACAATTCAGGGCCCAGATGCAGATGCCCCCTTGACTGTAACTCTTCAGGGTCCACTGACTATGTACCCCCTTTGTAACTTCAGGTTCCTCAACCTAGTTACCCCCTTTGCAGCTAGCTGACACTGGATCCCAGAACCTCTTCCAGAGTGGTACACTCTGACTCTAGGCAGACCCCCAGGGGCAATCCTCAGTACCTGTGTAGGCTTCCCTGGGACTGGACCCCTCTCACTCTCTGCAGGCTCTCGGCATACCGAATCCCCTCAGCTCAACTCAGCACTCTCTGGACACTCAGGCGACACCCTGAGACATCCACCTTCCTCAGACAGGAGGAGAGACAGCCGCACTCTCCTTCCTGGGACTCTGCTCCCGCCAAAGACACCGTGCCACGCACTTCCCCCCAAACTTATACCCACTTCCAGAATCCTTTGCGGCATAATCTGCCTTCTGGGGTAGTTACAAGCTGGGATGTGTCCTCTGATTGGGCTTCCCACACTGCCCTATGAGAAGCCTCTCACAGGAGCCAGTGGGGATACTTCTTCCCTCAGCAGGCACATCTGGAAGCCCTGACACCCTAGCTGAATAAATCACAGCCCTGCTGTTAGGCAGACAAGGCCCACTATACATTTACCTAGCACCTACCTGTAGGGTGCTACATGTGATTGGCTGACCAATTTTCCCAGAAGTCTGCCTAAGCTACAAGTCAGATTTCTGACATCCACTACAACAAAAATGCCATTTTTGGTGAGATACTCCCAATAGGAACACATCTAAAGGGATGCAGGCTCAGCAGCTTTCCTTATTAGTGCTCTTAAGCTGCACAGCTGATAGATAATTATGAAACCACTCCCATTAGACCCACTCAGCACAGAGGCACAGAGGAACAAACAATGATATCTTCAGAATAACAAAAATTATGAATCTGCAACAAAGTTTGTTACAATCCTTGTAATGTACAGAGATCAACCAGAGGGGAATGATTTTTTTCTCAACAAAAGTGGAGTTACGCTTTAACCGGTTGCCGACTGCCGCACGACTATATACTGCGGCGGTCAGCCCCGGCCAGGCAGAGTGACGTATGGATACGTCACTCGCCTGTCACTGACTTGCGAGCCAATTGCGGGCGGGCGCGCGCCCGCCGCGGCTCGTTCACTGACAAGTCAGTGCGTGTGACCGGCGGACCCGATGTCCGCCGGCCACACTACGGTCGCTCTGGTGAAGGGAGAAAGGCGGAGCGGCTTATGTAAACAAGCCGCCCGTCATTCTCCCTGGTATAAAAATGAAGATCAGACGGTTCTACTATGTAGGACCGTTGATCTTTGTTTTTACACCAATAGCAATGTCCCTATACAGTTAGAATCACGCCCCCTAGGAAACACTTAACCCCTCCCTGTCCAATAAAGTTAACCCCTTCCCTGCCAGTGTCATTTTTGCAGTAACAGTGCATATGTATAGCACTGATTACTGCAGTAATGTCACTGGTAACCCCAAAAGTGTCAAAAATGTCAGTCAAGGGTCCGATCTGTCCGTCGCAGTACCGAAAAAAAATCGCAGATCGCCACCATTACGCGTTAAAAAAAACACCAAAAATGACAAAAATCTTTCCCTTTGTTAGTAAACGCGATAACTTTTGCGCAAACCAATCAAAATACGCTTTTTGCGGTTTTTTTACCAAACATATGTAGCATAAAACAAATTGGCCGAAAATGTTAAAAAATTTTGATTTTTACATTTTTTTTGGGGGGAATTTCATATAAAAAATTTGAAAAATATTGTTATTTTTGCAAAATTGACGTTCTTTTTTTGTTTATAGCGCATGATCAAAAAATCGCACAGGTGATCAAATACCACCAAAAGAAAGCTCTGTTTGTGGGAAAAAAAGGACGTCAAATTCGTTTAGGTACAGCGTCGCACGACCGCGCAATTGTCCGTTAAATTCACGCAGTAAAAAATCGCAAAAAACCCCCTGGTCTTTTAGCAGCCAAATCCTCCGGGGCTTAAGTGGTTAAAGTGCCCTTTACAGTGTGGTCCCCTTTATTTCACAGTGGCCCTTTACAGTGCAGTCCCCTTCACATCACAGCTCCCCATATACAGTGCACCCCCTTTACATTACAATGCCCCCTTTACAGAGCAATCCCCTTTACATCACAGTGCCCCATGTTACAGTAATGTAAAGTTGACTGCACTGTAAAGGGGCACTATGTAAAGGGGGGCTGTGATGTGAAGGGCAACTGAGGACACTGTGGGACTGCTTTAAAGAGAGAACTGTGATGTAAAGAGGGACCATGGACACTGATTTAAAGGGGAGACTGTGCTGTGAATGGGGGGCTGAGGACAGACTCATTCAATATTTCAATAATTGGCTGCCATGAAACCGGTCCCTGGTGCCAAAAAGGTTTGGGGATGCTGATATAGACCAGGAGAGAATGCAAAAAACACCTATTATTCAATTTATTGACCCTGCTGCTGCTGTATCTACTGATTGGTTGCTTAAATATTCCAGGGCAATCTCTGACCTGTTGACTATCTTTATCGCCTGCCACTTTCTCTCACTAACTGCAATTTCTATTTCTTCCCATCAATCTTCCAACCATGGGGTTAATAGTTTGAGCAGGTTCTGATGAAGGTTTTCACATTAAAAAACATATTTTTTTTTCATAAAAAGCATACTAGCAAAACTGTTTTACCTAAATGTGCAAATTATAGATGTGTAGTTTCTCAGTAGAAAATCCACAATGTTTTGTGACACCAATGTCAAGGGTGTAAATGTCTATTTGAAAAATAAAGATTTTATATAAATAATAAAAAGAAAGATTAAAGTGGTTGTAAAGGGTGAAAGTTTTTACCTTCATGCATTCCATGCATGAAGGTAAAAAACCTTCAGTGTGCAGCTCCCCCCTCAGCACCCCCCCCCCTAATACTTACCTAAGATCGATCCTGATCCAGAGATGTGCACAAGACCCGAGGCGGTCCCTGGTCTCTCCCTCATAAATAAGTGGTTTCATAATTATCTAGCAGCTGTGGCAGCTGCAGGACTCTAATGAGGATAGCTGCTGAGTCTGCATCCCTTTAGACGTGTTCCTATTGGGAGTATCTCACCAAAAATTAAATTTTTGTTGCAGGGGATCTGACTTGTAAATCTGACTTGCATCTTAGGCAGACTTCTGTGAAAATTGGTGAGCCAATCACACAAGCAGGAAATTATGTTTCTGGGGTGTGGTCTGTACACATTCTGTGTACAGAACACCTCAAGGTTGCCATATTGCATTACATTTTCAGAAAATTACAACAGCTGCAGATTAAAAAAGGAAAGGTCATTTTTAATAACATTCCATTACGATATGATTTGTGTCCCAATTGTATACGCTATATTGTTTTTTATTTATTTGCTGATTTTTTTCCCCCACAAAAGTGAAGTTACCCTTTAAACATAATTTTTCCTGTGCATTGCTATGTTGGAATACAAGCAGCCATACCAACAGACAGTCTGCTGACACCTTCTTCTTTTGTCACCAGTAGTAAAACTATGAAATCCAGTTGCTACTGAAATAAGCATATCAACAGGAAGTCCATACAAAATAGTCCACATGATGTGCTCAGTGCAATTAGAGAAAACATGAACACAACAATTTTCTAACAAAACAAAAAAAACAAAAAAACAACGCAATCCTACTTTACTATCAGGGCTATAGAAAACAAAGTATTGTGTCACGTACCTGATTGCAGAGTCTGACCTGCAGAGGAAGGTCTCTCATACAACTCTGGCTCAGAAATCACTGATAGTGAAACAATAACCGCAAGAGCATGGCGAGGTAAGAGTGCCTATGATCAGTCCAGTAGTCTACGTAAGCAGTAGCCGAAAATTCACTGGAGGAATGCTAGGGGACAGAACAGCTGACAGCAAGCAGATGTGACAGTAGAATGCACGTGCCCACGTGCGTGCACTTCTATGCACGTCTGTGGGCAACTGCCCGGCCAGCGCATGTGCATATGTATGCGCCTCAGAACTCTGTATGTGCTATAGCAAAGCCTTCCCTGACATGTTGTTTTGTGAAGGTTTTGTTTTACTTTAAAATGGTTCTGACTTGAAATCAAAAGGTTTACTATCTTATAGGGAACATGTAGAAAAGTTTATTATGGCTTAAAATTGTGCCTATAGCCGCATAGGTGTAAATCTTCAGTATAAGAACCTCTGACTACATCTCACAAGATTCACTGATGTCACTGCAGTGCTTCTCACTATACTTAAAGTGAATGTACAGGTAGACAGTCTGTTGTTTCACTGAACACTGCTTTTGTTCGGAGCAGGAACTTGTTTATTCCTTTTGAGGCATAGACAAAAACATGAACTCACAAATGTAACACTGCCATCTAGTGGTCATACAATGTAATAGGCACACAGTAATGACATACAGTGGTTGTTGCTGATTAAATACAAACCTTGTATGGTAACACCCCCACTCAACAACTACTATCTATGTCAATCCCATTTCTGATCTAAGATCCACAAATCTGGTTCTAGCTGGTGGCTTTGTCAAAGCATCAGCAATCATTTTTTCCGACTCACAATACACAAGTACAATCACTTTCTGATCAACTAAGTCATGAATGTAATGATGTCTGACATCGATGTGCTTGGTTCTTCCATTAATTTTCTTACTTGTTGCAAGCTTAATGCAAGCCTGATTGTCCTCAAATAAGGCGGTAGGTTCTGATGTTGCTTCTCCAAGATCCTTGAGTAATTGCTGTAACCACACAACTTCTTGACTGGAATGAGCTTCAGATATGTATTCAGCTTCTGTAGAGGACAATGCCACTGACATCTGTTTCTTGCTGGACCATGATATAGGACTGTCGCCCAATTTTAATAAGTAACCACTTGTGGATTTGCGTGTGCTGTGATCACCTGCCCAATCGGAGTCCACATATCCTACGAGGTTTAAACTACCACTTGCTGACAGTTTCAAATTTAAGTCTTTTGTCTGTTTCAGATATCTCATAACTCTTTTGATCGCATTCCAGTCTCTTTGATGTGGTTTATCAACTCGCCTGCAAAGAAGAGACACGCTGGCTGCAATGTCTGGACGTGTAGTGGTTGCAATGTAGAGAAGTGCCCCCACTGCTTGTCTGTATTGTTCATTGGATGTGAGAAGATCATCTTCTCCTTCTAACTTTGGATAGACTGTATCCATAGGTGTGCTTGCTCCTTTCGCCTCTGTCATGTTGAATTGCTGAAGAATAGATTCAATTTTTGCACTCTGATTCAACAGGAAACTTCCATCTTTCTCACGCTGGATGTCAGTTCCAAGATAATATGTCACTTCACCTAGATCTTTAGTTTCAAAGTGCTTGTTGAGTACTCCTGTTAACTTTGCAATTTCATTGTTGTTTTTGTGAGCAATGATCAGGTCATCTACATAAATTAGCAGATACATCCACTCAGTGTCTACTTGTTTAGCATATAGGCACGGATCAGCTTTGCTTCTTGTAAATCCTTCATTTAGTAGAACTTGATTAATCTTCAGGTTCCATGCTCGAGCTGATTGTTTAAGGCCATAAAGAGATTTATTCAACTTGCAGACAAGATGCTCTTGTCCCTTTTTCAAATATCCTTCTGGCTGTGACATATAAATTTCTTCTTCAATATCACCATTAAGAAAAGCTGTCTTAATATTGTGATGTTTCACAATCATTGTACGCATGGCAGCCACTGTCATTAGTGTTCTGAATGTACTTTGTTTAGCAACTGGAGCAAAAGTAGCATCATAGTCCTCACCGAACTTCTGTGAGTAACCTTTAGCAACCAGCCTTGCCTTGTACCGACAGACTTTCCCTTCAGATTTACATTTGGTTTTAAAAATTATTTACATCCTATGGTATGTTTACCTTGAGGTAGCTCTGAAAGTGTCCATGTCTGGAGATCTTTGAGTGATGTCATTTCTTCATCAGCGGCTTTATTCCATACTTGTTTCTCATGCATTGGCAGTTTCTGCATCTCTTTCCATGAACCTGGTTCAGTTTGAACAGCTCTGCGAGCTATGTAAGAGAAACGTTCAGCTGGAACACCTTTATTGATTCTGGTTGATTTTCTGACTGAAGGTATTTCTGGTTTAGTTTCAGGTTTTAAATCTTCTGCAGAAATTTCTATTTCTGTATCACTTTCCTTATTTTCTTGAGTGACTGATGTTGATTCTTTCTCAGTTTGAATAGTTTGTTCAAACTTTGAGCACACAGAACTTTCATCAATAATTACACTTCTGCTGACTGTTACTTTGTTCGTGTCTTGATGTAAAATCCTGTATCCTTTTTGAGATTCACTGTACCCCACAAGTGCACCTTCTTTTGCACATGCATCCCATTTTGTACATTTTTCTTTTGGAATGTGTACATAGGCTTTACTTCCAAAAATTCTGATGTGTCTTAAATCTGGTTTCCTTTTGTTCCACAGTTCATATGGAGTTTTTGTTGTTGCTTTTCCCGGCAAACGATTTTGAAGATAACATGCAGTTGTGATAGCTTCTCCCCAGTATGTAGTTGGCATATCAGCATCAAATAGCATGCTCCTCCCACTTTCACACAGTGTGCGGTTCATTCTCTCTGCAACTCCATTTTGCTCTGGGTTATATGGAACTGTTGTCTGGAACACAATTCCATGCTTCCTGAGAATGGCTTGTGTTTTACCACTTGTATATTCTGAGCCATTATCTGTTCGTAGCACTCTGGGCATTCCGCCAAAAATATTATTTACTTGAGCGAGATACTCTTCTAATTTCTCTGGCACTTCATCCTTATTGTGAAGTAGAAATACTGTGGTATATCTGGAGTAATCATCAATGAAGGTCAGGAAGTACTTTTTCTTTCCTGGAGTCATAGTTTTCATTGGACCACAAAGATCTGAATGTATTAAGTCCAGAGGTTTTTGGGATTTGCTGTTGGTCTGCTTGGGAAAAGGTGTCCTTGCCATTTTTCCTTTAATACAGCTTGCACAAATCATTATGTGATCACATGGATTAATCTTAATACCACTTGCATAGTTATTCTCAACTATTTTCTTTATTGTATCAGAATTTCTGTGCCCCAATCGTGCCAAGTGTGGATGCAGTTTGAATGTTTATCCTCTTTGGCTATTTTAACCATTTCACTGCAGTTCAGCTGATACAGTTCATCTATGATTTTAGCCTTTGCAAGCAAGCAATCCCCTTTTGTTATGATACAACTGTCACCCTGAAATGTGACTACATTGCCTTGGTTAGTGAGTTTCTTTACTGACAAAAGGTTGCTTTCAAGATCTGGCACATACAGAACATTCCTCATGTGGATCTTTTTAGTGATATCTGGAGAGATAGGACAGTATAGAAAGCCATCTCCTATTCCCACTGATTTCATAAATTGTCCATTAGCTGTAGTTATGCCTTCTGTTTTGCTTTCATCAAGCTGAGTGAAGAAACTTCGGTCATTTGTCATGTGACTTGTAGCACCTGAGTCCACACACCATGCTTGCACAGAGGTGACACCATTTTTGGATCCGAATGCATACTCCTTTGTTTCTATGACATTCTTAGCTTGTTGCAATGCACTTTGTTTTTGCATTCTAGCTTTCCAGATTCTACAATCTGCTTTTAGGTTTCCTGGTTTCTTGCACACAAAGCATTCCTGCTTTTCTAGCTGCACGTTACTGTGTTTATTTTTGTCTTTAAAGCTGTCTCTGAACACACACACTCACATTACTCATGCTTTCAGTTTTGCGCTTGTATTCATCCACAAGCTTGCCTTTAACATATTCCAGTGTCAGATCATCATCTGGACGTGCATCTAGTGCTGTGACAAGTGTCTCATAACTTTCAGGAAGTCCACTTAATAACAGCGCTGCAACATGGAAATCTTTTATCTCTTCTCCAATCCCTCTCAGTCTCTCCACCATCTCTAAGGTCTGTCTTATATAGTCCTGCATGTCCTGGTCTTTCTGTAGCTTAGTCTGATAGAGCTTTCTGATTAAATACAGTTTATTGCTGAGATTAACTCTTTCATGTGCTTTCTGTAACTCTTCCCACATGTCTTTAGCAGTCTGACAGTTACATATATGTATGATTTGATCATCATCTATGCACAGGGAGATTGTGCTCTGTGCTTTCTGATCTCTGTCTAACCACTCCTCTGTGGGCTGTCAAGGTCTTGGTTCATTTATACATTTCCACGTACCTTCTCTTATAAGCAGCATTTTCATCTTGAATTTCCAAGATTGGTAGTTCTGATTTGTCAGATTTGCAATGGAGAACTTCGCTGAGGGGATGGCAGCAGCCATTTCTGCTGTTCGTCTTTCTGTTGCAGTCTCCTGCACTTACTTGCTTTAGCTCACTGTATCTGGCTATATCCGGGGGTAATCTGTATTATATCCTGGGCTTCTGTAACATGTCCTGGGCCCATAACCTGTTAGACATAACCTTTTGGAGCTAAACAAAGTACAGGTAGACAGTCTGTTGTTTCACTGAACACTGCTTTTGTTCGGAGCAGGAACTCGTTTATTCCTTTTGAGGCATAGACAAAAACATGAACTCACAAATGTAACACTGCCATCTAGTGGTCATACAATGTAATAGGCACACAGTAATGACATACAGTGGTTGTTGCTGATTAAATACAAACCTTGTATGCTAACAGGGGGGGGGGGGGGGGGCTGGCTTTCCTCCAAGCAGCTGTCTTGGCTGTATGTGTTTGCATTCCCAGTGCTGAACAGCAAGAGAAGATTGCTAACACGATGCACACACTTTCTAAATAATGTATAAAGTTGAAGACAGCAGATTTGCATCTAAAGCTTTTGTAGGGAGATTTATTTAATCCCCCTGTACCATCTGAGGCTGTTTATTTCACTACATACAGTATATGTAAGGGTTTATATCCACTTTAAGGAACTGCAAAGCTGGTATCTTTCTGCTTCTTTCATTATGTGGATCTGGGCTTTCTAAACTGTTCCTGCTGGTTCTTCATTAGTTCTCCATCAAGTCATTCGATTACCAGTCCTCACAGAAACAGATTTGACAGAAAGTAAGTTCTGCCTCTACAAAGTTGTCCATCTTCATCTAGAGACATATTTCAGAACAGGTCAGTAATAAGGAAAAAGTCAGTTGCAAAGAGCTTTCAAAAAATACTAGTCCAATGCTTTTTATTGGGCACATCTTCCACGGTCCATGTCCTCTTTAAGTGTTAGTGATTGCCTCAGTATTAAAGAAACTTAGCATTTTCACTGGTTCCCTGTACTAAAAGCACCCCCCAGCCAAAAACTACAAACACCATTCTCCCTTTGTAATAGAAATTACCACTTTAAGAAGGAACTAGGAGAATGGCAAGTTCTTGGATTTGTTTTATAGTACAATTGGACGCACCTTCCATAACTTGAGTATAGGGCCAAGGCTGCAATACACTTTGAAGAATTTGGTAGAGATGCCATTCAATCTTTAGTAATGAAGGACTGGAACATTTTTGCTTTTTTGTAGAATACATTTGGCAAAGTCTTGGGGCATAAATTGAGCATCTTCTGTGCTAGGATAAGGTCAAGGAGAATAAAAAACAGAATTAGCTATAACTTGGCTTTGATTTGTGTTGGTGAAAAATGTGAAATATGTTTGCCTGGATTATGAAAGAGCAGATATAAAGCATGACAGGATGAATTTGTTGTGGATAAAATTCTGTTTGGATTTTCTCCAGAGCCGCCTTGTAGAAAGGGTACCAACATGAAGTAAATAGATTTTCAATAATGATTGTTTGCTTAATAAAGGTTGGGCATGGATCATGGAGAGCATTTGCATTTTAAGGGAACACACATCTTAGACAAGTAGACTAATATAGGTTTATTTTTTAACAAG
Source organism: Pelophylax lessonae (assembly GCF_965119305.1). Taxonomy (NCBI): domain Eukaryota; kingdom Metazoa; phylum Chordata; class Amphibia; order Anura; family Ranidae; genus Pelophylax; species Pelophylax lessonae. The sequence continues at coordinate 162,232,763 of NC_138770.1, read as the reverse complement.
CTTATTTATTAAAGGGTTTTTATGAAAACTGTAAAGTACACCGGTATTTAGTTTTGTAAAGGAAGGGAACTGTAATAAGTGAAGAAATTTACAAGACCTGAACTTAAACCAGCTTGCAGATTTCAGATGTGGGAGAATACTCATCATCATTCTGTTGAGTAATATGCCAAAACCAGCTTTAGTGCCCCAGTGTTCTAAAATTATCAGTCAATTACACTTAGCATATTGAAAAGTATATCTTATATATATATATATACAGTGCTTTGCAAAAGTATTCGGCCCCCTTGAACTTTTCAACCTTTTGCCACATTTCAGGCTTCAAACATAAAGATGTAAAACTGTAATTTTTTGTGAAGAATCAACAACACGTGGGACACAATCATGAAGTGGAACGAAATTTATTGGATATTTCAAACTTTTTTAACAAAAAAAAAAACTGAAAAATTGGGCGTGCAAAATTATTCAGCCCCTTTACTTTCAATGCAGCAAACTCTCTCCAGAAGTTCAGTGAGGATCTCTGAATGATCCAATGTTGACCTAAATGACTAATGATGATAAATAGAATCCACCTGTGTGTAATCAAGTCTCCGTATAAATGCACCTGCACTGTGATAGTCTCAGAGGTCCGTTTAAAGTGCAGAGAGCATCATGAAGAACAAGGAACATACCAGGCAGGTCCAAGATACTGTTGTGGAGAAGTTTAAAGCTGGATTTGGATACAAAAAGATTTCCCAAATATATATATATTCTATCTATCTATCTATCTATCTATCTATCTATCTATCTATCTATCTATCTATCTATCTATCTATCTATCTATCTATCTATCTATCTATCTATCTATCTATCTATCTATCTATCTATCTATCTATCACTGAAGACACATCAGATCTCAATGGGGAAATTAGGAAAAATATCATGCTGGATATCTATATTAATATGGACTAGGTAATGTGTTAGGAATGAAAGAATGTCACATCATTTGATGGAAATGATCAAACTACAAACACCGTAAAAATCAAAGTGAAAAAATGATGCAGCAGGATAGTTCATTTTGCTGAAATTTCATTGCAACAACTCAAAATGGTACTCAGTAGTTTGTATAGCCCCTCACATGCTTGTATCCATGCCTGACAACTTCGGGGCATGCTCCTAATGAGACGACAGATGGTGAACTGGGTATTTCCTCCCATATCTAGACCAGTGCATCACTGAGCTCCTGAACAGACTGAGGCGCATGCTCCTAATGAGACGGGGCATGCTCCTAATGAGACGACAGATGGTGAACTGGGTATTTCCTCCCATATCAAGACCAGTGCATCACTGAGCTCCTGAACAGACTGAGGTGAAACCTGGTGGCATCAGATGGACCAAAACATAATGTCCCAGAGGTGTTCTAATGGATTTAGGTCAGGCGAGCGTGGGGGCCAGTCAATGGTATAAATTCCTTCATCCCCCAGGAACTGGCTGCATACTCTCGCCACATGAGGCCGGGCATTGTCGTGCACCAGGAGGAACCCAGGACCCACTGCACCAGCTTAGGGTCTGACAATGGGCCCAAATATTTCATACCAATACCTGATAGCAGTCAGGGTATCATTGTCTAGCCTGTAGAGATCTGTGCCTCCCCAGACAATCACTGCCCCACCACCAAACTGGTCATGCTGAACAATGTTACAGGCAGCATAACGTTTACCACCGCTTTTCCAGACCCTTTCACTTCTTTCACGTGCTCAGGGTGAATCTGTTCTCATCTGTGAAAAGCACAGGGTGCCAGTGGCAGACCTGCCCATTCTGGTGTTCAATAGCAAATGCCAATCGAGGTCCATGGTGCCAGGCAGTGAGCACAGGGCCCACTAGAGGATGTCAGGCCCTCAGACCACCCTCATGAAATTGGTTTCTGATTGTTTAGTCAGGGACATTTACACCAGTGGCCCACTGGAGGTAATTTTGTAGGGCTCTGGCAGTGCTCATCCTGTTCCTCCTTGCAAAAAGAAGCAGATTCCGGTCCTGCTGATGGGTTAAGGACCTTCTGTGGCCCTACCCAGCTCTCCTAGAATAGCTGCCTGTCTCCTGGAATCTCCTCAATGCTCTTGAGATTGTGCTGGGAGACACAGCAAAACTTCTGGCAATAGCACGTATTGAGGTGCCATCCTAGAGGAGTTGGACTGCCTGTACAAACTCTATAGGATCTAGGTATCACCTCTAGGGATGATCGAACTTTTGAAAAGTTCGGTTCGACCAGAACACCCAAACTTCCCAAAAGTTCGGCCCGGATTTCAGAACCCCATTGAAATCAATGGGACCTGAACTTAGGTAATCAAAAAAACACAATTTTGAAGCCCTAAAACCCAATAAATGCCCCTAAAAAGTGCCTAGGGTTCTGGGTCATGCCCCAGGGACTATTAATCACACAAAAAAGTTCCTAAAAATTGTCATTTTTGATAGAGAGCCAATTATTGAAACAATTATTGAAAAAAAAATGAGATTTCTTTGAATTTAGTGTCTGGGGGGTCTAAAAAGTGTACCTGTGAAGTTTCAGCTCCTTAGCATGTCCAGAACCAGGAAAAAAAGGTTGTTTGCATTACAATTAATATAGAACAGGGATATGGCTCCGATATTTTCACACCTTGCCGGTTTTGTAGCAAGCGTTTTTTTGGGCATTTTTTGGGGGTTATTGGAGGCAGGCATAACATCAGAACTTCTGTGTAGGGGTATATATACACACACACTTATATGTATATATACACATACACATATATAGGTGTGAAAGTAGCAGAACACTATACTTGTGCTAATGAAATAATTAACACCAATATGTCTCCGCTCCTATCACACCTATATATGTGTATGTGTAAAATACATATAAGTGTGTGTGTATATATACCCCTATACAGAATTTCAGATGTTTTGCCTGCCTCCAAAGACTCTCAAAAAATGCCCAAAATTTTTTGGGGTCTTTGGAGGCATGCAAAACATCTGAACTTCTGTATAGGGGTATATATACACACACACTTATATGTATATATACACATACACATATATAGGTGTTATAGGAGCGGACACCTATGCCTGTTAATTATTTCATTAGCGCAAGCATAGTGTTCTGCTACTTTCACACCTATGTATGTGTAGGTGTATATATACATACATGTGTGTGTATATATACCCCTATACAGAAGTTCAGATGTCATGCCTGCCTCCAAAGACCCCAAAATAATGCCCAAAAAAATCTGCAATAACACACCTGGGCGTTTTTTTTTTTGGCGCAGGCGTTTTTTTGGGCATTTTTTTGGGGTCTTTGGAGGCAGGCAAAACATCTGAACTTCTGTATAGGGGTATATATACACACACACTTATATGTATATATACACATACACATATATAGGTGTGATAGGAGCGGAGACATATCCTTGTTAATTATTTCATTAGCGCAAGCATAGTGTTCTGCTACTTTCACACCTATGTATGTGTAGGTGTATATATACAGACATGTGTGTGCGTATATATACCCCTATTCAGAAGTTCAGATGTCACGCCTGACTCCAAACATGTCCTCAAAAAAGCCCTATGAACGCCTGCAGCAAAAAGCAGGCTGACCGGCGAGAAGCTATATCGCTGTTCTGTAAGTGACCTAAGAGAAACAATCTTTTCTCTATAGCGGTCACCCTGACATGGAAGGGTTTGGTCACCCTGCCATAGCAGTCAGAGTCAGTTAACCCTACACTACACTACGGTCACCCTGGCACTTAACACTTTCCCTACAGAAACTAGATTATTAAAGCTAACTAAGGTGGAAAATAGCACCCTAACTACACTAGATATCCCTTTCCTCACACTAAAAATTGCTAAATGACACTTTGAAGCAGAAGTAACAGAGCTGCTTCCACTCTCTTCCACGTCCCTGTATTACAATGCTAGGAATTTGGCGGGCTATCTTATATACTGGGGGGCGTATTCACTAATGATTGGCCTCTGGACCCCCTAGTCACTCCAATCACATTCCTAGCATTCTCCTGCCCCCTCAATTGGCTTTTACTGATGGTTCTGGTCCAATCACAGGCTTTTAAAGCCCATTTCCTGTCCCAATGCATTTTGGTTGGTTCTGGTTGCCGAATTCCGAACTTTTTCAGCAAAAAGTTCGGAATTCGGCCGAATTTCGAACATCCAATGTTCGGGTTGAACCGATGGTCGACCCGAACCGTTCGATCATCCCTAATCACCTCATGCTTTCAGTAGTTACACTGACCCTAGTAAACAAAAAAACTAGTGAAAAACAGTCAGAAAAGGTGAGTAGGGAAAAGAAATGTCAGTGGCCTCCATCTGTAAAACCATCCCTGTTTTGGAAATGGTCTCATTGTTGCCCATCTAGTGCACCTGTTTTTAATTTAATGAACACCAAAGCAGCTGAAACAGATTAACAACCCCCTGTGCTACTTAACTGACCAGATAAATATCCCAGGAGTTTAATTGACTTGATACTATATTCTGAATAAAACGTGTCTCTCTTTAACTTTTTTGAGCTGTGTGTGTGTGTGTGTGTGTGTGTGTGTGTGTCCTCGGATCCTGACGCCCAATGTGAATGAGTATGGGGTACATTGTAAAAAAAGAAGTGTAGTGTTACAAAAACAAGAGACAGTTTTTGACAAGTCCTTTATTAAAAATAGTGTCTTCTTCCTCCGGTCTTCTCCCTCCGGCGTTTCTTCTCCCTCTTCTCTCTCCAGGGGTTTATTTTTCCTCTGCTATCTTCTACCTCCGATCTCTTCTTCCTCTGCTATCTTCTCCCTCCAGTGTTTATTCTCCTTCTGCTGATTTCTTTCCCCTCTCAGCTCTCTGGCAATGTCTTCTTCGTCTGTCGCTGCTGACCCGCAAAAAATATCTTCTTTTAACACTGGCTGCCACTGTTGTGTCAGCTCCCGTTGTCTGCCATTTCTTTTAGCCATGGGGCTATATAAGAAACTCCAGACAGCGGAGGAAGACCGTGTTTTTTATTTTTAGCGGCGGACAAAGAAGACATCACTGGAGAGCTAAGAGGAAAAAGAAACCAGTGGAGGGAGAAGAAACCACCGGAGAGAAAAGGGGGGAGAAGCAATACCAGAGGGAGAAGACAGTGGAGAGAGACGTCTGGGGGAAGAAGACATCATTTTTAATAAAGGACTTGTCAAAACCATCTCTTGTTTTTTGTAACACTACACTTTTTTTTTTTTTTGGTGAATGGGTAGGGGTACAGTGTACCCCATACTCATTCACATGGGGGGGGGGGGTCAGGATCCAGTGCCCCTTCCTAAAGGGGACTTCCAGATTCGGATAAGCCCCCTGCCTGCAGATCCCCACAACCACCACCAAGGGTTGTCGAGAAGAGGCCCTTGTCCCCAACATGGGATCAAGGTTCTGTAGGGTGGGGGGGCACCCAAAGCACTCTCCCATGTTGAGGGCATTCGGCCTGGTATGGTTCAGGAGGGGAGGAAGGGGAGGGTCTGGTATGGATTTTGGTGGGACCCCACACCATTTTTTTTTTAAATTTGGCGTGTCATCTCCAAATCCATGCAGTCTGGTATGGACTTGGGGGAGGGGGGCATGCTGTTTTTATCATGATTTTGTTTTTGCCGCAATTTTTTTTACATTCAGCTGTCATCAGTGAACCCCGATGACAGTTAATGACTCAACAGTTGTTAAGGATGCAATAGCCGGCTTCCCAGCCCGCTCCTTAGCAACCAGCTATATACAGTGTTTAACCACTTCTGGACCGGAAGGATTTGCCCCCTTAATGACCAGGCCATTTTTTTGTGATTCGGCACTGCATTAATTTAACAGACAATTGCACAGTCCTGCGACTCTGTACCTAAATAAAATTTATGTTCTTTTTTTCCCACAAATAGAGCTTTCTTTTGGTGGTATTTGATCACCTGTGCGATTTTTATTATTTGCGCTATAAACAAAAAATTTGTTTTTGATTTGACATTTCCAGAAAAAAACAAAACAATATTTTTCACTTTCTGCTACATAACACCCCCCAAAAAAAATAAAAAAAATAAAATCAAAATGTTTCATCCTTTTAGGCTAATTTGTATTCTGCTACATATTTTTGGTAAAAAAAAAATCACAATAAGTGTATTTTGATTGGTTTGCACAAAAGTTATCGCTTACCATCCTTCTCTTTCAGCGGGGAGCGATTGCGGGTGCCTGGCGGCAATCGTGGCTGCCTAGTGGTGGCGGGAGCGCGCTGCCAGTGGCGGGCACTCGCCTCCCAGCACCACACGCGCAACCAAAATATGGCTTTGTCGGTTCGCGCAGGAGAGGCTGCCTGCAGCAGTAAATGTGTGGCGGGTAGTCTTAATGTGGTTAAAGGGAAAAAAATGCAAAAAGTAAAATGCATCAAAAATCGCTTTACAAACACAATACTTGCGTTTCTGGTGTGATTTCATTGATGTCTATTACAAGCAAAACATGGGGAAAAAAAAGTCCCCTGGCCTTTTCCAAAAATGTACCGGCTGCAAAATGCATAGATGTAAATCATAGGAAACCATGTTAAATAGACCGTAGTGCATTTCTGCAAACGCACTAAAAATGCATAGGTGTGAACGTAGGGTTAGTAAAAAGACAATAACTAAAACTAAATTGAAAATTGACGACAAAATTAACACTGTACTACCCCATAAGGATAAGTAGGGGGCATCTAATAAGCTGCTGAAAGAAAAAAATTAAAAAGAAAAAAGCTTGTCTTATTTTTTTCCTAACCACTTGCCAACAGCCCTAAAGCAGATTTAATGCTACAGGGTGGCTGCTCTGCACAGAATCATGTATATATACGTGATCTTGCACTTCCGGGTTTTGGGCACGAGTGTGCGCTGCCGGTGGCTCGCTCCTGCTGTGATGTTATAGAATTTTAGGAACATAGCAGGTGGTTATATTAATTGTATCCATTGTGATCAATAAAATTGCACAAATATTTTTACTCTGTATCCCTTGCCATTTATTTGTTAACAGAGTAGCTTATTTTTCCTGCATCTATGGAGGGTAATTTTAGGAGTACACAGCAGGAGCTGATAAGTGGGTCTGCCTATGTAAACAAGGCAGATTGTCATTCTGTCAGTACAAAAGGCATGGATCCTGTGTTTCTGTAAAGCACAAACACCGATCAATGCCTTCCACTAGTAAAAGCACCTCCCCCACTAATCTGAAACATTAGCTAGGTACGCAGTTAACCCTTTGATTGCCCCTGATGTTAACCCCTTCCCTGCCAGTGTCATTAGCACAGTAACACTGCAAATTTTTTTTTTTTAGCACTGATCACTGTAATAATGTCACTGGTCCCCAAAAAACTGTCAGTTAGGTGTCCGATTTGTCCTCCGCAATATCGCAGTCCCGCTATAAGTTGCTGATTGCCGATATTACTAGTAAAAAGAAAAAAAGGATAGATAAATAAATAAAAATATCCCATAGTTTGTAGACGCTATAACTTCTGCTCAAGCCAATCAATATACGTTTATTGGGATTTTTGTAACCAAAAATATGTAACAAAATACATATTAGCCTAAATTAATGAAGGAATTCGATTTTTTTTCTGTGTTTTAGAGCAGAACGTAAAAAATATTGTTCTTTTTTTTTTGTTTTTATTTGCTTTTTTTTTTTTAATTGCTGGTCATTCTTTGTTTATAGCGCAAAAAAAAAAAAAAAAATGCAAAGTTGATCAAATACCACCAAAAGAAAGCTCTATATGTGGGAAAACAGGACATAAATGTTATTTGGGTACTGTGTTGCACGACTGTGCAATTGTCAGTTAAAATAATGCAGTGCCGTATTGCAGAAAATGGCCTGGTCAGGAACCAGGGTAAACCTTCTGGAAGTGAAGTGGATGGTTAATTTAATCTTGGTAATATATTCAGGTAATATGTGCAATGGCATTACAGCCAATAGAGTTTTATTTTTTATTTTATACACTGCAGTTCTGTTTGTCAAAAAGCAATATTTTTGTTTGTTTTCGATTCTTAGTTTTATTTATAAAGACATTTTATATCACAAGGGCTAAGCCCCCGTTCACATAGGGGCGACGCTACTTCGCACCGCGACCTCGGAGCGGCCGCCACGGACTTCATAACATTGAAGTCTATGGCGGTCGCCTCCTGGTCGCCCCAAAGAAGCTCCGGACCCTTTTTCTAAGTCAGAGCGACTTGTGTCGCTCCTATTAGAACGGGTCCGCAGCTTCCCTATGGGAGGCGACCTACGGCGACCTGTGAGGTGACCAGGTCACCTCATAGGTCGCCTTAGTGTGAACGGGGGCTAAATCTGTGTCTGTAGTGCATGTTCAAACCGTAATACTATTAATGATAACATGTCGACTAAAATACAAGTAAAACTAAAACCATTCAGATGACTAAAATACAACTAAAACTAAAATGGCATTTTAGTCAGAAGACTATGAGTAAAACTAAATCGAAATTTTGACCTTAAAAGTCACACTGGTGTTTGAACAGCTTTATTTAATTTTTGTAAAATTCCTTGAGAAAAGGCTTTCCCTAAATTCCCTAAATAGCTTAACAACAAAGTGTCTTAGCAAAGTTACCCTTATCATACTTGCCTTTTTCATAGAGAATACACAACCCTCTAAACACTTTAATAAATAAGCAGCTTCATGTTTTGAAATTGCAGCAGGAAAAAAAGACTCATTCAACAATTTAACAAGTCCACAGCTTTCTCAATTAGAAGTACACTTGTAACACAAACTCTGCATCTTCATTTAAATGTTCTTCAGCATCTCAGCACGGTGATCAATAATCAGCAAATTAACTTCTGCAGACATCTAGTGACAGTAGAGAAAAGCAAATCACAGTTGCCTGATACTGATTTTCTTTTTCTAACCGTATTTTTAAAATGGCATTTCATAGAAGGTTGCATTGATACATAGATCTGACTAGTCAAAACTGGAAGACAGCAAATGTTTAACTTTGCCCACAGAAACCAGATTCCAAAAAGCTTCTTTTACAGGTCAGTTTACAAACTAAAAATGTTGATTGATTTAAAGGACAATGCTGTCTGATGTTTTATTACAAATGTAAAGATATGTCACTTTGCCCAATTTATGCGGATTCTCATATTAGCTCACCCCCTGACTAGGGATGGGCTCAGGTGTATTCGGATCCTAGTTCCAACCCACCTGAGCAATCCCATCAGGAACTCATCACTGCACACCGCCAATCATAGGCAGCGAGCCATATCCCGGCCCGAAGCTGCACATACCATTGCTCTGATTAGGCTGCTTATGTGAAGTGATGGCTTCCTGATGCAATTGCTCAGGTGGGTTGGGACAAGGATCTGAATATACCTGAGCCCATCCCTACCCCTGCCTTACTTATACCCACCCTCACCACACTCCCTCTAGCTCTGTTGCCTTATAAGAGACATTACAAATACCTGTAACTCCTGGGCATGGGGAGTGTGTGACCTCACAAACCGAAAGCTGGCCATACATGGATCAAAAAAGTATAAGTGGGCTTTGGGGTGGGCTAGTATGATACTCTGGGGGAGATTTACTAAAACTGGAGCACTTAGAATCTGGTGCAGCTGTGCATGGTAGCCAATCAGCTTCTAATTTCAGCTTGTTCAATTAACAGCATTTTGCTGTCTTACGCCTGGGCCACTTTTTGCGATTCAGCGCTGTGCGACTTTAACTGACAATTGCGCGGTCGTGCGACGCCATACCCAAACAAAATTTTCGTCCTTTTTTTCCCCACAAACAGAGCTTTCTTTTGGTGGTATTTGATCACCTGTGCGATTTTTACTTTTTGCGCTATAAACAAAAAAAGAGCGTAAATTTTGAAAAAACAACAATATTTTTCACATTTTTTTATATGAAATTCCCCCCAAAAAAATGTAAAAATCAAAATTTTTTAAAATTTTTGGCCAATTTGTTTTCTGCTACCTATGTTTGGTAAAAAAAATCACAATAAGCGTATTTTGATTGGTTTGCGCAAAAGTTATTGCGTTTACTAACAAAGGGAAAGATTTCTGTTATTTTTGGTGTTTTTCTTTTAACGCGTAATGGCGGCGATCTGCGATTTTTTTTGTGGGACTGCGACATATGTCCGTGTATGTCACATGCATACACACACACACACATCCCTATGTCACATGCATACACACACACACATCCCTATGTCACATGCATACACACACACACACACACATCCCTATGTCACATGCATACACACACACTGGGCCTATTTCGACAAAAGTCAATTTGCCTACCAGCATGTTTTTCTTTTTTTCATATTTAATAGACAAGCTACAGATAAACACCACATGATGATATAAAGTTAATGTGCAATACACTTCCGGTCCCAGAGCAGCATGAGTCAGTAGCACCTCTCCGCGGCTTCCACAGTCCGATCCCAAATCTGCTCTCAAAACCTACCCCTGAGCCCTGCAACCAGCCTCGGGCACTCAGGCACATCTCCCACTGCTCATGGATTGCTTCCTGGAAAAAAAAACAGCACACGCTCGTGTCCGGCGGCCCCATTAATCAAGACCTGCACGAAACCCGCGGCCAAACTGCCTGAAATGGAGGTGAGTGCTACTCCCTCCCCAATCCCCTCACAGCAAGGGACTGTTAATACAAAACAGATAGCAGAGGCAGTGGCTGCACTCCTGGCACCTACAATCACAGCATCTGTAGAGAGAGCTGTTAATGCAGGCATACAGCTTCTTAAAAAGGAACTGGGGTAACATAGTGCTCGCCTCAATGAGGCAGAAAGCAGGCTTTCCGGTTTAGAAGAAGAGGTATATCGGTATCAAGAGACAGAACACAGACAGGAAAAAAACAATCACTACATACTGCAAAAACTAGAGGATCTAGAAAACAGATCCAGACGCAGAAACCTGCGTTTTGTGGAAATACCAGAATCACTACAAGCCCAAGCCATCCTTGAGTTCTGTTCCAAACGCATACCAGAAACCCTGGGCTTCACATGTCCATGCACAGTGGTACGAGCACACCGCCTAGGACCAATCACCATGGACCGCACAACCCCACGTTCCGTTATAGCAAAATACCTCAATTATGCGGACAAAGCCAACATACTCCAAAAATTCAGGCAATCGGGTCCACTATTGGTCGACGGCATAAAAATCCTAATATTTGCCGACTACTCCAAGGAGGTTTCCAAACAGAGGAAGGCCTTCCAGAAAGTATGCTCTGGTCTATTTCAACACCACATTAAATTCACCCTGGCATACCCTGCCGTCCTCCGGCTAAAATCCCCTAATGGCCAACAACTCACTTTCCACGAACCCTCGCAAGCAGAAGCATTCTTGCGCTCTTTGACCCATGATCAGGCGGGAGGTTCTGCCCCCAGGGCTTCACCCACTAAACGCCCTCTGGAACAACGTAGCCCACGCAAAGACTCTCCTAAACGCCCTAGATTGTCAGGCTTCTCTTCTCGTCTGCGACCTCGTTGAACCTAACTCTCCAGCCCATGTTTTCTGGTTTTCTCAGAGCCGCAATAGCCCAGGTTGTCATATACCTCTTCTGTGTACACATGATGGATAATCAGCATTTTACATGTTCTTGTTGTTACCCAACTGACTGGATTGAATTCCTTTCTTGTTTGCTTAGTTTTCCATGTTCCCTCTCCGAGGTTTATGGACCACTCCTATCTTCGGCATCATCACAGGGACCACTCTCGACCTTATCCAGCTGACCCGTAAGTCAAGACTGTGATAAGCCTCCCCTCTTTCCACCTTGAGAAACCTATAGGGAACAACTGCAAAATTTAGGGCTATAGAGGTCGGCAGTGGGAGCGCGCTCGTTAGTGCTTTCGTGCCGAAACAAGAGAAGTCCACACTGTATAGTTACTTTATTGTTACTTTATTGCCACTTCATTTGCTGTCACTGTCTTATACCTGACTTCTTTCCCGTCCATTCCTTTATCCCCCCCCCCCCCCACATCTTCCCTCCTACGGATAGGTCTTGTCACACCAAGGGCCATCTCGATTACTACACCTTTCGAAGCACCATAAGCCCATATCTAGGTTCCACAAACACGTTATTTTTGCGACTGTTATACACCTCCTCTGCCATTTCCCATGAGAGTGATCTCATGGAATGTGAAGGGACTTCGGTCCCCCATCAAACCGACTAAGATCCTATGCCATCTCAAAAGATTACACACTGATATTGCACTTCTTCAGGAATCACACCTCACTTCATGGGACTTCCATCGTATGAAAAAACTGTGGGTGGGGACAGTTCTAGGCTCTGATGCCATAGGTCACAAAGCAGGAGTACTCATTCTTATCAATAAAAATCTCCCTTGTGACATTCTCGGGACAGACACGGACTACAAGGGGCCGTGTAGTTACAGCCCACATCAGAATACACAACAGAGAACTGGTTATCTCTAACATCTATGCTCCTAATAATCCCAGCAAAACGTTTTTCGGTGCGCTAACCTTGGAACTTCTAAAAAACCCTCATCTCCCACTCATGGTTGGGGGAGACTTCTACTGTGTCTTTCACGCCGCGGATGATAGATCCACTCCTAAAAAAACACAACCGGGGAGATGCCACCCAGGAACAGACCCAACTGGCCTCCACTATAGAATCTCTCCATCTCACTGATGTCTGGAGACTCTCTCACCCTACTGATAGGGAATTTACCTTCTACTCGAATCCCCATCACTTTTTCACCAGAATCGACTACATTTTCTGCACAGATAACATTATCCCTACTATATCTAAATCCGAGATCCATGAAATAGAAATTTCTGATCATGCCCCAGTTTCCATTACACTGAACTTCCCAACGCTTGCCTCTACCCAAACCTTGTGGTGCTTCCCAACCCACTTATATAACAATGCAGACTTTAAATCTTATCTGGCACGGGCTTAGACAGAATACGCTGATGTGAATGCCATTCATTCTGATAACCCCAAATTATTTTGGGAGGCAGCCAAAGCTTTTCTTAGAGGCAAGATCATCTTATACTCAACATCTTACAAAAAAGCGTCACTCTCCAAATTTAAAACGGCTACCCACATTTTAAAACTCGCCCAGCGTTAGCTATCCACCAATAATACCCCAGAAAACAGAGCCAACTGGCATAAAGGGAAGCAGGATTTTGACTCTTGGGCTCACTTTATGGAATCAACCAAACGGGCACTCACAGATGCCAAATATTTCAAATACAGCAATAAAGCAGGCAAACTATTTGCCAGACTGTGCAAGGGACCCTATACCCCTACCCATATATCTTCACTCAAAGACCCATCGGGCGCCCTCAGCACAACACCACAAGATATCGCAAACACCATGCTTCACTTCTATTCATCACTATATGCCCAAGATTCCTTGGACGCCCCTGCTGCCCAAAATTTCCTTGATAAGTTAAGTTTGCCTTCGCTCAAACCAACCCAGCTAAAACTCTTAAATAGACCCATCAGCACCCATGAACTAACAACCACGATTCGCCACTTGGCGCCTAACAAGGCCCCAGGCCCAGACGGACTCACCGGAGAGTTCTACAAAATCCTCCGCGAGCCGATCGAATCCTCTCTACTAAGTGTCTACAATGACATTTGGTCGGGCGGAACGTATCTGCCAACAGGCAATCAAGCCATTATCAAACTACTTGCAAAGCCAGGAAAAGACCCCCAAGTACCAGGCTCCTACAGACCCATCTACCACCTGAACCTTGACACAAAGATCCTCTCAAAAATTATAGCCAATAGACTAGCCACCATCATACCCACTCTAATTCACCCGGGAAAATCGGGCTTTGTTAAAAGCAGAACAGCAACATTAAACATCCGCAAAGTCCTAATGGTACTGGACCATGCCAAGAGACATCCAGAGGGGGATTATGCCATTATCACCCTGGACGCGGAGAAGGCCTTTGATAACATCAGCTTCCAATGGCTCTTTATGGTCTTGGACAAAATGGGATTCTCAGGCCCTTTTCTTCATCTAATTCGCTCAATGTATGCCTCTCCCACGGCCAGACTGGTGGTGGCAGGCCTCCTCACAGCTGAATTCAAATTATACAAAGGCACAAGGCAAGGATGCCTTTTATCCCCCCTCCTATTCAATATAGCTATTGAACCGCTCTCTAGGTACCTGAACGTCATCGCTCCACTCCATGGCATACCAATTGGCGGACTTGAGCTCCGCACAGCCCTTTTTGCGGATGATATCCTCATTTTCACAGCCAATCCCGGTTTAGATATGATTACAATTACACGCACCTTCGACGACTTCAAAAGTTACCCAGGTCTCCGCATTAATTATGCCAAAAGTGAAATCCTCCCTCCAAACACCACACCATCCTCAACTTGGCCTCCCAACTCCCCCTTCTCCATAGCAACCTCACATATATCCTACTTAGGGATAAACAAAATAGGGAAATCCCCTGCTTTGCTCTACTCACTTAACTATCCTCCTCTCTTTCAAAAAATTCTTAGGGAACTGGAAAACTGGATGGATCTGCCCCTTTCACTTCTGGGAAGGTGTTACCTCTTCAAAATGGTCAGTTTTGCGAGATTACTTTATCCACTACAAACAATACCTTTACTGTTAAAACACAAGGACATACAACTTCTGAAATAACACCTCACCAAATTTATTTGGCGTAAAAAAAGACCACGTATAGCTCTAAAGAAATTATATCTTCCCAGGATTGAAGGTGGGTCCGCACTCCCAGATATCAGAACCTACAACCTATCATACTTACTTAGAACTGGACTTGACTGGTCTTCTAAGGAATCCCGATGCTCAAATTTCCACCTGGAATCTGAAATGGTGCGTGCATACTTGTTAACGGCTTTGTTACATGTAAATGAATCAATGTACCACGAACATTAGGCCACAACCCTCTTCTGAGGGACACAGTAGTTGCCTGGAGAGAAACTAGGAAATGTTTACATCTCCCACCCTCCTTCTCCAAAATTCTACCAATCCAGGGAAATCCCAATTTTTCCCCAGGCAGGGAACACGCTGCATACCGCACTTGGCAAGATAAAGGACTTGCCACCTTCTCCTCCCTCTGTGATGCCTCCTCAGGAATGCCTCTACCCTTCTCTACCATAGCACAGAACTACTCCCTTCCATCTTCTCATTTGTTCTACTACTGGCAATGCACAAACTTTATCCAATCCTCATGCAAGGAGAGTGGACTACGCTTCAAAATGTCTTTCTGCAAACGTCTGCTCAAGGAAGGGAACTATGCGATCTCGGAACTTGTATAAATCACTACAGGAAAAAACTAAGGCTCCTTTCCACCTCTCTTTAGTCTTGAACTGGCACAAAGACTTCCCTGACCCAGACATAGCTGGAAAACTACTTATAGGTCTCAACAAAGTCCTTAAACTGGTCCCATGTGAACAATGGAAAGAAACACAATTGAAAATTGTGCACAGGGCTTTCCTTCCCTTCTCTATGGACAAAAACAACCCTGATGCTGCAGCGTGTCCACACTGCAAACAGCCGAGGCCATCTCTTTCCCACCGCTTTTGGTTCTGCTCGGCAATAGTATCCTTCTGGAATCAGATTATCACACTTATCCGCGATGTAACCTGCATACACATCCTGAGAGATCCTCTTCTTCTTCTATTCGGATACTGGGACAAAAATTTAAAACCTCGCCCCCGATAGTCAAAACTCACCTCAAGAACTGGATTCTACTCTGTCTCCTCACAGCCCGCAAAACAATCCTTCAAAACTGGATCTCACACCCTGACCCTTCAGGTCTACAAACTAAGCAGGAGTTGTTACGCTTACTACACAGAGAAAAACTCAATACAGATCTCAACCATCTACCCACTAAACAACGCTTCTTATACCGATATCAATCATTCATGGACACTTTCCTCTCTCCAAATGAAGTGTACCTCTTCTGCCAACCTCTCAGATATATGGCTAAATTCCAGAACCCTTATGCCAAACCAAACTCTCATCTAACATGAATATTCTTTCTCGGAACCTGACTTCCCCCTTTTTCGGAACCTGGCCTTCCATGGGACCCCCCCCCCCCATCATCATTACAACCTCGTCTCGCCCTCTCCCATACCTGCTCTCTTCCCTCATCCCACCCATCTAAAGTTCCATCCAGTTTCTTTTCTTTTCTTTTTTCTTTTGGCCTTTACGGCCCCAGCACTGCTTTATTGATCTAATATTGATCTGTACCTGATCTGATTCACTGTTATTTCACTGCTCTTTCGTTTATAAATGTATGGCTCAATATCATATTGTTTTCCTGTACAGGCGAATCAGGTTTTTTCCTGTTGCCTTCATTGTATTCCTGTTATTCGCAATCAAATAACCCAATAAAATGTATAGAAAAAAAAATGTGCAATACTGAAAATTGCAACATGAATACCACAAAATAGCCAAAAGCTGTTAGCTGCCGCCTGTAATCCAAGAGGTCCATAAATGATAGCTTTTATTTATACCAATAATTAACAATCAAACCCTTAAAAAAAGGGGGGCACAATGAGTGCCCACTTGAGTGGGATTGTGGCCACCTTTCAGCATGTGGTATGAATTAAGTACATAGGCCTATATGCATGCTAAAATTGCCAGGTAAATAATTGGTTAATTTCCCTTCTGTACCTGGAGCAGGGATTAGCCAATGGGATTGTATGGAAGGTTCTGGGAAGCAGGTGGAAGGCTTTATAAGGTCAGGGTGGTCTGGAATTCCTCCTTTTGCATCCGAAGAGCAAACAAGAAGAAGTCCCCCCCCACCCCACCCCACCTTTTTTTGTCACAAGCACCTTTGTGTGGTTGGGTCACCCTGGTTTTATAGGGGGAACGTTGTATTTTTCTATGTTAATTTAAGATTACTGTTGCTCGAGTTCTGAAAACTGAGCAATTACAACTATTTTGGTTCTTTAAAGTGGTTTATATGATCAGTTTAAATGTTTGTGATGTTTCATATATTAAAACCAATAAAGAGTGCCGTGGCCTTTTCTTTGCCAAAACTGCGAGTCTAATTGTCTTTACTTTAGTGTTTAAGAACAGATTCGTTTTGTGGGGAAAAGGTGTGGCCTACAATCTCAATAAATATTAACTTGTAGTGCATTTACAGTAGATAATGAATGCCTGGATTATTCAGCATGGGGTTGAAAGCATAGCATTGGCGTTGGTGCTACATGTTGTTCACAGCACTAAGGTGCCAAGACATTCTCCAGACCACTGCTGCTCTGAACCAACACAGAGCACAATAATGCTTTACCATGTGTCCTCCTGGTTATATGATATCATAGAGCACCAAAAAAAGAGGATGTGGGAAAGGACATCATGGCTTAGACCAGAAGCTGCTGGAAGCAACTGTTCTCTAGAGCAGTGTTTCTAAACCTTTTCTCAGTCAAGGCATCCTTTAAATTCCACACAATCTCGAGGTACCCCTTTCTAAATTTTATAAAATGAAATGAATAATTTTGCATAATGTAGCAACATCCACATGCAAAGGACACCCAACATTAATGGTAGTTTATTCTTCTAAAGCAAATACACCTTTGCACACTGGTACTAATTAGTATTCCAACGTTTCTCTTCTCCCTCAGGTTCCCTCCCTCACTCAGCTAATGTGACCCTGGTGCTGAAGGAGAGGGGCAGGGGAGGGGCAAACAAGGATGCTTTGCGGGTGCCCGACATCCTCCTTATCAACTGATTACATCATTGTTTGTTAGAAAATGTGTAAAAGAAAGATGCAGTGCCTATGCTGAAAATAAACCCCAATGTGTATACTAAATCCCACAAAAAATAGCAAACAAACATAAACGTAATGAAAACAAATCAATCAATAAAATATATGTGTCAATCCTGTATATACTGTTAGAAAAGTGCACAAATTATAGGAATATGAGTACATGTATAGTATCAAGTACTCCTTATTTATAAAATAATTGATCAAGGGGAAACAGCGCTTGACAGTAATAAACGTCCCAAAAATTAAATATATTTCACTCCGTGCACAGATTGGTTCATTTATAAAAATAGTGACTTTTTTCTTTCTTTTTAAAATCCCATGATTATCACTCTCCACCACATCCAGTGATTCCTAATGTGTGGATCGCAGCTGACCTCAAGGATGGGATCTACACTCTTGTATATATCACTCAAACCTGTCAGCACAACTCTCCTTGGTGCTGTCAACAAAACTGATCCATCCGTGTATGGTCTCCACCAAAGTTCCTCCCACGTATCACCATGAATAAACAGTAAGATATTCCATTGTGTAAAACTTTAACAATTTATTTAAAAAAATATATAGCATCACTCACATGCAATATCACACAGGTCTGCTCAAAGTCTGACAGATACTCCTACAAGTGCACTCCCAGTCCGGCCGAGACACGGAAGCTACTCTATGGCGATCAGCATAATTACCATTCTAAATAATTATGCACCGTTAGACATCACTTGTCATTGCATAGCCATTACTCCATTAACGATACAATACTATCTTATACATACATCTAAAATGAAGTTAAAATGTTCCTAAAAGATCATCTGGAACCAAGGAACTCATTATTGTTTATTTTTCAGTAAAAAAACAAAATAAAGTTTCACTTTAAGGCAGAGCTGCAAAATCATCAATTACAAGTTACATATAATACCTTACACTGCCTTACTAAGGTATTTCTTTAGTTTATTACAGTTACCAAGAATGTCCCATTTTACAAGTGCTAGGAAACAGAGATATCTCCACAAAATCCAGTTTTTCCCCAGGCAGCAACTATTCTGGGCATTCTTTTATGAGTTTCTGACTTGTTAATAGAACAAAGTGGAATACCTCGTTATATGGACCCTACACAGGATACAAATCAACAAGCAATGTCCTGTACTTCCAGAAAGGATGCTGAGAGCGAAGGCAGACAACATAAAATATACTTCTAAAGGCAAGCCTGACCTTTCTCTCATCACGGCTGTCACACTGTTATATTGCTATAGATAGCTGTTCAGTCACAATTGATGGAGATTTAAAGCAGCATGTATAAATTTGATGCAATTGTCAAAATTGGCTTTTTCAGCCCAAAAAGTAGCCCATAAAATAAATAGCACTTACAGCATTTCCGAGTTAGTCACAGATATATACTATTTTTCTAACCAATTCAGCACTGTCTGCCATTGACTCAACTAAAAAAAAAAAGGAGCCTTGTTCTGCATTGTGCACTAAAAGTTCAGACAGAACATCTCTGCTTTGCTTTGTTTGCAAAGTCCTGAATGCATGCCTCTTTTATATATTATTTAAATAATTTCATTAATTTCTCTCTCTGAGACTCAAGTTGAAAGAAATCTTCAAATTTGAGATAAAAGAAATCCAAACTCTAACAATGAACCTCTCTTATTTGCTTCCCTTGTTTTATGGTAATAAGAAAGGGGAGGGGGGGGGGGTGTTTTGTAGCTCTGTCCTAGGTTGATGATGCTGCCTTCTTTATATATATAGTATAGGAAGTGGGCGCTGTTACCCCAGGACAAAAATGTATTACTGGCAGGGCCACCAGGTGAAAATAAAGGTAATATACCCTTTTTACTATACTTTGCCAATATTCACAGCAATGTTCACGTTCTATATTGAAGGAATGCAGGAACAAGGTTAGTGGATGCTTGTTGGATAATAGTGGGGGAGATGAAGCAGTTAGACATGTGTCAAGCAGACAAGGGGGTGGGCCTTAGACCTGGCATCTGGTAAAGGAAAGCAGATGTTGTCACGACAATCACCAAATTGTGAGCACCACAGCATCTATTGACACCTGACAAATGGGAACAGTTATGTAAATTTGCAACCATTTTTTTTGTGAATTCTGCTATATTTTTTGACCTATTTAATCTATTTTTAACTATAATTCAAAAAATGTTGCTGTATGCTATGTAACTTTTAAGATATTCAATAAAAAGCATAAAATTAAGAAGCGTCTCCCTGATGTGTTCAATGGAGACAATGTGAAGCTTGGCTGGGTAAGGACCTTTCAGCAGCCAGGTGTGGTGGGTAATGCTGATAGTAAATATGTTGGACTGCTTGTTTGGTCTCTTTAAGATGGCAAAGCACAGCTAATACCTGAAGAGTGTGACATTTAGCTGCCAGTCTAGGTAGGAATGCTTGGGGTTTAGTGATGGAAGGTTCATCAGTGGTGGCTTGGAAGATTCCCCTGGATGGAAGTGTCCACCATCTGGGCCCCCATTCCCATAGACCTCAGATGTTAGATGAGACCCCCCAGTAGACTAAATCTGGAACCACTAATTAGTCAAGACCTTGTGAGAAAAGTGTAACTCCTGATAAGACCTAGTGCTGATGTAACATGAAACCTGAGTCTGTTAAAAGCTGGCTCGGATGGAGCCACCCGTGCCTTAACAATCCAGGCAAAGGTGTGTGCAGCCTATTGCATTAGGAGGTGCACACCAAAGCTCAAGCACCCATGTGTGTCTACATACTTATGGCGCCGGCAGGGAGATCAATCTCACTTCTGGCACAGTGAAGCACTTCTCTTATGGCAGAGCCGTTAAGATGGAAACTTTTCCCATCTTCCTGCTGGCACACAAAGCGATAATGCTAATCTGCATGGGGTGATTAGGGTGTGCCCAGGCACAATCAGCACACCCTGTGCTCACTCCTATGAACCTAAGCACCAGTGGCCCTCTTACAAGTGTATCTGAACCCAAAAATAAAAATGTGATATATTGCAGCTTACCAGTTTATTGATATGGTTGGTGCAGTATTCGTTTTTAGGCTTTTTTTTCTTTATTTTAAGCTCCGGCCAATATCACACGTATTGTGACAGGGTGGCTACACTTACTTCAATACAGTGGGGTGGATTTACTAAAACTGGAGAGTGCAAAATCTGGTGCAGCTGTGCATGGTAGCCAATCAGCCTCTAATTTCAGCTTGCTCAATTGAGCTTAATATAAAAAAAAAAAAAAAAACTGAAAGCTGATTCGTTTCTTTGCAGAGCTGCACCAGATTTTGCCTCTTCAGGTTTCGTAGATAAACCCCACTGTATCTATGAAGACATAACCTAGCCACCCTTGAATGGCAGTACTGTTAGTGTGTGAAGGGTATTGTTACATGGATTCAGGTGGATATACATAAGTGACTAGCTAGATAAAGTGGAACACCAGCTTACAATTTTTAGGCAGTTGCAGCAATCATTTTTTGGGGGTTTTAAATATATAAATGAAAGCTTACCATTGTAAGCCCCCTGTCTGTGTTAAATGCTTTGCCTCAACCCTCCAACACCTATTTTGGTTGGACAGCTTGTTCTGTTAAAGGACATTGAAAAATACCAGAAATACTGACAGGATCACCATGTAAAACAACTAGAGAAAAGACCGGGCGCCGATCTAAGTGTAGCAATAAAAACTTTTAATAGCAATAGCAAGAGTACTACTCACTCCTGTGAGTAGTACTCTTGCTATTGCTATTAAAAGTTTTTATTGCTACACTTAGATCGGCGCCCGGTCTTTTCTCTTCTTGTTTTGGCTCACACAGGGTTACTTCACCCTTTACTGGAGGCGGCCATCGAAGTGTTCAGCAAGCCACACCGGACTTTGTACACTGAAGCCCACCTTGCCATACCTAGCTATATGCATAGAAACTGTTTACAGTTCTGATCATCTGATTGCGCCAATCTCTCCTCTCCTCCATGTAAAACAACTATGTTATTGATGGCACTTAGCAAAAAATGCTGCTGTGATATTGCTGGTGACAAAGTGTGTCATTTATATATTTATTTCATTTTTATTATAGTTTTCTCTTAAAAAAAAGGTCTCTATAATTTTTAAATTTAAATTAAAAAGCAAAACTTTCTATCCTCTGTTAGGTACAAAAATCAGGCAAACACACCTTCCTCCATGATGCCTGCTGGCTAGTAGTTAGGATAAAGTCTTGTACACACGATAAGAACATCGTAAGTAAAATTTCGCCCAACGAACACTCTGCCGATTTTCTGATTGTTAGTATAGTGTTTTTGACAGGCGATTTTGACAGGGGATGACAAAAACTGAATGCAGGCTTTAAAATTTTTATCGTACGTGAACACAACGTCTGATTTTCATTTAATTAGTACAGTTTTCGTACGAAAAAAATCGTAAGAGCAAGACTACGCATGCTCGGAAATGAAAGAATACATACAAAACAATTCAACACATTACATCACTTCTGAAATTGAATTCTGTTGTATGAGAATTTTTGTATGAAAGTAACCTCTTCACTTTTAATAGGAGACGAGCTGCAACAAAAAATGGACGAAAATTTGTCCAAAAATCTGATTGTGTGTACGAGGCTTAAGGGATATCTCTACGTGAGGGATGATGTTAAAGTTCTCCATTACCTTGAGTTTGAGATTTGCAATATGTGTGCAGATTCACCCAGGAGAATTTTTAATTCATTAGTATATTAGTTTTTATGTTATGTTGATAGGGACCTTTTTAACTGCTTTCTCTTGCTACAAGGCTTTCCTTAAAGCGGAGTTCCAGCCTCAGAGATGAAATTTAGATAAAAATATCCCCGGGACAGTCAGGGCTAGTACATTCCATAATAGATAGCCTCTGAACTGTCCCAGGTCGCACTTACCTTTTAGAAGAAATACTTACCTTGAAAATTTCTTCTCCAGAGCTGCCATCTCGGATGTGGGCAGCTGAAGCCAGCGCGTCCTCTTCTGCGTCCTCTTCTGTGTCCTCTTTGTCCCAGAATGCCCTGCACCGGCCCCGCTCATCACTTCCGGGGCATGCGCGTCATCCCTGCACAGCTTCTGGGCATGTCCAGAAGCTGTTTAGCAAGGAATGACGCACCTGCACCGGAACTGACAAGTGGGGCCGGTGCAGGCGCATTGACTCCTGGGAGCGATGACGTTCAGCTCCTAGGAGTCATCGCAAGCAGGAAGAGATGGCGCGGGCCGCGGCCGAAGAGGGAGGAAGTAGAAGGAAGGTAAGTATACTTTCTTAAAAAACAAGGTAAGTAAAGAAAAAAAAAGTGGGAGTATCCATTTGTTTTTTAGGGCATTTACAGCAAGCGGATGGGCCAAAGTTGTTTTTGAGCCCGGAACTCCGGTTTAACAAAAAAAAAACACTTTTGTTTCAGGGGTGATATTTTTGGGGTTTTAATTTATTTCGAGATTTTCTTATTACTTTAGTTTATTTTAATAGGGCTAAGGTTGTAAATTTGAGATGCCTAAAGGATAAGTTCAGCTTTTCTAACATGTTACAAGTTACACCCGTATTCAGTTCCTACTGTGACAGCAGACCAGGAATCTGCTCCTCATGTCTGCTGCCACAATTCCAAAAAGTTGCGGCACACATTTACTGCATTCTGTGAAAACTACAACTTGTACTTCTCATTGAACTCCCACAGCGCTGTTGAGCACTGTGGTAGTTTATTGAAAGGACCTGTCAGTGTGTTACTGAATCCTGGTACGAGGTATGAGCACACAGCATACACACAGAGTCTGCAAGAGCCCTGCATAGCACCCACGATCTGCTGATGTGAGTGCAATGCTTTGCAGGCTCCCAAAAAAAAGAATTAAATGCACATTTTTTACCTGAAAAAAGATGTTTATTTTGAAAAGGTGAACCTATCCTTTAAAGCGGAGGATTCACGTACTGCTGACTATCTGGTTTTTGAAGCGGCTGTTTGTTCTCAGCATAGACAAATAGTATATCATGACGCTCTGCTAGTACAGGTAGGTTGTAAATGGGGATATATGGAAAAAGGATGGTAAGGGGGGAGGGGTGTTGTAGGTTCCAATCTGTAATTGATAGTGGAGGTGGCAACATTCAGCAGCTGCCAGCTGGAGCTGTACAGGGGCCATCTTTGAGCAGGGAATATATACCCTGTTAAGTGGACAAGGGTCGAGAAGGGGCGATCCTGGATACAAAAGACTGATGCCACCATATACTTCATCTTTTAAAAACATCCTGGCCTGCTCTCTGGGCCCCGCCCCTTCCCGACACTTGTCCACTCAAAGCAGAGTTCTGCCTTCCCCTGCACCCCCTTCAAAAAATAAAAGTCAGCAGCTACACATACTGTAGCTGCTGACTTTTAATATTAGATCACTTACGTGTCCTGGAGTCCAGCGATGTCGGCACCGCAGCCGATGTTTCTATCGGATGTCGTTTGCTAACACTGCCATTGCCGGTAAGGGAACCCGGCAAGTGAAGCCTTGCGGCTTTAGGTGCGGGACCCTACTGCGCATGCGCATTCCTATTGGCCTTGGCAGCGGGGGAAGTTGGAGGAGGCCAAACTTCCATGGGACAGCACTGCGGCATCATATCCTGGAAGTGGGGAAGGGTACCTGGTACAGGTACCCATTCCCCCCTCCCCCCTGAAAGGTGCCAAATATGGCACCGGAAGGGGGAAGGAAGCAAAAGATTTGAAGTTCCACTTTTGTGTGGAACTCCGCTTTAACAGGGTATATATTCCCTGCTCAAAGATGGCCCCTGTACAGCCTGACGAAGGAGCACGGATGCTCTGAACACGCGTACCTCCTGTCCTTTCTTCTAACCAGATGTGACGTCATCGGGCCAACGGCCGGAAGTCGGAACGCGGCCGTGAGTCCTCCACCGCTGCCGACCTGTGGGTTACAGCTGCCCACAACCAGCCTCCCCACAGGAACACTCATACTCTGCTCCCACCCCACACTGCACTGACCAGGAAGGTAATCAGATGAACCATCACTTGTTTGTTCTCAGCATGCCTCTGCATAATTTAAAAAAAGAAAAAACAAGTTGTGCTCTTTGGGGGTTGATTGATTAAAGGCAAATAGACAGCACACCTTACAAAGTGCAGTTGCCCTCTGCCAGTGCTGTTTCTCCATAGCTTAGTAAATAGGGTAAGACTTCAATTTGCACTCACGTGCAAGGAAAATAAAAAAACGTAATTTTACTTGCACATGATTGGACGATGGAAGACGATACTAAGCTCTGGAGCAACTGCACTTGCAGAGAGCAGTTTTTTTCCCCTTTAGTAAATAAAACTCTTTGTCTTTAGTAATATTGGGCCTGGCTTTTGCTATTAAATATTGGTGTTGATGGCCAATTTTACACCCGCATACCGCATCCAATTCACACCAGTGTGAACCCAGCCTAATTGAATAAGCTGAAGTTAGGCTATTAGAAGCTGCTTGGCTATAATGCACAGCTGAACCAGATGCTGAGTGTTCCAGTTTTATTAAATCTCCTCGTGTGTTTCTTTTTTACATTCAGAGGGGTCATTCTTAAAAATTGCCCAGACGTGATTAAACACAGAAGATTTTAAACACCGCATAACACTCATACCTAAACATACAGAATGGAAATACATACTTTCAGTTTTTTTTTTTGTCTCACAGCAGTCATTCATCGAGAATGCTCTTTGCAGTACCTAGTATACAACTAGCCACTAGAGGGCATATCTGTACACTTAATATGCTCATAAAAATAACACAGCTAAAATGTAGCATGTAACCACATTGAAAGAAAGATTTATACAACGTAAATGTTACAGAAACATCATGACAGAACAAAATCTAAATAGATTATCATTTCCTTTAAGGTATACAGTAAAAATAAAAACATATTCTGCTAATAGGCTGTCTGTATTCAAAAGTAAATTCACACCTTAGGATGTGTTCAGAACAGCTTTACCAATTTTAATGTTGCTTAGCCCTTGCAGGAACTATACGTCTTTGCAATTACAGAAAACAGGGGCCATGTGTCCCAGTTTTCCCAAAGCAATCATAGTCTTTGCCCCTGGAAAGCTTTAACTTAGATTTTCCTCTAGAATTCTTTTTGCTAAAGCATCAAGGATAACAAAATTATTAGAGAGATTTAGCTCATTAGACTGAAAAGGAAACAATATGTGCATCTTATAGGCTAAGAAGATGTCACCCTGGTGGCCTGGCTATAGGTAAAATGTTGAAAACACAATGAAAGCATATTTGATTTCATAGCAAACTCCCATGGAGGAATTAAGGGCAGAGCAGAAAACTTTTCCCTTGAGCTTCCCTGATCTGAATAATTCTAGTAGGCAGCGGGGATAGAAAAAGCATGTTATCAGCTCAGGAACAGCCTGATAGGGCTCCTAATGATCATTTTGTATATATATATATATGTATATATATATATATATATATATATATATATATATATATATATATATATATATATATATATATATATATATAAAATATTGCATAAATACCATCATGAAAGCAAATGTCAAGTTCCTAGGCAGAGTACCGGCTTTCTACGGGTTCTTTCTATCGTTTTTCTGAAATACATGTGAAAAGCAGAGAGTTCAAATTTCACAGACTGCACATGTTACAAGTGACACATAGTGGGGATAGGGTACTCCTGCCACAAAATGGACTTTCTGGCTTACTCAGCTACAGAATGACTACCATCACACATGCAGGCAATGCTGGTCTTTCTTCAACGTTTCCCCAATATAACCCACATTGGGTAATTTTTTTTAGTAAAATAAAGGCTTTTTACATATATATAAAATAATAATAAAAACGTTAAAAAAATTTAAAAAATGTTAAACAAACTTGACAACCATTTTATTGGCTCTAAAGATACTCTGTCACTATAGAGTCCAAACACAGAGCATGCACAACCTATGCTTTACACTTATTTTTCTTTTCAGTAGCCCTTGTTTTAAAATTTGAAGGCATTGGCATTTTCTGGTCACCACAGGTACTCAACACTTAAGGTCGGTCTGCTCCCCCTACTGCGCCATGTAGTTCTTCCTATTGGGTAATATTTAATTACAAACTGTGCTAACTTTTTTTTAGTTTTTTTAGTTTTAAAAAGATCATTTTAAATTCCGTATGGCTTATAGCAGATGTTTATGTAGCTTGGTGCACCTATCTTCAGTTTAGATATTTCATTTATGTCCAGGAAAATTGAGAGGAAGAGAGAGAACCATTGCAACTGTAGATGAAGCAAAGGCTAAGACTACTTACTTTAAAGGATAGGAGGGTTCAGTTCTACTTAATGGTATTAAGCATTTGCTGCACACTCTTTTAGAAAACTCATAAAGAAGAATTGATTTCTTCTTTATGGGTGCTTGGCAACCATTCAGATCTTTGCTTTCATTTTTAAAGCTTAATTGAACAAGCTAAAGCTAGAAGCTGATTGCTTACTATGCATTGCTGCTCTAGATTCCTTTTGCTTCTGTTGTAGTAAATTCCTCCCATGTTAATTTTGAATACTATATCATGAATACTATATCACCTCTTTTGGATAAAAAATAAAAAAAATGTTTAAATCTTACAAATTGAGATGCAAAACACTAGTATAAGCACAAAATGAAATTCTGACAATGGCCCAAAACTTCAAAGTTTACTTTTAAATGCTTGACACATGTCTAAGAATATGCTGTTCTGATCTTTGTAGCAAATACTGTAAATATCAGGTAAAAAAAAATGAACATACATGGAAGGTTATATACATATTTGTGAACTCTATTAAAGCTCCTTTCCCCAAAGACAATTTGTGTTTTAGGATGACTGATTCTTTAAATTGGAATACTGATAACTGTAGCTCGCTTTGTGATACAGATATGTCTATTATGGGCTTTTCCCTGCATATGGCTCTGTATCGTGGCACTAATGCGCTGATAATGGAGATATTATTGGCACTGTTATGGCAATTAGCATAATGTTGTTCATTATCTCTGTCTGCAAAATGAAAATGGTGTGACACAAAATTGATATTAACAAAGTTAATATTAACTAAATAGTATTTACTGCAGGTTATGGAAAAAAAACAGTTATATGGGGTGATTCACTAGAATCACTACCCCATGAAATAGCTCTATTAACTTGCACCATTGGCTGACTTGAATGCAAATGAAAATAGTAATTATAAGGAGAAGCAGAGACACCAAAGCTGCTCTGTAATATTATACCACATGGGTGTGTCAATCAGGATGGAATGCCATAATTGGAATGTAAGGACCTTGCTTTAAGATGGATTGTTGTCACTAGTACACATTTAGTGTGGCAGCTAGATGTTGTAGTCAGCCTTAGCTCTAATTGTTATTGTTTCTGTGTTTGTTGGGTTTTCCATAGTTTCAGGATATTTTTTGCTTCTGCTTTCTGTAGGGGAGCGTCCCTAGTAGATAGATAGAAACACTGTTACTATGTTATGAAAATGTATCCCTGGCAAATCACTATGAGGTTTGTTGCCTGTGGTGCAGACTGGGAGGATATGAATATTTTGAGGGACCTTGAGGAATGGTCCTTGCCTCCTGGGCTATTGTGTTGGACGTTTGTGCCACCCGGGTCTGCTGTTCCCTATAGTAAAAGAGTTAAGGGCTTTGGACCTTGAGGAGTTGTTGCTCCTTTATAGAATACCTGGGGAACAGGCTTTTGCTGCTGAATAGTGTGTTGGAGAGCTGAGTACAAGCTCCTGTCAAATACCTGTTAGAGGCTAAAGTGAGGTGAGGGCTTCTGTTACACCTACTGCTCAATACAACCTGGATTGTGTGAAGTGGGTAAGAAGTAGTATATGTGCCTGCAGTGGTTCCAGATGCAGCACAAGATTAGAAGACGATCTGGGAGCTTCAGTGCTGTTGGAGATACTTGGTCTGGTCTGTTTCGGGAAGTTGGTACGTAGGTTTGGCACAGGAACTTTCAGGTTCACGTTGGACAAGCAGGACCAACAACAGCTGGGCAGCAGAAATACCACTTCAGAGGCAAAATCAAGGTCAAAATCCAGTCCAAGGTCAATAAGAGATGGACAGTAGGCAGAAGACGTAGTCAGGACAAAAATCAAGGTTAGCAACAGGAGATCTGGATAGAGAAGAGTCAGGAGGTGAGCTGGGTCAAACACAGGATATCAGAATGTATGATAGGTCATGGGTCATGGGAACTGATGACCACTCAGCAACTCTCCTTATTTGTTCTGTGCTTTAAACAGGGCTCTTAAGGCCAAAAAGCTAGTGCTGGATGTGGACGCTCATTCATACTAACACGCATGCATATGAGGACACGCTATTAGCACATGCTCCAAAATGTGCCTATGTACACACAACTATGACCCTATGCAGCAGGCCACAAGCTATGCGCACAAGCAAATCTTCATGCACCCCCATGGACTCAAAGTTCCTGACAGCAGCTACTTATGAACATTGCACTCCTATCTACTGGCTCCAAAAGGTGCTGCCTGGTGCTACTCAACAGTCAATGTATACAAATTGCTGGTCTCAACTTAAAGGCCAGAGTTGCATTTTTTTGGGGTATTCTGTCCCATAATCCATTCTAAAGGAACTGGTGTCCTATTCTTTAATTCTAAAAAGAGTTAAAGATTCTGCCCCAAGGTTTAAAAAATGTAGCCCAAAAAGCCTTCTGGGGATCTTCTTCATATGGCAAGGGATAAGGTGCTACAGAAGTCTATAAAAAGAGAACAAATCTGGCATCAAAGTCCAAAATGTCCCTAAAAAGCAATTGTTATATTAAGAAAAAGAACAAACAACTTAATGTTGAAACATTTCAAATAATTGGCAATCCATCTTCAGCACAGAATAAAAAATCAAAATATGGACAGAACCCTTCATCCGAGCCCGTTCACACTAGCGGGACTTGTCAGGCGACTTGTCAGCCTGACAAGTCGCGCTCCCTCGCGGTCCATTGACCGCTACAGGACCCGTTCTAATAGGAGCGACACAAGTTGCTCCGACTTAGAAAAAGGGTCCTGTACTATTTCGGGGCGACCTCGGAGTGACTTGCATAGACTTCCATTATGTGAAGTCCCTGCAAGTCGCTCCGAAGTCGTGGTGCATGGTAATGCACAAGTCGCCCCCGAAGTAGTAAGGAGTCGTGACGCCTCAGTGTGAACCGGCTCTTACTGAGTCAATCACGACATTATGTTCTGCCCATAGTTCCTGAGTCACTTAGATTTATGCTGGCACTTAGCCATTCATAGGCAGCTTTGAATTCTCTTATTCCCTTTCCTCTGATTGGATGAGGTGGGTGAATGATGTCCTGATCTCCATGTCAGCCAATCAGAGGAACCTTTGTATTCATTCAGAGAATATAAAACTGCCTATAATTGGCAGCCCAACTCAGTTTCATTCTAGGTGTAGAACAGAATGTTCACGTCCCACAGTCAGAACACTAGCCTGCATATTGTATGTAGCTGAGCATACATAGAGTTTATACAGAACACCCAGCAGGCACAACTGTTAGAGTCGGTTCACACTAAGGCGACACGACTCTGTACTACTTCGGGGGTGACTTGTGCATTAGCATGCACCACGACTTTGGAGCGACTTGCAGGGACTTCACATAATGAATGTCTATGCAAGTCGCTCCGAGGTCGCCCCGAAGTAGTACAGGACCCTTTTTCTAAGTCGGAGCGACTTGTGTCGCTCCTATTAGAAAGGGTACTGTAGCGGTCAATGGACCGCGAGGGAGCGCGACTTGTCAGGCTGACAAGTCGCGCTAGTGTGGACCGGCTCTTAGTGTAGGAAATTGTTTGTTTAGGACAGCTTGGCCCAAACAAACTATTTAAAGTTATAATAAAGCTGTAGAATATTTTTAACTGATGTAAAAAGATTCAGTTTTCTCTTTTTCTGTTTTAATGATGAAACTTATAATGCTTGTGTGAATGGACCCTAGGGCCTAAGTTCCATGATGAAAACGGAAAAAAAAAAGCATGAAAACCGATTGCTTTTTCATCAGTTTACATCTATTTATATATCTATTATCAGTTTAGTTCAGTTCAGTTTACATAAGTATAATTTGTTCTTCACATGTTGGGTTACACCTCTTTATGTCTGCTAAAACAGGGGACACAAACTTTTTCCGTGTTTTCTGCTGACAGATGTCTGCAGATGTAAATGGATGTACGTTGGTTTCCTCTCAGCCATTCATAGAGATATATTGTGGTCAGGCTGGTTCTGTCTGAAAAACTGACAGACAGATGCAGAAGGGAAGGACCTGTGTGAAAGAACCCTAAGGCCTCTCTTGCACACAGGAGTAATAAATGCTACTAATTTCTCTGATCTGAACACAGATGCATAGTTGTCTATGGAACAATGCATATAGCTGCTTAAAGATCAGTAATACAGTGATGAGTACATAAAACAAATATAGAACACTTTACGTTTAAGTGCAGTATCACATGTTGATTGATATACATTGGCCCTCCAAAGCTACATACATGCCCTCAAAGTGCTCTTTGTAGAGAGGTATATAGCAGTGATCCACAAATCACGACTAGTGATAAGCGAATTGCTAACATGAACACTTGAAGATTTGTACAGTCTTCAATAATCATACAATTCATGAACCACAACTGCCTTGGTTTCTAAACTGTGTGATTCCTCACAGATCAAACTAATGGATATATTCATCAGAATCAAAAACTGATAAATCAGGAATTTGTCTGATTCTATGAACGCTATCTACAGCATCTGATTTTTCTGGACTTTTTCTACAAGTATTGCTTCTACAACACAATTATTTATGGCAAATCACCTGTATGTTTAGCGCTTTTCCCTCTTCTGTTAGATTGTAAGCCCTTTTGTTCATGGCTCTGGTTCCTATTGTTTTAAGTATTTGTTTTAAAGGAGTAGTAGGGCCTATGGGTTACAGGATAGTACTTCATTCTGCACTCCTGGTACCTGTTTTCAGCCAACAGCAGGCTAAAGGCCACTGTCGGCTGACTTCCCTCAGCCGGTATAGGTTCTGGATCAATCCAGACTTTAATATCAGGATTCACCCAGATGCCTGGACCAGCAGCTGGCTCAGCCTCTCAGTGAGCCACTGGGAGACTGAGCCAGCTGCTCCAACCCCCTGCATAGCCCAGTGCTCCAGTGAGCACCGGAGGGGAAGAGCAGAGAACCAGTGACTAACAGTCACTGTCCCTCTGCTCACTGAAGACTGAAAATTGAGTGATTAGCAATGTTTGATTGCTCAGTTCTCGGCAGGTGGATGACAACTGCAGCTGGGATTGGTGCTGCAGTCATCTAGGTAAATATATATGTTTGGTTTTTTTGATTCCCAAAATTCTGTTTTAAAGTCTTCATTATGGCATTCATTTTTCCTAAGCACTATGGAAGATGTCAAAGCCGAACTAAATCAAAAACCTTTTTTTTCTTTTTTAATGAGAAAGAAACGTTTTGTTAACAAGCTTTCAAATGCTTTCTGTGGCTCCATATGGGAAATTGCTCTTCTCTTCCTTTTAACTATGATACCCATCAATTGGAAAGGAAGTGAGGAAAAAATATCCATCATAAGTACACAGATAACAAAAAAAAAAAACCCTGACAAAAGTTCTAGAACAGCTATTCTTTACCAGGGTTTCACCAGAGGTTGTTAGGCGTTCCTTGAGCTGTGGCTGATTGACTTCCTTTTTGATGGTGTCTGCATCAATCCAGAGCCAAAAACATTTGGGTAAGCCAACTGAAATCAATGATCTTTTAAGGAGGCATTCTTTTCATTGACCACCGGTGTATGGGACATTTTCCCCAGTGACCCCTAATGAACTGGATTTAGCAGGGGTTCTTTGAAACCTGACAAACTATTTCAAGGGTTCCTCTGGGGTAAAACGGTAAAGGAAGGCTTTTGTAGACCTTCAACATTTTACTCAAAAATGTGCTTTTTGTTTTTGCCTGAAATCCCTTTGGAGATAGTTCCACATATTGTGTTCTGTCCGACAACCATCACATTTCCTGGAAGTGAGCATCATCTCCCTAAATAGGGGCACAGACTGCAATACAAACTTAAGATAGATTCTAAACCTTCCATAATTTGGCTGTAGTTGGTCTTCAGTGATAGGTCTATATTCCTATTTCAGCTGTGGATAGGAATGACCTTGCATAGGTCATGCAGACATTTACATACTCCAAGCTAATAAAAATAAGAATTATATAGAGAATAAGTAGGACTGGCATTAAAATTCACTCTAAGGAATTGTGGGTAAACACATACAGTAATAAAGTATTCTATATACATGGTTATACTTTTTAGTCCGCTGGCAATAGATGCTTGTTTAAAGGATAACACTGTAAATTGACATATCTAGTTCTGCAGCGTAATACTCTATTGTTATATTTAGTTTGATAGCAGTAGATTCTGTTTTTACTGTACTCTTGTTTCACTTTATTGAGAAAAATAGCCCAGTTAGTACTTCTATATCCAAACTTTGTTTGATGCCACATGATTAATTCATGCCTTTCCAGAAACAATTTGTAGCCCAGCATGCATTTCTGTAAAGATGGTTGTAATCAGTCAGAAATAAAAAAAAGCTTTCTAACCGTATCTGTTAAATGCATATCACTTGTATTTGTTCGAGTTTTATCTCTACCCAACACAGCACAGAATGGATTTAAAACAAGCAGAGCAAGAAAGAAAATACTTTAAAAGATGTTTTTTGGATCTTGTAGTATATTGTTTCCTAATGCTTTCAGTTTCTGCGGCTTGGGTTTTTCAGTCAGTAGTGTGTATCCTGGAACGTGCTTAGCAGTATGAATGCAAAAGATATCAAAAACACCTTTTTACCTGAGAGAAATTCTGAGCTGGATTAAAGTAGACAAGGAGATCACAAAAACAACTTCTTCACAATATGTGTTATGCAGTTTGTGAGCAGGAATGTTCCTACTATGAAGGGAATAATTTTATTCTGTAACCTATTACACTATGCTGGACTTCCAGCGTGACTCAAAAGAACAAAGATTGGTGCGTATACAATACAACATACTAATGCAAGAGTCTACTTAGAGTGTAAGTTTAGCTTAAAATGTTTTTCCTAGTTTTGTGTCCCACCAAGCGGTGTCCCAGCTGTAAGATTTTTCCTAACTTTCTGTTCTTATGACATTCATAAAATGTTGAATTTCAGATCACTTCAGTCCACCTGTGATAATGTGGCAACAATGCTGCACTGCTTCTGAATTTAGAGTAGCATTGATGCTCTGATGTAGGCTGTGCCGGCTTGCAGTACAAGATACAAAATTTGGAAAACTGATGTTAGGTCACGTATCATACACTAGCTATTCCTTTCCCCGTATACTAGTCATCTCCTATAAATGAAAGTTGTCAAAACATTTGATGTAAAGTGGAGCTCCACTCAAAAGGGGTAGCTCCCCTTGTCTGCTTCCTCCTTCCCTCCACTGCCACATTTGGCACCTATTAGGGCGGAGCTGGTACCTGGTTTTATTAGGTACCCACTCCCACTTCTGGCTCAGTTTGCCACGGCCAACAGAGCTGGAAGTTCAGCCCCCTCCTTCCCTTGCTTTCGGCACATTCACAAAGCGCATGCGCAGTAAGAAAGCAAGGCTTCACTGCCGGTTTCCCTTAGTCAAGATGGCGGTGCCAGCACCCGATTGCCTATTAAAAAATCAGCTCGAGTGAGAACACCTCTGGGCTCCTGGACAGGTAAGTGCCCTAATATTAAAAGTCAGCAGCTAAAGTATTTGTAACTGCTATCTTTCAATTTTTTTTTGGGGGGGGGGGGGGGGAGCCTGGAGCTCCTCTTTAAGGAAAGAAAGAAAAATAGCTCAGATTTATCCTAGTGGAGCTCTAGTAAATAAGATATCAATGAAAATATGGATAAGAGGAAATTTGAAATATTTTACAAGAAATGTGTAAACACATAAGAAGTTTGCACTGAAGACTGATCATTGGAGGACAATAACATGGAGGAGTGTGGGAGAA
Source organism: Pelophylax lessonae (assembly GCF_965119305.1). NCBI lineage: Eukaryota > Metazoa > Chordata > Amphibia > Anura > Ranidae > Pelophylax > Pelophylax lessonae. The sequence goes on along the minus strand of NC_138770.1, from coordinate 162,198,133 downwards.
GATGAGATATATTTAGAAAAAAACCATAAGAGAGCAATCTGAGACATTGAAAGAAAACTATGGGAAGGCAGTATCTTGAATGCCAAGAGCATGTCGTTTGCCATAGCAGAGGGTTAATTACAGTGTCAAGTGGGATAAAGGAGAAAGGGCAGGGGAAAGTCACCTTTGATTTGGCTTTGTGGAACTCATTGGTTATACATAAAAAACAGGGAAGCACAGTACTAATACAGTTGTCCTTTAAGATAACGCCTTTAAAATACACTAAAATGTAGGAGCATTTGCCTAGCAGGTGTTCAAACTGTAGATAGGCACTTTTCCTGCAGAAGTTTAGCTTAAGACTCTCATGTTAGTTTAAGTGGTATTTTAGGAGGCTGTGCTGCTGTATATAGATTACCTTTACACAGCCTGGAAAGGGCAAGCATTGAAACTTGTCCAGGTACCTTTTGCAGCAATATAGCCATGCTAGGGCTACCATCAGGGTAATAAATGCTTGCAAACATCAGAAGTAGTAATTGTCACAAGATATTTTCTGACATGTTCAATATCAAAACCTTCTAGATTCTACAAGACTATCCAAGAGTCGAGGATTTACCAGCCACTTGAACATTGCTTTTTTATCATGAATTATTATATTTATATTTTAATTTATGTAGCCACCTAAAAATGACATTCCTATGCTGCTCATTGTGTACATGTATTGCAGAACTCTTTCACTTTGCAAACGTGACATTTTCACCAGTTTTGTGACAGACATTTTTTACTATTTCACGCAGACTTTAATCTGCCACTAGAGGACACTTGGTCTTTAACCAGCACCAAATTAGGCGCTGTAATTTACTTCTATAGGATGGCTACATACAAGGTGGACACATATGCCAGCCTGGGGAGTGTGTGACATCAGATGTGGGAATGTTGTGCAGCTCAATCTGGGGGGAAGAAGATCAGTGAGGTAATGTTTTGAAATTAGCCAGCTTCAGAGACATATCCTATGGGATTCTCCTAGCCAGATTCCTGTTGTTAAGGTAGTTCTAAAGGCTACACTTTCTTTATGCATTCATAGCATGGTTTATGGTTAAAAAAAAGTCCCAGTACTTTACATCCCACCCTGTTGCCAAACACCTGCTGATCTTGTCATGGCCCTCTGGTCTAGGATCAGTCAGCACCACTCCAAAAACTCTCTGAATCCTCATCAAACACTGAGTGCAGCAGAACAATTGGTTCCTGCTGCCATCGGTCAAACTGCTGGCAGGAGGGTACAGGGATGTGGCTTGCTGGCTCTGTGTGTGTCTTTGGAGATTCTAGGACAATATCCCCCCGGACAATATCCCCTGGACAATATCCCCCGGATAATAACCCCCCGGACAATATCCCCCCTGGACAACATCCCCCCGGACAATATCCCCCCTGGACAACATCCCCCGGACAATATCCTCCCTGGACAATATCCCCCTAGACAATATCCGCCCTCTAACCCTAACCCTAACCCTCTAACCCTAACCCTAACATCTTCTTCTTTTTGATGACTCTGTTAGCATGGTTTCCCAGGGCCATCCACCTAGCCCTGCCCCAGAAGTGGAAGAGATTGGGTGCACCGATGCCCAACCACTTATGTTTCCAGATGAGTACATGGGAGGACCATTGCAGCATGTCTCAGATGATGACGAAACACAGGTGCCAACTGCTGCGGAATTCCAAATTGTGATGATCAACAAGGGTTGCAGGGGTGAAGACTGGGTGGAAGACAATGTAGAGGACGATGAGGTCCTCGACCCCACATGGAATGAACGCCATGCAGGTGACCTGAGTAGTTTGGAGGAAGTGGTCGCACAGAGCCACCAGCACAGCAGAAGAGGGAGCAGGGTGCAAAAGCGGAATGGCCGTGCCCTAGACACTACGCATGCTACTGCCCAACGCAGCAAGGAACCGAGCACACCAAAGCCAGCTCACAGGAGTTCCCTAATGTGGCAGTTCTTCAGACAATGTGATGATGACAGGACACGAATGGTTTGCACGCTGTGCAATCAGAGCCTGAAGCGAGGCATAAACCTTCTCAACCTGAGCACAACCTGCATGACCAGGCATCTAAGTGCAAAGCATGAGCTGCAGTGGAGTGCACACCTCCAAAACCAAGAAAGGTCTCTGGCTCTTCCTGCTTCCTCTTCTGCTGCTGCAGTCTCGGGCTCTTCATCCACCTCTGTAGTGACAGTGGCACCTGCCACCCCGCAAACAGAGGATCCACCAGCAACACCACCACCTGGGTCACCAACAACCATCTCCACAATATCCCGTGGAAGCGTTCAGCTTTCTATCTCCCAAACACTGGAGCAGAAGAGGAAGTACCCCCTACCCACCCGCGATCCCTGGCCCTGAATGCCAGCATTTTAAAATTCCTGGCCTTTCAAATGCTGTCAATTCCTGCTGGTGGAGACGCAGAGTTTTAAGAGCCTTATGGCAGTGGCTGTCCCACAGTACGTCGTGTCCAGCCGCCACTACTTTTCCAGGCAAGCCATCCCTTCCCTGCACAACCAAGTGGGTGACAAAATCCGGTGTGCACTGCTCAACGCCATCTTTGGCAAGGTCCACCTAACTACGGATACGTGGACCAGTAAGCACAGTCAGGAACGTTATATCTCCCTAACAGCACACTGGGTAAATGCAGTGGTGGCTGGGCCTGAGGCAGATAGCAGTTTGGCGCATGTCCTTCCACCACCGAGGATTGCAGGGCGCTTCAGTTTGCCTCCTGTTCCTAACTCCTCCTACTCCGCTTCCTCATCCTCTACCGCCTCCTCTTCCGGTCAGCATAACACCTTCACCACCAACTTCAGCACAGCCAGGGGTAAACGACAGCAGGCAGTTTTAAAACTTGCCTGTTTGGGTGAAAAACCACACACCGCGCAGGAGTTGTGGAGGGGCATTGAACTGCAGACAAATGAGTAGTTGCTGCCAGTGAGCCTCAAGCCCGGCCTGGTGGTGTGCAATAACGGGCGAAATCTCATAGCAGCTCTGGGCCTAGCCGGTTTGACACATATCCCTTGCTTGGCACATGTGCTGAATTTGGTGGTGCAGAGATTTCTTAGAAATTACCAGGATATGTCAGAGCTGCTGCACAAAGTGCGGGCCGTCTGTGTGCACTTTCGGCGTTCTCACCCTGCTGCTGCTCGCCTGTCAGTGCTGCAGCGTAACTTCGGCCTTCCCGCTCACTGCCTCATATGTGACGTGCCCACAAGGTGGAACTCCACCTTGCACATGCTGGCCAGACTGTGCGAGCAGCAGCAGGCCATAGTGGAGTTTCAGCTGCAGAACGCACGCATGAGTCGCTCTGTGGAACAACACCACTTTACCACCAATAACTGGGCCAACATGCGAGACCTGTGTGCCTTGTCGCGCTGTTTCGAGTAGTCCACCAATATGGCCAGTGCCGATGACGCCGTTCTCAGCTTAACTATCCCACTTCAATGCCTTCTTGAAAAAACACTTTGGGCGATGATGGAAGAGGATGTGGCACAGGATGAGGAGGAGGAGAATGAAGAGGTAACATTTCCAAGGCTTTCAGGGCAGTCATTCGCAAGTGGCTCTGAGGGTGGGTTACTGCACACACAAACGCCAGGAACACAATTGTCCAGCAGGGGCACAGTTCTGGAGGATGACGAGGATGAGGAGGAGGAGATGGAGGAGGATATGGAACCATGTTCACAGCAGGGTGGCACCCATGCCAGCTCATGGCCAACACTGGTGTGTGGCTGGGGGATACGGAGGACACAGAGGATACACCTCCCACAGAGGACAGCTTTTCGTTGCCTCTGGGCAGCCTGGCACACATGAGCAATTACATGCTGCAGTGTCTCCGCAACCCATGCCGAGTTTCCCACATAGTAACTTGTCCTTAATTCCCTCACTGGAGCGTGATCGGAAGATGCGCGAGTACAAGCACACGCTGGTAGACGCGCTGCTGGTGGCATTCCCACCTGACAGCGGGGGCACAGTGGAAGCACAAGGCCAAGGCAGGGGAGGAGGAGGAAGAGGTCATCAACGCGGCCAGGGCACCGCCAGCACCTCAGAAGGCAGGGTTAGCATGGCCGAAATGTGGAAAAGCTTTGTCAGCACGCCACAACAAGCAGCTGTACCAGCAGCTGATACGGAACGTCTTAGCAGGAGGCAGCATTTCACTAATATGGTGGAGCAGTATGTGTGCACACGCCTAGACGTACTGAATGACGGGTCTGCCCCCTTCAACTTCTGGGTATCTAAGTTGGGCACATGGCCTGAGCTTGCCTTTTACGCCTTGGAGGTGCTGGCCTGCCCTGCAGCCAGTGTATTATCTGAACGTGGATTTAGCATGGCTGGGGCGTTATCACAGACAAGCGCAGCCGCCTGTTCAGAGCCAATGTGGACAAGCTCACGTTCATTAAAATGAACCAAGCATGGATCCCACAGGACTTGTCCGTACTTTGTGCAGAATAGACATATACCGGCCTTACCCAGCCATTGCTGGATTTGATCTTTCTTACTCTTTTGGGCTGTACCCGAATTAAATTTTTTTTTTATTAAAAACCAAAACCAGCGTTGGCTACCTCGTCCTCCTCTACTGCCGCCGCAGCTTCCACCTACACCGCCATATCCACCGCCATATCCTCCGCCACCTCAACCTCCTACTCCATATGGGCCTCGTCCTCCTCCTACATCATTCAAGATGATTAGATTTTATTTTTCTATTTTTTATGTTATTTTAAGTTCTTTCCCTATCCACATTTGTTTGCAGAGCACTTGCCATGCTCTTAAGATGATTTTGCTGCCATTTGCAGCCCTCTAGCCCTTTCAATGTTTGTTTTAGAGGCATTTTAGTGCTCAAAAGTTTGGGTCTCCATTGACTTCAATGGGGTTCGGGATTGGGACAAAGTTTGGGTTAAGTCCGGAATTTTTTTTTCAAGTTCGGTCGAACCCGCCGAACCCGAAGATCCAGGTGTTCGCTCAACTCTCTAACTGACACTTTTGACACTTTTTGGGGACCAGTGACACTAATACAGTGATCGGTGCTAATAATATGCACTGCCACTGTACTAATGACACTGCCAGGGAAGGGGTTAACATCAGGGGTGATCAAAGGGTTAACTGTGTGCCTAACCAGTGCTTTTGTACTGTGTGGGAGGTGCTTTTACTAGGGGAAGGCATTGATTCATGTTCCTGCTTTGCAGGAACATAGGCTTAATGCCTTCCCTACAGACAGAAAGGCGATCTGCTTTGTTTACATCTGGCTGTGCCTGCAGATCAGCTCCCGCTGTGTATAATTGATTGAAACTGATTGAGGTGTATGGGCAGCAATATGGGATATATATAGAGGAAGAAACGTGTCCGGACCTGTAACCCCTGAATATGTCAGACACTACTGACAAAACGCGTTGGGTCGGATCTTCTGGAACACGTCATTTCCGGTGATTGAAACACAGGTGGAGCACAAAAAGGCATTTTTAGATACCACCCCATGCTTAATCATACTTTGAACAATGGAAGTGTCATTTTAATCACGTTTTAATAAAAACCAAATATACTACAATATATGAGATTCCTTCATATCTTCCCCTTGTGAACGAGTTATACACAAGATATCTTAAAGGCACAGGGGAACTTTACAGGAGATGATGATATTTAGCTGTCCATATGCTTAGGATAACAGTGCCAGATCGAGTACATGATACCTATCTTAGGATACACTTACCATAAGCATTTTTGACCTTCTTTGAGAAAAGAGGTCATATATTTCTAGTGAATGCAGGGTGTTTCTGTCTGGGAGAAGAGGAAGGGCACTGTTTTTCATTTGGGTGTCACTTCTTCTCCAACACCCTTTTTAATAATCAATTTTTGGGCTTTTGATTTACAGCAAGCACTTTACTGGGATTTCTCATGAACTTTGAAATACGTATGAATTTGTGATTTTGCAGTAAGTATTTTGATTGGGACTTTCATGAATTTAAAATGCACCTGTTAATTTGTGATTTATTGTATTTTGTATCAGCATGGTTTGCCTTCTTCTATAATTTCTGCTCTTTTCATAGTTTTGTGATATTCATTAGTATTGCATTTTCAAATTTATTTTGCGTAGGTGTCTATCATTGTTTTAAGGATTATATTCTAGTTATTTTGGGTAGATAGGATAAAGTGAACAGTTATATTTTTTTTTTGATGTTCCAATGCCAAAACTATGAATCCCACCTGTAATTATGGAACTTGCTGTTTAGTTTGCTTTAAACAGTTCTCTTAACTCCAGTAGGCAGCCACCATTGAATAGGTACCAAATATTTAATGTAATCTAATTCAGTGAGTCATAGGATTTTGAGGGTGTCACCCGACTCAGGCAGCTGTACCCATATACTTATCAGAGCTAACACTTATGATTGCTCTACATTTAGTTTTGCCGTCAGTAGATAGATCACTATCACTGTCCTATACTCCATTTTCTATGTATTCTGAGTTGTAGTTCTTGCAGGGTGGCCATCAGAGGGGGTACAGCCTATACTGATGTAGGGGGCCCAGTCGCCTGAAGGGCCCAGTCCCAAGGAACTCCCAGGCCCCATGTTGGCACCTCCCTATTGTTTCTTTCCTCCCCCTACACTAGTCCCGACTCTGGTTGGTGGTGCCCGCTGCACTGGCTCCTGACTCTCAGCCAGTGATGTAGCGTGGGGAGGGGGGCAGCCGGTGCACTTGAGGGGTGCAGAAATAAGTGCCTGTCACCTGGAAAACCTGTGGTTCCATCCACTTGCTCCTCTCCTCTTTTGATGACTGCTCTATCCTCCTGACCATTCCTGGTCTTGGTGCGGTGAAAGGCAGCTCAGGAGGTGCACTGTCCCCTCCAGCATGCCTGAGCTTCTTACACAAACACATCCCTTCTCCTGCCCCTTTCTCTGCCCGTGTGCTGTTGCGTCTGTGAAGGAGATGTGGTGGCGGGAAGATTAAACAAGCCGACTGCCACAAAGAAAGAGAAGCTGCTGACTGAGAGCCTCCAGGAACCATCCAAGTGAGTCAGCACTGTGACCAGACCCTGCCCTCTTCTTCTCCCTGCCCTCTCTCTCTCTTTCCCTACCCCCTCTCTCTTCCTGCTCTCCTATCTCTCTCCCTCCCTGCCCCCCTCTCTCTCTCCCCCTGTTCCCCTTTTTCTCTCTCTCTCCCTGCCCCCCCTCTCTCCCTGCTCCCCACTCTCTCTACCTCTGCACCCCCTCTCTATCTCTTCCTACTCCCCTCTCTCTCTCACTCTCTCTCTCTCTATCTGCCCCCTTTCCCCCACCATCCTTCTCTCTCCCCCGCCCTCCCTCTCTCTCTCTCCCCCTTACCCTCCCTCTCACTCTCCCCTTGCCCTTTCTCTCTCTCGCTCCCCCGTGTTCTCCTTTTTCCCCCTTGCCCTCCCTTTCTCTCCCCCTGCCCTCCCTCCCTCTATCCCTCTTTCTTTTCCCCTGCCCTTTCTCTCTCTCTATCTATCCCACTTCCCTCCCTCTCTCTCTCTCTCTTTCTCCCTCCCTGCTCTCCCTCTCTGCCCCCTTTCCTGTCCTCTCTCTCCCTCCCTCTGTCCCTACCTCCCTCCCTCCCTCTCTCCTTCCTTCCCTCTCTCCCTCCCTCTCTTCTTCTCTTTCTCCCTCTCTCCCTTCCTCTCTATCTCCCTCCTTCTCTCTCTCCCCTGCCCTACCTCTCTCTTTCCCCCTGCGCTCCCTATTCCCCTCTCCCTCCTTGCCCTCCCCCTCTCTCTCCCCCTGCCCTCAAACTCTCTCTCTCTACCCCCTTCCTCCCTCTCTCTCTCTAACACAAGAGGTGTGTTTTTGGCCTGATTCCCAGGGGGAAACAGTAAATAAAAAGCTTAAAAAAAAGGAAAACAAATGCAGCCACCACATGTAAGCTGTAAATTGAATTCCTCTCCATTCACAGCGGATTTGGTTGGGCTGCCACTGGGCAGACCCTGGGGAATATCGATGGTCAGTCCCGGGGGCCCCAGGTCTAAAGCTGTGTAAGGGACCCCCTCATTTCTGATGGCTGACCTGAGTTCTTGTTTAGCTCAGTGAATATCTGCAATCACAGTGATTTAAGCGCAGAGCCCTACATAGAGTACATTTCTATAAGCAGCCAAAGTTAGCTTGGATGGCAAAAGTAGCAGAAGTGAAACTACACACTGAGCTTTTTTCCCTTGGGCCCTGTCAGTGAGATCCTAGTGTCTTATCGCTGCTTTGGTCTTAATAAATTCACTATCTCTTCATTACAGTTGTTATGGCTGTAATCTCCAGCAATTATATCAGGATAACTTTAAGTTGGTTCAGCCTAGAACTGTCTGTAAAATAGAAGTCTTTTACCTGTCATCATGGAAGTTTTATGTCTCAACCCTCATCTAAGCTTTCGTTGAAATGTCCTTCCTTTTCAAGTGGCGCATACAAATATTTTAAATCATGGTGAAGGATGCTATAAATCTGAGTAAGAAAATGCGAAATAGGAGAATGCTGCTCCTGCAACCAGAGACATGTTATGTTTCTGCTGTGCTAAATACCCAAAATCTATACAGAACTTAATAGGTTTGCAAATCATGTACACTAAAAACTTCTTCAAAGATGATAGTGTACAAGGTCGCTGACTGGCTGCATTCAGAAGGACTGGGGTGCTGGAGCTGACATGGGCTCACTTTCATGCAAGCTAAATGTGATATTTGACCACACCTGACACTATAACGCATCTTTTATGGTTACTGTGAAAATAAATTTATAGTAGATTTCAGAGGATGATACAGCATCAGGCATTCAGGGGGCAACACTGCTGCCCCCTGAATGCCTTCTTTTTAGCTGAAGAGGGATTCTGCATTGCAATACTGTGCCATAAGCCAAGAATCTGGTTTGCGGTTGCAATGCAGACCCATTGATTTCAATGGACGAGCCATACTGAACATACTGTATGAGTTAATTTAGCAGCGGCTTTGAAGCATCTTGATTGTGGCATGATTACAAACATCTCAAACTGCCATGGTAGGTTTCAGGTGAGTGATCGGGGGGTGGTAAAAATTAAATGAGGCCTAACAAACAGTGACATCACTATGGGGGTGCGATGGCTGCGGTGGCTGCGGACTGTACCCAGGTGAGACCCACAAAAATGATGACACCATCAAGTATTAAGTGATATCTGACGGCGATGGTGTTGCTTCCATCTGTGACAGCGCACGGATAGGCGAGCCGACACCGAACACATTATTTATAGGGGCTGGTTTGGGCTGCTCACCATGACAGGGCACTATGGCAGGCTAGACAGGAGAGAACCTGATGTGCTAGCGTGCCACAGTGTCTATTACTCTGTCCTGCTCCTACTGTTACTCCGCACATAGATCTTTAAAAGTTTAAACTTTGACTTCTATTATTTTCATATGATATTATTATTCAAATTTGCTAGTTGCTTGATAGTTGTTAGTGGCACTACTTCTGCCATTATATGCAGTTTTATATGGGAATAATGATATGGGGGAGGTGACAACATGTTTTACCGCACCAGGTGACACCAACTCTAGTGACGCCACTGCTAACAAAGGGGTTTTATTTACTAAAGCTAGAGAGGGCAAAATTAGTCAAATTTCTGCAGAGAAACCAATCAGCTTCCAGGTTTTAGTGCTAAAGCCTAATTAAACAAACTGAGGTTAGAATCTGATTGGTTTCTCTGCAGAATTGTGACTCATTTTGCCCTCTCTATCTTTAGTAAATAAACCCCAAAGTCTGTGAGTTTGGCTCCTTCTGGTTTGGCTTCTTCGTAAATCAGAGATCTGAATGTTTTAATTTTCAGGCTTTGTATGTGTATGTGATTGGGGGGGGGATCTGAAGAGAGATTATTGAAAGAAACCTGCGCGCTTATCTCCTTTAGAAATGCAGGTTGCCTGTTTAAATTCTGTTTAAATTCTGGCTTTATTACAGTATTTCTGTAGTATTTACCTGGAACAAGCATGCAGCAAATACAGTTAGAGTGAGTTTATAACTACTAATGTCATGCTTGTTCTGGGTGAGTAGCTCAAAAAGTTTTAAACAAGAACAACACAGCAGACAGGAAATTAAATGAAAGGAAATTTACTTTAAATTACATAAGAATTAAGGCATGAGAGGACCACCTGAAAATAATGTCATACCACTCTTTATGTATAAAAGGGAGCAAGAATAAATGTAGACAAAAGGGGGGACTAACGAAACCTGCTCACCCTGCACTTAATCAGCAAATATCATAGAAATTACAAATAAAAATCACATAAAAATCACACATGAGTGCAAGCTGCTGCTATAACAATGAATCACATAAATAAAGGTGCATACAATAATTGCGATGATCTACACACAGCAAACAGAATGACGCACTAGCAGCGCTAGATCTTGAGTGCAAACCAATAGCTGGGAAATACAGTCAATGATAAAGTTCATGCACAGTGCCCGAATGACATCCAGAGATGACAGTCCAAATAGGTCAGAATCCTTAAGCGTTCACCACACAGGACCCTTCACCTCACCACGGTGCTCACCCCTAAGGTAATACACTCACCAGATATAAGCCCAAACACCATGCCGATCGCCAGCTGAGAATGGACCATCCGACCTCCACTGTACCCTGAAAGGGGAACTGGCCTCCACCAGAAAAGCTCCTGATTGGTCTCAGACAACTTGGTAACTGTTATGTGGGGTGATCTCATATGGGGCCAATCGATCAAAGGCAGTGCATGCAAAAATAATAAGGTCTCATAGTGTAGTACTGTTAACTGAAACCTCTTTATTTCCCAAAATAAAACATTCCCCTGTAGCAATTGCACTTACAAAAACATATTAAAAGACAGGCATTGTAAGCATGTAGAGGTAAACCTGCGTGTTGCAGCCGGTCCCCGTGCTGACTGTTAGCCGCTTGGTACCTTAGCTGAAGCGAACATCCGGGTCCGGCGTCTGGCGCAGGCGTACCTCGTGACCGCGTGACCACGGCCTGACGCGTTTTGTCAGCAAGTGACTTCAACAGAGGGCGTGGCCACGCGGGGACGGTCACTGCTATTTAACTGTGCAGAAATGGGCGGTGGCACTAATTGGCCGGATGACGCAGGACGTCCCGCTACTGTCCATACTTCCGCCCAAACCACGTGTGCCTTCATGTGTAACTCACTTCCGCCCTTACTTGGCATCACCGCCGTCTCCAGTCCTATTCAATTGCCTCCTCCGGTATCGTACCAGACAGAAATACGGGGCAATCAAACCTTCAGATCATGGGCGGATCATACAGCCAGTACATATATTACATGTACGACCTCACATGCGGCACAACCTTATGATATATTAAAATCAATAAAAATGGCAGCAAAAACATGTTAAAAAATTATACATATATAAAACTGACTACTGAAAGACATTAATATGTATAATAAAATCCAAGTTACTAGTCACATTAAAAATCCGGAGCAATATATAAATCAAAACCAGAAATAACAATAAAATATTAATAGTTACTAATAAAACAATTAATGTCGAGATCAACATTTAACCCCTTAGGACATAGAGAATTGGTCAGAAAAATCCAATGCATTTCTCGCTTGGACAGTTCTCTTACCCTGTTAGATCCCCTCAAAACTGGGTCTACATGCTCAATGCCCAAAAATTTGAGTTTAGAGGGGTCCTGATTATGATATTCCTTAAAATGCAAAGAGACATTATGATCCTTGAATCCCTTTCTGATATTAGCGATGTGTTCAGATATTCTTATCGCAATCGTTCTTTTTGTTCTGCCAATATAGATGAGCCCACATGGGCATTCCATGCCATACACCACATGGGTGGTGTGGCTTGTAATTAAATCTTTGATCTCAAAAGATTCGCCGTTAGCAGAAGAACAAAAAGACGAAAACCCACGCAGATGGGTCCGCACCTGTCTACACGACTTACACCGACGACAGGCGTAAAACCCAGTTCTGTTATCCCAAAACATAGTGGGTTTTGTGGGGGGATCCAGCACTTTGCATACCAATTGATCTCCAAAAGTGGGTGCTTTTTGTATATAAATGTAGGCCTTGATTGAATGCTGTTACCTAGAATCCTGTCAAGACACAGCACACCCCAATGTCTCCTGATGATATCCTCCACCTCTTTGTATTGAGAGTTATACTGTGTTCGGAAACTCCACTCATGTTTATTATCCACTGGTCTTCTGGATTCAGCAAGACACTCTTGCTGAGAATATCCCGAAACCTCTGAGATATTGTTATCCAGTACCCGACCATCGTAACCCTTCTCAAGGAAAGTTGCCGGAGAACCTGGGATTGGGTCATAAAGTCAATATCCGAAGAGCAATTTCTCCTGACTCGTAAAAATTGCCCCTTTGGAATGTTTTGTAACCAGCGATGATGGTGACCGCTATGGATGGGGAGGTACCCATTGCGGTCAGTGGGCTTGAAATACACTTTGGTTTCCAAGGCCCCATTCCTCAACATCACCTCCACATCCAAATAGTGGATTGACTCATGACTCCAACTAAACTCCAATTTGATATTATTAGTGTTGGAGTTTAGTGAATCAGCAAACTCCCTCAAACTATTTTCAGAGCCCTCCCATATAAAGAATAAGTCATCAATATACCTTTTGTATAGTTTTAACTCATTCTTACAATGGGCATAGATGAACCAATCCTCCCATTCCCCCATGAATAGATTGGCCAGGCTGGGAGCAAACTTGGCTCCCATAGCCACGCCACGTTTTTGGCTGTAAAAAGTGCCGTTAAACCAAAAATAGTTGTGCGCTAAACAAAATTCAAGAGCACACTTCAAAAATCTTTTCTGGGGGTCAGGGAGGTTGGTTCTTCTACAAAAAGCCCAATTAAGGGCTAGGAGGGCATCCTCATGCTGAATTACAGTGTACAACGAGGACACATCAGCAGTTACCAAAAATACCTCCTTGTCTGGGGAAATCTGGACATCTTTTAAAGAACACAGAAAGTCCTTCGTATCTTTTAAATAGGACCTTAAACTCACTACACTGGTCTGCAGAAAGAAGTCCAGGTACTCTCCCAGTCTGGCGGTAACTGAATTAATCCCATTAACTATGGGTCTGGCGGGGGGTTTTGTACATCTTTGTGTATTTTCGGAAGTGTATATATCGTGGGGATCCTATTGTAACTGGGCATGAGGTATCTCTGTTCTTTATCAGAGAGCACCCATTGATAATACCCAAATGTTACCAGATCTTTCAAAATCCTCCGATATTCATGAGTAGGGTCACCTCTTAGCTCCTCATATGTCTCTGTGTCAGATAGCATATCGCTCAACTGCCTGAGGTAGAAGTCTTTTTTGGGGATCACCACCCCACCCCCCTTATCCGCTGGTCTAATTATAACATCTTTCCTCTTCTCAAGAGCCTCTAAACCTTGCTGAATATGTCGAGGGTTGACCCCTTTCTTAGGCTGTAAGGCCTTTACATCTTGGATCACTACATTTTTAAATACTTCTACGCATTGGTTAGAGGATTGTGGAGGATTGAAAAGAGAGTGGTTTTTTAGGCCACTATCCACACCTATAGTTGAAACTATGTTATTAACCGGATTCCTATTGGTGACCCTATTGGGGTTAAGGAAATATCTTTTAAGATTGATTTTGCGGATATACTTGTGCACGTCAATGTACACATTAAATTTGTTGAGGGGTTTGTGTTTAACACACTTCAATCCCGCATTAAGAATATTAGTCTCCTTTTTCGTAAGCGGAATACCCGCTAGATTGTATATGCCCGTTAATCCACTAGTTTCCTTTTTTTGTTGGAGTTTCCTCCCTGCTCGGCACCCTCGCATCCGGGGTCTGCTCTGAAGGGATATTGTATTGGTGGGCCATTCCTCAATGGTTGGTTCGGGGGGCCCCACCCTGTAGGCCTCCCCCTCCATGGTCTGCCCCCTCCTCTCCCACCCCTGCCTCTGCCTCCTCTCCATAAAAAAGGACAGGGAGGGGGGCAAGGGGTGGATGGATCATTATAATCCCCTAATTGATCAAACCTATTGTAGAGAGGGAGGGGTTTGGGGGAATTCAGACCACCTCCACTATATGGTACTTCATGCCCCCCATTATTCCTGTAAGGTTCTCCGGCAACGTTTCCTTGAGAAGGGTTACGATGGTCGGGTACTGGATAACAATATCTCAGAGGTTTCGGGATATTCTTAGCAAGAGTGTCTTGCTGAATCCAGAAGACCAGTGGATAATAAACATGAGTGGAGTTTCCGAACACAGTATAGCTCTCAATACAAAGAGGTGGAGGATATCATCAGGAGACATTGGGGTGTGCTGTGTCTTGACAGGATTCTAGGTAACAGCATTCCATCAAGGCCTACATTTATATACAAAAAAGCACCCACTTTTGGAGATCAATTGGTATGCAAAGTGCTGGATCCCCCCACAAAACCCACTATGTTTTAGGATAGCAGAACTGGGTTTTACGCCTGTCGTCGGTGTAAGTCGTGTAGACAGGTGCGGACCCATCTGCGTGGGTTTTCGTCTTTTTGTTCTTCTGCTAACGGCGAATCTTTTGAGATCAAAGATTTAATTACATGCCACACCACCCATGTGTTGTATGGCATGGAATGCCCATGTGGGCTCATCTATATTGGCAGAACAAAAAGAACGATTGCGATAAGAATATCTGAACACATCGCTAATATCAGAAAGGGATTCAAGGATCATAATGTCTCTTTGCATTTTATGGAATATCAGGACCCCTCTAAACTCAAATTTTTGGGCATTGAGCATGTAGACCCAGTTTTGAGGGGATCTAACAGGGTAAGAGAACTGTCCAAGCGAGAAATGCATTGGATTTTTCTGACCAATTCTCTATGTCCTAAGGGGTTAAATGTTGATCTCGACATTAATTGTTTTATTAGTAACTATTAATATTTTATTGTTATTTCTGGTTTTGATTTATATATTGCTCCGGATTTTTAATGTGACTAGTAACTTGGATTTTATTATACATATTAATGTCTTTCAGTAGTCAGTTTTATATATGTATAATTTTTTAACATGTTTTTGCTGCCATTTTTATTGATTTTAATATATCATAAGGTTGTGCCGCATGTGAGGTCATACATGTAATATATGTACTGGCTGTATAATCCGCCCATGATCTGAAGGTTTGATTGCCCCGTATTTCTGTCTGGTACGATACCGGAGGACCAATTGAATAGGACTGGAGACGGCGGTGACGCCAAGTAAGGGCGGAAGTGAGTTACACATGAAGGCACACGTGGTTTGGGCAGTAACGGGACGTCCTGCGTCATCCGGCCAATTAGCGCCACCGCCCATTCCTGCACAGTTAAATAGCAGTGACCGTCCCCGCGTGGCCACGCCCTCTGTTGAAGTCACTTGCTGATGAAACGCATCAGGCCGTGGTCACGCGGTCACAAGGTACGCCTGCGCCAGACGCCGGACCCGGATGTTCGCTTCAGCTAAGGTACCAAGCGGCGAACAGTCAGCACGGGGACCGGCTACAACACGCAGGTTTACCTCTACATGCTTACAATGCCTGTCTTTTAATATGTTTTTGTAAGTGCAATTGCTACAGGGGAATGTTTTATTTTGGGAAATAAAGAGGTTTCAGTTAACAGGACTACACTATGAGACCTTATTATTTTTGCATGCACTGCCTTTGATCGATTGGCCCCATATGAGATCACCCCACGTAACGGTTACCAGGTTGTCTGAGACCAATCAGGAGCTTTTCTGGTGGAGGCCGGTTCCCCTTTCAGGGTACAGTGGAGGTCGGATGGTCCATTCTCAGCTGGCGATCGGCATGGTTTTTGGGCTTATATTGACCTTATATCTGGTGAGTGTATTACCTTAGGGGTGAGCCCCGTGGTGAGGTGAAGGGTCCTGTGTGGTGAACGCTTAAGGATTCTTACCTATTTGGACTGTCATCTCTGGATGTCATTCGGCACTGTGCATGAACTTTATCATTGACTGTATTTCCCAGCGATTGGTTTGCACTCAAGATCTAGCGCTGCTAGTGCGTCATTCTGTTTTCTGTGTGTAGATCATCGCAATTATTGTATGCACCTTTATTTATACCATTCTTTATGTTATGGAAGCTAGCAATAGAACCAGTAACTGACCAAAAAGAATTTCATGATTTTTTTTTTTTTTTTACATTTTAACTAGATTTCCTCTTTAATACATACATATACAATACAGCCTATATACAAATCCTTATAAAAGATATAATTATTCAGCATAGACAGATAAAACATTTTTCAGATTCCTCTCATCCTTGTGAACTGAAGGCATTTTTATAGTTTTACTCTTATTTATTTATTTATGCATTTTTTTTAAGCAGTTCATTTATCCATAAAACAAATATGTACACTGTGATGAAATAATAAAGGAACACATTTTATAGACAATATAATGTGACAGGCAAGGGATTAGTGACACTTTCACCTGCTTGTCACAGAAAATTGTTGGAGGTGACATATGTCACATTCAATTCTCTCCTTGGCAGCTGTGGTACTCTTGTAATATTCATATTTCTCGTTTACAAGGGGAGCCCTCTTGTTTAACGAACATAAAATAACAAGACACAATGCAAAATGTACTCAGTAAAGCATCCACATACCATATACAGTATATAGTGTGATTGCAAAATAAACTTCAGTGTTACTAAGAAAAATATCTTCTTTGTTGCAAACATACACAAAAAGATATAAAGGAAATAATAAATCATCTTGGAGTACTGGTATTTTCTTATGTGTAAGGCGCAGTAAATGTGTGTTGGCATGTTTTGGTTAGTGTTCCTAAAAGGCTGTCATTTCAGGGTACTATTACTTTTGTTATAACATGCTGGTTATAATTCTCTGTTTTTGCTCTTCTTATGCAAAGGTGACCCTACAATATCATGTGTTATGTATAGGTAAATAGGTAAAGTTATTAGTATTTTTCAAACTGATCCCCAATAAATTTGTTTTAGTTGGGGATTTAGGGACGTGCTGGCCATAGTGCAGCCGAAGCTCAGAGACAAAGGCAATTGCAAATGCGCAGGCATAGTCCTGCAGGTGCCCATTTTGTCGGACACAGGCGCTTGAATATGCGCATGCGCACAAATATTCAAACGCAGATGCGAACGTCAATGAGCACGTGCGCGTGTGTTAGCTAATAACAATGGCGCCAAATCAGCCCCTCTCCCCCTCTCTCAACCCCTCTCTCAGCCCCCCTCCTCTCCCTCTCTGTCCCCCTCTCTCTCAGCCCTCCCTCTCTCAGCCCCCTCTATCTCAACCCTCCCCTGTATCAGCTCTCTTTCTCCCAGCCCCCCTTTAGGCCCCTCCTCTCACAGCCCTCTCTCTCTCTCTCTCAGCCCTCCCTCTCCCCTCTCTCTCAGCCGCCCTCTCTCTAAGCCTCCCCTCTCAGCTCTTCTTCCCTCTTAGCTCTCCCCCTCTCTGCCCCCTCTCTCAACCCCCTCTCTCTCAGCTCTCACTTCCCCCCACCCTCTCTCAGCTCTCTATCTCAGCTCTCCCTCTCAGCCTCCTTCTCTCTCAGCCCTCCCTCTCCCCTCCCTCTCTCTCAGCCCTCCCTCTCTCCTCCCCCCACTCTCTCTCAGCCCCATCTCTCTCTCTCTCCTAGCCCTCCCTCTCTCTCAGCCCCCCTCTCTCAGCCCTCTCTCAGCCCTCCCTCTCTCTCAACCCTCTCTCTCACTCTCTCAGCCCACTCTCCCTCTCAGCCCCCTCTCTCATAGCCCCCTCTCTCAACCATCTTTCTCTCTCAGCCCCCTCTCTCTCAGCCCTCTCTCTCTCTCTCCCCCAACCATCTTCCCTCCCTCTCTCAGCCCCCCTCTCTCTCAGCTCTCTCTCTCTCTCTCAACCCTCCCTCTCTCTCAGCCCTCCCTCTCTCAACCACCTCTCTCTCAGCCCTCCCTCTCTCTCAGCCCTCTCTCTCTCTCTCATCCCTCTCTCTCTCAGTCCCCCCTCTCTCTCAGCCCTCTCTTTCTCTGACTTCCACTCTATAAGACCCCCTCTCTCTCAGCCGCCCTTTCTCTCAGGCCTCCCCCTCTATCTCGAGGGGGGGGGGGCAAGTGGATGGTCTGGCCTAGGGCGCAAAATAGACTAGCACTGGCCCTGCTGGTGATGCACATGCCACGCACCTCTGCGACCAATGGAAGATCTTACAGGCACTCTTACCTCACCACGCTATTCTCACAGCCACTGTCGCAACATCAGTAGTCCTTGAGCTGGAGCTATATGAGAGGTCCCCCCTCTACATGTCAGGCTCTGCCACAAGGTACCTGACATTGAGTTACCCAAAACTTTTAAATTATTTCTATATGTTGAGAATAACTTCATTGGATAGAGTAGGGCAGGCCTAAACCATGATTAGTTTATTTTTGTCTGTTTTTGGAAGATTTTCCTTTACTTCTTGTTCGGGAGACACAACAGAAAGTGAGAAGATATTGTTTCAAGTGAAGAAAATTCCCTTCTTAGTTATTTGTCTCCCAAATAGCTATGGATTTTCTATTACTTTCTGTCCCAGTGACAAAGGTCACCGAGACAAATACCCACTGGAGCCACACAGACAGAAACAGGTGTTCACCACTCAGCCAGACCACGTTTTTGCTATTGCACAGCACATTCTTATCATTCTATAAGCTATTTTCTCAGGTTGACATGAGTTTTCTCCTAAAAAGGACCTCCTATACTTGGGAGGGGCTATCTGAATCCTGGATAGTTATTGTTAAGTACCATTCCATCATTATACTCTAAAGCCTCATTCACACAGAGGGTGGTAAACACAGGTGGTTGAACCACAATTTTATGACCACCCAACCACCCAACCACCCACCTACAGAAAGGCTGTGCACTTGCTGCGCCCATGATGCTTTGCAAAGATTAAGTTCCCTGTCACATTCATTAGGCAGTACCAATGTCAAACAAAAAAAAGGATTTATAAGGACATTAACACCTTAAACGTACCAAGGTGCAAGAAAACAGGGGCACCAGAGCAACCACAAACCACATAGTTACACTCATTTACATCACATGACATCATCATGACTATCTTGTGGGTCTACAGCACTTCCTTGCTGTCCATAGTGGTTGTAATCCATTTGATATACACATACAGTCTGCTGCTTCTGTTGGGTCTTCCTGGTGTTTCCCTGGTTTATCTCCTGGTTCCAAGCACCTTACATCCCATCCACCCGGAGGGGCTTGCTCACCATTGACCACCTGGAAGGTTGCCACCTGCTGGAGACTTATTGATATGCTTTTTAATATCTTGTAAATGTGAGTGCATACTTATTGTTTTTCATTTCATGAATATGTTTTATTGAATTCTACACTTAAATAGTGGCACTTTTCTCTCCTTCTTTTTTGTTAGTACCAATTCCAAACATGACCCATTCGGCTTTTCATGGTTAAAATAGGAGGTGAGAAGGTGACACATTGCCATCTAGTTGCCTGTCTATGGCAGATTGCTTTTCAGAGGCTCCGGCCCTTGTGAACGAGGCACAACACTTGGTAAAGCCTTTGTAGCCTTTTTCACAATCTGCATGCTGCAAAACCAGCCCCAGGCCCTCTATTGTAGATTTAAACCGTTGGAACTGAACTCTGGGCACAATAGTTTTTATTAAACTATGTTCCTCAATAGCAGCAAAGGATATAAATAACTTTGTATGGACTAAGTGCCCGGTCATACCACATACAGTCCTGTGCGTTTTTTTCTGCATTAAAAATGCATGGAAAAGGGCCTATATGGTTTCCGATGGCATAGTTCACATCAGTGCTTGCAGTTCCAGTGCGTTCCAGAAAAAAAAGTAGAACATGTTGGATTTTTCCTGCACTGGACTGTACTGGAACACTTTATAAGACATCAAAAATGCACTGGAATGCACATGCCCTTATTTAAGGTTAAGAAAAAAGACGGTAAAAATTGCACTGGAATGCATCAAAAACACATCAAAACACGCATGCAGAAAAGCATCTGGAACGCAACCGGACTGCGTTTCTATGTTGTGAACTGACCCTAAATGCATTACATAAAGCAGCAGTGACATCATCAATAATCCACAAGGTGAAGAGGCGGAGCAATGACATCACAATCTCTACCTTATCCTGTGATAGAGTGCTTTACATTCATTGAGAAAATGCAAAAGGTTCCATTTGTGGCACCAACCCCTAGAGAGTCTCAGCAGGTAGTTTGTTTTTCTTTTGTTACTCACTTATTCAGATGTTTTCTGGCTGGTTCATGAAGTGCTTGGTCTTCTTTCTCTTCACCTTCACCTCTACTCCAGCTCTGATAAATTTTTGCATGCACAGTATGTCCACAGTCTTTCGGGTTGAATGACATAGGGCAGGGGTAATGAATTAAAATTCAAGGAGGTCCAGTCGCTAAACTTTTCTATGGGTCGAGGTCCGAATCTCAAGTCTGTGCCCATCACAGTACTCCTTTACATCAGGTGTCCCCATGACAGTGCCACCATACATCAGGCATTACCGTCAGAGTGGCCCCTACATCAGGTGTCCCCATCACAGTGCTCCTTTACATCAGTTGTCCCCATCACAGTGCCACCTTACGTCAGGCATTCCCATCAGAGTGCCCCCTTACAGCAGGTGTCCCCATGACAGTACTCCTTTACATCAGGTGTCCCCATCACAGTGCTCCTTTACATCAGTTGTCCCCATCACAGTGCCACCTTACGTCAGGCATTCCCGTCAGAGTGTCCCCTTACATTGGGTGTCTCCATCACAGTGCCACCTTACATCAGGCATTCGGTCAGAGTGCCCCCTTGCATCAGTTGTCCCCATCAGTGTGCCCGCTTAACATAAATTGTGCCCATCAGATTTCCCCTTAACATAAAAAATGCACATCAGTGTGCCCAATAGCATAAATGTGCCAAACAATAAATAAATGTGCCCATCAGAGTGCCCCTTAACGTAAAATATGCCCATCAGTGTGTCCCACAGCATAAATATGCCCATCTGTGTGCCCATTAACATAAAACATGCCCATCAGCGTGCCCCTTAGCATAAAATTTGTCCATCAGCGTGACCCTTATTTTATGTTAAGGGTCACGCTGATGGGCAAATTTTATGCTAAGGGACATGCTGATGGGCATATTTTATGTTAAGGGGCACTCTAATTGGCATATTTTATGATAAGAGCAACGCTGATGGACACGTTTTGTTTTGCCCAACAGCGTGCCCCTAACATAAAATGTGCCCATCAGAGTGCCCCCTAACATAAAATGTGCCCATCAGCGTGCCCCTTATTTTATCTTAAGAATTCCGCTGATGGGCACATTTTATGCTAAGGGGCACGCTGATGGGCACATTTTATGTTAGGGGCACTCTGATGGGCAGAACAAAATATGCCCATCAGCGTTGCTCTTAACATAAAATATGCCCATTAGAGTGCCCCTTAACGTAAAATATGCCCATCAGTGTGCCCCTTAACATAAAATATGCCCATCAGCATGCCCCTTAGCATAAAATTTGCCCATCAGCATGATCCTTAACATAAAATAAGGGGCACGCTGATGGGCACATTTTATGTTAGGGGGCACTCTGATGGGCACATTTTATGTTAGGGGGCACTCTGATGGGCACATTTTATGTTAGGGGGTACTCTGATGGGCACATTTTATGTTAAGGGGTACGCTGATAGGCACAACAAAAGGTGCCCATTCGTTTTGCTCTTAACAAAAAATGTGCCCGTCAGCGTGACCCTTAACATAAAATAAGTAGCATGCTGATGGGCACTTTATATGTTAAGGGGCACTGTGATGGGCACATTTTATTTTATGGGGCACTCTGATGAGCACAACAAAATGTGCTCATCAGTGTGCCCCTTAAAATAATATGCCCAACAGTGTGCACTTTAATAATTATTCTCATCAGCAATCCTTTTTAAAATGTGCCCCACATACCTTTGGGGCAGGTGTCAGGAGATAAATATGAGATATACCAAGCCAGGACCCATGAGCAGCAGGGTGCGGGGCGCACGTGATGTCACACCCAATTTGCAGCCCGGCTAAGAGTGAGAGCCGCAGTGAGGAGCAAGGGGGGCGGGGCGCACACATGACGTCACGCCCCCAACTCGCGGCTCGGCTCGGAGTGAGAGCCGTATACCGGGAATCGCAGTAAGAAGCAGCGGGGCGCACACAGAGGACGTCACTGGTTGCTGGGACACCTGCGGTCCCAGCAAACCAATGACTGCTCGTAGGGGGCGGCCCTCGGTCTGGGCGGAAGCATAGTGCGGTCCGTTCTTGGACCGTGGGCCGCCATTTAATGAAGGCCGACATAAGGTTTTGTTCAACCCACAAGACTGAGGACACCTTGTGGTGAAAATGAGGTACTGCCTGGAGGTAAGCTTCAATTGCCTGCTAGAGACCCTAAAAGTGCTAAAATCAGAGAATGAACAATACAGAGAGGCAACTGTCATTATCAGAAGCATTTAGCTCTTGCTGCTCACTTATATTCTAATGACAGGTTTCCTTTAACAAAACTGAGGTGGGAAAACATACTAGTTTTTGTCTCTACAGTCTAACATTATTTGTCTTGGTGATTTAGCTTTGTAATAATAAGAACTAATTAGCAAATTTAATTACCCATATGCACTTAATAACCGATAACAAACAAATTACAGCAGCAGAGGAAATGTTTACTCTTTATCTTGAATAACATAAAATTATGGAGTGACATTTAAGGACAATTTACTTTTTGGCTGCTGATGTCTTTTTATTGATGAAACTTCATGGAAAATCTTTAAGTGATGAGGAAGTGCTAGACATTTCTCTGCGGGAAGAAAACATGCTCAGACTTCGATTTCATACTGCTCTGTGCCTTCTGGGAGAAAGCGAAGGTAACCAAATCACATCAGACCAAAAAAAATAAAAACAAACATGATTGCAAAGATAAGAATGACTTCCATTTGATGCATGGACAATTTTAACTCAAGTCAATTTTATTAAAAGCACCATGGAAGTGCTAAGCCCCACCAAAGAGTACCTGCTAAAAAGATAACTTATAGATTTTAGTATAGGTGTCAATTGAGGGGAGAAAAGTGCTAAACCCTCTTTGGTGGAAAAAAAGTTTACTGTGAACTAATTTGTGTAGATGGACAAATGCTAGGAAATATAGACATAAGTCAATCACATATTTATTCTATTCAAAATGGAATTTCTCAAATAAAAACTTTGAACCCAGGGTTAGTTACTATATATTGAATTACAAACCTGCTAATATAAAAATCAATATTCTTAACTTTCAGTCTGTTTGTTAAAATGTAGACTCTAATGAAGAAAAAAGCATCCAGGATAAAAGTGTCTAAATGTATTCATTGGTTACATTACAAAAACAATGAATGTGTTTCAGGGGTCGGATAAAGCTCCCCCTTCATCAGGGCTACATGCAGTATGACTTATGATTACATCAGTTAAGTTTACATCATATTATGTTTTGTTGTAGCCCTGATGAAGGTGGAATTTTCTCTGACCCTCAAAATGCATTTTTTTTGTAATGTAAGCCAATAAATTAATTTGGACTCTTTTATCCTTTGGTTTGGCACCCCTTCCATTGGTATATGTTTGTTGAAATGTAGTCTTTTTGCAGTTCATCGGCTGCTGCCGGCATTCATCCGGTCAGATGGGTGAAATACAGCACCTGTTTCTCTTGCCATATGCTGTAAAAATGGGGATATTTCTGCGCTAAAATGTAAAGATAAAAACATACATGAATAAAAAGTTAACAGACCAAATGAAAGCAGCCAGCACCTGATCTAGAATCAGAAATACCAGATCTAAATAGCAATATAGAATGGGATTGGTGCAGCGCTAACACAATTGAATCCACAGTCCATACAAATGTTCAAATGGATCAAATACAAAAGTGCAGTGAACAAAAGTTCATCAGAGAGTGCTCCAATAAAGAAGGGAAACTGTCCACCACTTCAAACTTGGAAAAAGCCCCGAGTGCAGGAACCGCCACCAAGATAATAAATGGCCTCTTACCAAATTGCAATGACCCCCATTACAAGGATCAAAGACAGCCTGTGTGATCAAATCAGTGCCCAGATCGACATGTATCGATTCCCAGTGTTCCCTCAGCAGCTCCAACCGGAACAAGTGAACATAAGGAAAAGAGGGACAATTCCAATAGTGAAGTACGTTCACAGGTTTATTCAGTAAAAGCAGATTGGCAACTCACGTTTGCATGAAGAAATCACAGCATGTCTCGGAGCTATACTCTCAGAACCTTTGTTTCCAACCAATAAAATGGCCGCCGTGTCTTCTTGCTGGCCTCAGCACGACGAACCGCAGGCTCCTCCTCCGACCGGTTTCGTCAACACGTGACTTCGTCAGGGGCTGTGGCCTATGGCAGAACGTCTTTCCTTATATGCTGGGTGAGACAGGGCGGAACTCGCTGCGTCCAATCCGGAGCCAGCAGGAAGAGGTCATCCCAAACCATCAACAGGAAGGAGACCAACGACCCGGAACAGGATGTGTGACCTTTGAATGTCAACATCCGGAGCTAAACCCGGAATTGGAGACCGCAAACAGCGATAAACCGATCAAATATTAACATGATTGCACAAGAGATATATGTGCCTTATATTTCAAAGGACTTCTAGTGCATATTTGATCTTAAGAAAGAAACCTTATTTAAAAGAGCTTCAAAACGGGGGAAACCTATAGGTAACCAGGGGAACAGTGCTCTACTCTAGCCGTGCTAGACTTTGCAGGGAAACACCGCCATCTAGCGGCCAGAAACAAAAATTCCCGAGAGTGCTCCATTACATAACTTACATTGACATGAAGGGAAAATTATAAATGTAACTAAAAATGTGAACTAAATATGATACACAATATGACAGTTTAATAGCATCACAAAAAATATAGAATAAAAACATTTAAAACTATCCCAAAAATAAAAACAAAATAAAATTATGATAACCAACAGTGCAGAACATACTGAAAACCCCTTCATCAGGCATTATTGATAAAGGAATTAATATCCCAATCAATATTTAACCCGTGAGGGGCGTAGGTCTTCAACCGATAAATCCAGCTGGTCTCTAGTTGTGAGACACCTCTGGTACGGTTACTACCCCTCCAACTGCCTGAAAATTTATCAATGCCTAAAAAGACAGTGCCTTTGGGGTCATTCCCATGACATTCATCATAGTGTCTAGAGACACTATGTTTTGGGAATGCCTTCAGTATATTCGCCACATGTTCCTGCAACCGCACGTGTAACTTTCGTATCGTCCTACCCACATATTCACGGCCACAAGGGCAACGTAGTAGGTAGACAACGTGCCGTGTGGAACATGTGATGAACGGCTTGATTTTAACATTACGTTGTGTGGCATTGGAAAAGAACGTCTCAACCCTCCTGCCATATGCTGTGGCTGCTTCCGATGGCTCATACATCCATCAGCTTTCCAGCTGCCTTTTTGTTAAAATGCAGATTCTTCACTACTCACTTTCCATAGCACACACTTCCAGGTGCGAAATCCTCCACCATACACCAGTGTTGCCAACCATCAGTATTATTACTTGCAGTATTTGCAGCCAGTAAAAAGCTGGCACTTTTCTCCTGGCAGCAAATGCCAGTCACAGGAAAGGGTTGCCAGTTAAAAATAAGGCTGTGATGCTCAGCTGGGAACTGCACATGTGCAGGACCAGTTCTGAGCTGGCTGAGACCATCTGAGTGTCTGCTACATTGTGTTCAGGGAGCGCGAGTGGCGGGATCTGGTGGAGGCGGTGCCTGAGCGTTTTATGTGATGTCACTGTGCAAGGGAGTGGAGCGACCGGAGCCTCGTGCTGCCTTGCTCCTGTACTGCACACCCGCCTCTGCGGGACAGGCACAAGGCAAGCCGGGAGCGGGACTTTCAGTGCTGTTTGGATTGGACTGAAAGGACCACCTGGCGTGGAGAAAGACTGTCACTGTGACTTAGGAGGGACTTGTCGTGTTGGTGAGGTGTCATCATCATCTGTGCTGCTGCACACTGCTGTCAGTGTCACTGTGAGCAATCTTTTGTGTGTGTGTGTGTCTGCCCATTCTAATTTCTTGTCCTCCTAAGTCCTGTCCCTGAACTACTTACTTACTATATCAAAATTAAAATAAGAAAAAAATGTTTTTTTGCCTTAATATCTACCTTACATCGTAACTCCACTTTTGTTGAGAAAAAAACATTCCCCTTTGGGTGATCTCTGTACATTACAGCGGTTTTAACAAACTTTGTTTGTTTCTCTGTGCCTCTGTGCTGAGTGGATCTATCAGCTGTGGCAGCTGCAGGGCTCTAATGAGGAAATCTGCTGGGTCTGCATCCCTTTAGACGTGTTCCTATTTTTGAGTATCTCACCAAAAATGAATTTTTTGTTGCAGGGGATGCCAGAAATCTGATTTGTATATTAGTGCAGACTTCTGGGAAAATTGGTGAGCCAATCAAACAAACAGGAAATGATGTTTCTGGGGTGTGGTCAGTACACATTCTGTGTACAGATCACATCCAGGTAGCCATATTGCATTGCATTTTCAGAAAATTATAACAGTTGCAGCTTGAAAAGGAAAGGTAATTTTTAATAATGTTCAATTACAGTACAAATCAATTAAAGTTCAATCGTTTTTTCTTGATTTGCTGATTTTTTTCCCCACGAAAGTGGAGTTACCTTTTAAATCACATTGCTAATCTCATATTGTACTTATTTGTAACCTAAATACTGAAATTCCACTTGAAACTGTAATTTTGTAACTTTTGGAAATGCCAGTAAAAACATGGCTGTGCCTGTAAATTTTAGGTGTTTGGTCAGTAAATTTCAATCTGGTAGGTTGGCAACACTGCCATACACTATAATTCCTCCTGCTGGCTCATACATTCTGTAGTGACATATGGGCTGGTGGGAAAAACCACAGACAGTGGCATGGTAGAAAGTATTCCACACAACCCAAAGTGTGGAACATACGCAGCGGCCCGTGAGTGATGAAGTAAGCTGTGTTTTAACAAGCAAGGTACTGGAATGTTAAGTGTACTGATTTTTCCTTTTAGTAGCCATGTATTGTCTGTGCTGACAAGATAACTTTAAATTGGACTTTATATTAGTGTATTGAATTTCCTACACAGCAGAACATCAATACTAGACTAGACTGGGAGAGGGAGTGGCAACATTAGGAACTAATCAGGTGTGCTGCATGGATAAATGCTGACAAGAAACCTGCAGATAGCAGGGGAGAGCAGTCTGTAGGCAGGTTCCTCTCTCCTCTAGGTGGCACTGTGCCATTTTTACAGAAAGAGCAGAGTTTGGTAAGGGAAATGGTCCCATTATGGACTCAGGGTCAGGGTGTCAGAGGGTCTCAGGTTCAGGGTCTCATCCAACTAGATGCTGCAACCTCTGGAGATCTCATCTCAGATGGCCATCTTGACTGTGAAGCTTATATATAGGGTCTCTTGCATCATTTGGACATGCCTGAAGAAAGTGATAGATCAGGGACAGAGACCCAGCTTGCCATAGAAAGTCATTAGTGTAGGGAGAGGTTCCTGGCGAGTAGGATCATGCCAGGGACAATACCTGCAGAAAAGGAACATTACAGTAACCGGAAAAGTAACATGGAACTGTTCCTAGAAGCATTACAGTGCCATTCCTGTGCCACCCTTCCAGCAGAAGTCATTCTCCACTAATACAGGCCCAAGCCTGGTAAAACTGTAAACATAAACTGCTGCTTTCAGAATCTTATTCGGGTGGAACTTTTCCCAACATGCACTGAGACCTCTTACTGGCTCTGAAAAGTTACATGCAGTTTAGTGTAACAACTCTTCCACGGGGTTGAACATAATGGTAACATATAAAAGGATTGTGTACCCATAGTGTTATTTCCAGATTATAGCCCAGGTAGCAGTGTGCTTATATGACACCAGGTTATATATACGCTTAATTTTGTTGTTTTTTTATTGAATTGCTGCAGCAGTACCTACACCTGAATGTTGTATATCTGTTTCCCACAGCGAAAAACAAGTTCCTAATCAAAAACATTGTAAATAAGGGTAGAGGATAATAATTAGCTGATGCCTTAATGGGGAAAAAGTAGAACAGTGCTTGAGACAAGTTCCTTTTTTGTGTTATAAGTCTAACATTTTTACGGAACGTTGTTTTCTTCTAGCTTAAAATCATAAAGCAGGTACAGGAAAATAACAATATATATAACCCCTTCTCTGTGCTGCAGATAGTGAAAGTAATTCAAAGTAAAATAAAATGTGAAAAAATCTCCCAAAAAAATCACTGCTGCTACTTTAACCCCTCTTTAAACAAATATCATAAAGTAATCAAATAGTATAGTGCCTAAATCATTAGTAGCACTGTGAAAAACATATAAACAAATAAACAAACAAAAAAAAATGTGAAAAAATATATATTATTTATAGAATGTGGATGGGCATAAACAGGGGGTGATTTTACTGATTCATTGTATATGCAGCAGTTATCTGAATTATGCAATGTGATATGCTAAGTTTCAAGAATTTGGTTGTCTGGTGAGCCTCATTTTATATGGAATAAAATATAAAGTTTTGCATTTTATTACACTATTAAAGTATTTTTTTCCCTTACATGTTATAGACATATACCAGTATAGGGTTCCGGGTCTTGGTCCTGTGCTGAGCAGCTGGCCTGATGCGTATTGATGTGCATCTGTAAGTGCAATTCTTTTGATACATTGTATTAAATCCCTGGTGAGCACTATGACTATTTATCTTTTTATGAGCTTATGTGGCATAATTCACACTGAAAGCAGAGTTCAGAAAGAGATGTGTTTGTTGAGGAGAAGCAAAACTGGTATGGATGCTGTTCTAAAGCGCTTTTGCTGAAATATGAGAGGCAATATGATGTAGTGAATTACACTGGATTGGGGTGATTGATGGTAGTCACTGAAGGCACCATTGGTGATATATGTGTAAAGTAAAAAGTAGACACAGAAGTGGACTTTGTGTTTAGGTACAGATACATATTTTTTTTAAAAAGCAGATACAGATAAATATTTAAAAAAAAAAAAACAGATACAGGTAAATATTGTTCAAAAAGCAGGTAAAGGTAAATATTTTTCACTTTACATCTTGTTATTACTTTGTCACATTTTACTTTTGAAATTGTATTAAGTGTTTAAACAAATAAACAAGAAAACATAAGGCTTCTGTAGGAAATCAGATAAAATATTTTTCAATTATATCACCCGTGCCCTGGTAAAGCAACAATGTCACAAGGGTCATTTACATCAGAGCGGGCAAGCCATTTGTTTTTTTTTTTTCCAATGTTTTTTTTACAATGCTCTTTTTAAGTTATGGCTTTG
Source organism: Pelophylax lessonae (assembly GCF_965119305.1). Taxonomy (NCBI): domain Eukaryota; kingdom Metazoa; phylum Chordata; class Amphibia; order Anura; family Ranidae; genus Pelophylax; species Pelophylax lessonae. The sequence goes on along the minus strand of NC_138770.1, from coordinate 162,168,817 downwards.
TAAGTCAAAGGTGAGCTCTTAGAGAGATACCAGTATAGAAGGTAATAACATAGAGGACAATAATACACAAGTCAATTTACGAAGCTGCACCTCTTGTGTTTTACAAGATTAGTTATTCTTTCAGGTATGTTTTAACCCTTCCCAGGCTCATGACCCAGGTAGAGCTGAGACGGTGGAGTAATACTGAACATCAAAACCAAACACTTGAAACATCATCAATAATACAATGTGACATAAATTATTTTTGTTGGAGTATTATGGCCTCAACTTTTATTAAAAAACAAGATAATACCAAATAACATAATTTAGACACCAATTCTTCAAAACATACATAAAATCTAATACAACCATTGAAGCCAGGTCCTTGACAGTGCCATGTTCCATTGTAAACCTTTACCAGCCACCAGTGTTCACAACCAGCTTGGTGGGTAAACACCAGTCATTGTACACCATTGATCACCTGGAATAAATCGTTGGCACCATTGGCATTGGCACCATTATGGATGCTTACAATAATTAGTGACCTGAATCTTAGCAACCATTAGGCTACATTAACACTATATACTTGTAAATAGGACTCTGTATGAATGTTTGAGCAATTTTTACAAGCATACAGGGAAGTTTTTTCATAAAATCCGCTGTATTCTAGTTGCCATGTTTTCAAACAGCCATGTGCATGTACCCTGAATTCTGGACAAGCTGCTGACATTGGAGTAAAGGTTTAAGCACATGTGATTGACAACAACGTCTTTCACTGAAATGTTTAAAGCTTAGTTCACCATTACCAAAAAACTGCCCAAGCAGGTAAGGGGCTCCTGTAGATAAAAACAAACTGTGCAGCTTTGACTAAAGTCAGATAATGCCTTTGCTATAGGTGTAAGTCATTTACATACTTCCCAAAGCCTGGTTGAAAAGCTCCGACAGATAATATCATCTTGCCCTGCCTTGTTGTTGGGATATTTTAAAGACACTCCCAGCCATTACTGCTCACCCCCATTATCACCCCATATGTGTGGTCCACTATCTTCTCCATCACAGCATGGCTAAACATGGGAAACTGTCACAGGGGTGAGAGAGCGCATGCGAGTGGGTTGTCGAGGGAGTGTCTTAGCAAAATCTTAGCAACAAGGCAGAATGGGATGATGTCAACTGTAGGAGTAATTCTGCCAGGCTTTGGAAGGTACATAAATGTTTATATTTACAGTCGCCCTTTACCTACATAGACAGTTTTTAGGTAAAGGTGAACCAACCCCTTAATGCCCTGGTAATGCATGCACTGGTTAGACTTAGAATTCATGAACTGTTTAAAAAGGTTCCAGAGCAGAACTTATAGTGAATATTTAAGTGAATGTCATCCTGATAAATATTTATAGATAATTTTAGGGAGGCTCAAATACAATGGAATAAAGATATATATATGTTACAAACACTATAGATTCCTTTTAAAAAATGAGAGATTGCGAGCAAACAAAAGCAACAAAAATCAATACTGCAATGCTGTACGTTGCAGAAGTCACACAGCATGATAAAGATTAATGTTTTTTTGAGTATATGATGCTTTCAGAAAATAGCATTTGAAAGAGGAATAATGTGAATGGTCAATGTAACTCCAAACTTCAAATAAGTGCTTAGCGAAGGTTTAAAAACAGACGGTTCTTCGATATTTTTTTTTATATTTTCATTTTTCTGTGGATCTCATGCAGAGAAAGTCCTGTTAGTGCTGCAACAGACTGAGGATTATTCCTCAGCAGCATTTGATGTTTGGCGAAAGAGTCATAAGTCATCATAGCAGGATATGCAAACTCTGTGACCTTGCATTTATTCCCAGGCCACTGTGTGTAATCCTCCATAGTGTGTGTGTGTGTGTGTGTGTTTGCGTGTGTCCATATCCATAGCCTGTTATTCTCTAGTTTCTGAATTCCGCTACAGTAGCTTTATTGACAATGTTCGCCCTATGTTCAGCTTTTCTTATAAATAGGACATGCAACATGCACAAAAAACAATGTTTTTTTTTTTTTTTTTTTTCGATTGCTGACACTATGTTGCTGCAGATTGGACACCTAAAGAATAATACTTTTTCTGGAGTAGGAGTTAGCAAGAGCAAGAGTCCTTAAAAAGTCTTTGTTTATGTAGTGCCAGAGCTGGTGGTGGTGACATTGTACGGTGGTTCCTATAACTGACACCAATGACCCTGCATTAAAGGCACTGTGTATTGCTCTGTCACTACATAAACAAATACTTTTGAAGGACTCTGTTCTTGCTTAGTTGGATGTTTTGGATTATTTATGCAGTTTATGCACTTTATTTATTTGCAATTTATGAAAGGATGGTAACACCATCCCTGCGCTACTGAAATTCTAAGAAAAATAATCTGTTTTTTTTTGTGATGAATTTTAATTTATGTATAGTTGTCACTGAGGCTTTAACAACTGTGCAATGTGAAAATCACCTGCAAAACGCACACTGCTATGCAACCCAAAGTTGTCGCTAAATAAAGCAGATGTGTGTGACGCAGAGTAGCAAAGCCTTTTGCAGTGGACTTAACGCTTACAACAAGAACAGGCGTTAACTTGTCACTGAGGCTTTATCAACTGTGCGATGTGAAAATCACCTGCCGGTGCAGTAGTTCAATGTAAAGCCACCACCGATAGAAAAAATGCCCTTGAGGATGAAAAAAAGTCATGCACGTGGCAACAGTATCTCCTCCTAAATGTTTGTGAACCAGTTGATCACTTTTAGAGGGTGGGAAAGTCTTCTGCCCATGTGAAAGAGGCCTAAGTGCACCTATCGGATTTCATTCTGAAGCTCATACGTCAAGAGACACCTTAATGAATGTTTTTCTTAAATCGGTTTGCCATATTTGAGATTTACTCAATGCTGAATAGCCTCTTCAACAATATTCTTTTCCTGTCCCTGTTCCTGTCCCATGCAACTTCAGTAGAAATGTTAATGTCACTGCTGATTGAGTTTTTTAATATGCACTTCTGACACTTTGGAACAAACTTTGCTCCTTATACGGCATGGATGTGGCCCTTAATGTCACTTCATTTCTACTTGACAAATGTGTTTCCTTGTCACTCATCCTGATGTTGTAAATGTACTTATTGTCCATCTCACAAAGAGCTGATGCTCAGCAGTTGCACTCAGATTACTGGTTGCTGTACCAGCAATATCTGCCTGCAATAATGACAGTCACTTCTGCACTACAGGTTCACTAGACTCAAACTGATACCATCTGTGACATAAGCTATAAATTATATCTATACCAGCTGCCAAATGGGTGAAGTAATGAGGGATAATGCTGACTAGCTTTATTGTTAATTGTTTATCACATTTTCAGATGGTTAGCATAGTAGTAGAGATGGACCATGACAGCAGTATATAGCTTTATGGGCATGGTGCAGTGTCATCCTTACAAACTATTTCTTCAGCCTTGAAGCATACCTGTGCTTTGCTCATTTAGGGTTTCCTTTACCCATGCCCCCTTACAACATATATCATATTTTCCTTTCAATGTTTCTCTGCTGCTCTGTTCAGCATTAGGAACTAAAGGGAATATCTGTGCTGTGAAAAGGTAGCCCCCTGTTTGATTTATGACTCTGGTGGCTTGTAGGTTACTCTTGGTAGTTGAATATAGTGGGGGTGGGCTTAAGGTGAACCATGCAGGGAAAATCAGAGATTCACCTTAAAAAATATATTTTTTTTTTCTTTCCATTTTACTTGAGATTGGCAGGAAAAAAGCAAAGGAGAGCAATGGTACAGCTTTGTGGGGAGAGGTCAAAGAATCCCCAAGGAGATGAGCTAGGAGGTGCTGCTGTGTGCTTTGCTTAGAGCCAAGGAACCAGGAGATTCTGCAGTGTGCCTTGTGCAGAGCAAGGAGAAGAGCAGAGAGAGCCACAAGGTGGGCCAAGATGTGCTTCTGAACACTGAGTCCACCTTTATTCAGTGTGGACTCCTTTGCTATGGACAGTTCCTTCCACTGACCATTTTTATTTTATTATAAAGACTGTGCGACCTACATCCTATCTGCTCTGATGGCAATAGTGCAGCCTCCTTTATTTACATACACTATATTAACAAAAGGATCAGGACACCTGCCTTTACACGCACATAAACTTTATTGGCACCTCAGTTTTAGTCCCGTAGGGTTCAATATTGAGTTGGCCCACCCTTTGCAGCTATAACCGCTTCAACTCTTCTTGGAAGGCTGTTCCCAAGGCTTAGGAGTGTGTCTATGGGAATGTTTGACTATTCTTCCAAAAACGCATTTGTGAGGTCAGGCACTGATGTGGTTGAGAAGGCCAGGCTTGCAGTCACCGCTCTAATTCATCCCAAAGGTTTTCTATTGGGTTGAGGTCAGGATTCTGTGCATAGCATTCAAGTTCCTCCACCCTTAAACTCGCTCATCCATGTCTTTATGGACCTTGCTTTCTGCACTGGTCCAAATCAGTTGGAATCAGTTGATGGAGGGGAAAATATGGTGTTTGGTTGTTTTTCAGAGGTTGGGCTAGGCCCCTTAGTTCCAGTGAAGAGAACTCCGAAGGCATCAGCATACCAAGACATTTTGGACAATTTCATGTTCCCAACTTTGTGGGAACAGTTTGGGGATGGCCTCTTCCTGTTCCAACTTGACTGTGCACTAGTTCACAAATAAGGTCAATAAAAACATGGATTAGCCAGTCCCAAGTACTGACCAATAACACAACAGGCAGGCACCACGTGACTTCCTGCAAGTGGAGGAGGTAGGGGGAGGATCTGAGTCGGTAACTAACCTCTGTGTTACCTCAGCAGTCCAACGGTTCTTTTGCCATGATACTGTGAGCTAGTGTCAGACTGCCGCTGTCCGTGTCAGAGCTTAATTTGTCAGGATCCTGGCCAGGACAATCTCTGAGCAGGACATCTGCAGGATTTCCCTGAATGTCCTGGGAAAGTTGGGACTGTTGGCAACTATGCATTTATGTGCAGGAAACTTTGCTGTTGCTGAACTTTGTTGTTGCCAGGAGATCCTCCCAGAACACTCAGCATTCCCTCCATAGCTTGCAAATCACAAATGCTCTCATTTTGTGAGTAAGCGCTCCAATGCAATTCTAATGGCCCCATCGCTGGTAGACTGTATATTTGTTCCAACACCAGCCTGTGGTTTAGTTAGGGGCTAAGAACAGTAGATAGGCCAAACTGTTTATTGCATCCCCTGGGATTCTGTCATTCTTTACTGGACTATTGGTCTCAGCCAGGTCATTTGACTCTTATCTACTCAGTGCCTTTGGTAAGGCCTTTCAAAGGTGATAAGATTAAATATGAGTCTTAGATTCTGTATGAAAATGGTTTGGTTCCTGTGTTTGATTTTAGGTTAAATCTGTTAATGTTGCATCTGTTTAAAAAGAAGTTCTCTTACAAAGCCTATTCCTGCTCAAATAAAGCCTGCTTTAATATTACTGGTGTGGCAGTGGGTTATCATGTTCATTTAACCACTTGCCTCCCTGATCTTGCAGATATACTGCGGCAGGTTAGCATGGGGTGGCACAGGCTGGCAGGGGCTGGCTCAGTCACATATATATATATATATATATATATATATATATATATATATATATATATATATATATATACGTGACTGAGCCTCTTCCGGGTTAGGAGCATGCAGCAGGCTTCTCTTGTGTCTACTGTGTTCATCAGACACAGCAGATTACTGTTATCGGTATCCGTGTATCATGTGATTGTTATGATTAGTCATGGCAATCACATGATAACAATGTAAACAACCTGTCATGAATGGCTTTCCATTCATGAACAGCTTTCTTACCATTGTGATCTGTGATTGGTTTAAAGCCATCAAATTTTACCAGGCTACTAGGGATAGGCCAAACACCCCCCTGTTCGGTTTGCAGCAGAATTCCCAAACGGGAAATATTCTAAGCCGAATGGGAAACCATTGAAGTCTATGGGAGCGGAACAGGAAAAATCAAACGTACCCACTTTGAAGGCTTATGCAAGTACTTGACCTCAAGAGAGGTACGGGGGTCTAGGTACTGCTCTGGGGGATATGTATCAATAAAAATAAAAATAAAAAGTTTTTTTCAGGAGCTGTGATTTAATTATGCTTAAAGTGCAACAATAAAAATGAAAAATTCCTTTAAATATAGCGCCTGGGGGGGGGGGTATTCTTAATGTACCTGTAAAGTTGCAAATCTGTAGCATGCATAAAATATGCTACAGAAAAAAAATGAATTTCTAAAGAAAAAAAAAAGTCAAATCCCATTTAAAATGACTCGCAGTTACAATTGCCAGCACACAGATGTTGAAAAAGTAAAGAAAAAACCTGGCAGGTCAGGTTTCTGAACCATACCAGGTCACATGCCCTCGACATGGGGGGGGGGGGGGTGGGTGCTCACGTCACATCAGAAGGGGGGGGGGTGCCACCAGGTGACATAGCCAGGTGGCCCTGCCCCTTGTCTATATAGGAAATGTCAAAGCATGGACGGGGATACAGTGGGATGCCTCCCAGGAAACGAGAACATTTTTCATTTTTTCTATTTTTCGGGTCGACGGGCGGCGGGATTGACGATGGATTTACATTGAGGGACATTATTTTTTTATTTTTTAATAAAGGATTTGTCAAAAAAATGACTTGTGTGGTTATTAATTTTGTACACTTTTTGGGTAAATTGGTAGGGATAATATGTACCCGATACCCATTCACATGGGGGGGGGGGCAGAAACTGCGGGCCCCCTTGTTTAAGGGTCTTCCAGATTCTGATAAGCCACCTGACCCTGACAACCACAGCCCAAGATTATCAGGAAGAGGCCCTTGTCCCCATCAACTCAACATGGGGACCAGGTGCTTTGGGGGGTGCCCCAAAGCACCCCTCCTATGTTGGAGGCATGTGGCCTTGTATGATTAAGCAGGAAGCGGGCCCCTTATAAAAAAAAATTTGACTTGGGGTTTCCCTCTAAATCCATATCAGGCCCAAAGGGTCTGGTATGAATTGTGGAGGGGGCGCTACAACATTTTTTTCTTAATTTCTTTTTACCTGCGCTTTTTTTTTTTATTGAGCTGTCAGGAAACCTATTCACAGCTGATGACTCATTAGTTGTTAAGGATGCCGCGGCCAGCTTCCTCGCCCTGCTCCTTACAGTTTGCCTTACTATAGCTTCGCCCAATCAGGGCACAGAATACACTGTGAAGCGTTTAGTGTATTGCAGGGTGTTCATCGGGGTGAACGGTTGAACAGGGAATTGTTCGGCTCAAACTCATGTTCAGGCCAAATCTTTCACCCATCCCTACTGGCTACCTGTACCATGTGATTAGCTTAGCTAATCTGTTAGCAAGCTGTTCATAAATGGATAACCCATTCATGGCAGCTTAAACTATTGCTTATACATTGACAATAACTGTGTAAACAATAACAAAACAATGCTTAAAAAATTTAATAAAAAAATTGTGAAAATATATACATTTTTCCATACTGTCACCAGTCAGTATCCCTGATCACCGTTACACCAGTCATATGATGATGCTGTACTGCACAGGTGACAGTATATACAAAAAAATTGTGGGGAAAAAAAAACACATTTTACTTAATTTCTTAATTTTCCAAAACAAATTTGACAAAAAATTACAACTTCAAAAAACTTGCCACACCTCTTACTAAATTCCTTTTGTGTACTTTCCAAAACGGGGTAATTTGGGGGGTATTTGTACTGTCCTGGCATTTTGGGGCCTCAAGAAATGAGATTTTCAAATATACTGTATGTACCATAGTTTGTAGGTGCTATATCTTTCACACAAACCAATTCATATACACTTATTAGGATTCCATTTTTTACCAAAGATGTGTAGTAGAATACATTTTAGCTTAAATGTATCAATACATTTGATTTTATTGGATATATTTTATAACAGAAAGTAGAAAATATTGGTGTTTTTTTCCAGCATTTTTGGTCTGTTTTCATTCACATAATAAAGAATAAAAACCCAGTGGTGATCAAATAAAACCAAAAAAATGCTCTATTTGTGTGAAAAATTATATAAATTTAATTTGCGTTCAGTATTGTATGACTGCGTAATTGCCAGGTAAACTAGGGAAGTGCTGAATACCAAAAAATGCCCTGGTTGTGAAGAGAGTAAAACCTTCTGAAGCTTAAGTGGTTAAGGTAGCAGCAGAAGAACCCAGCAATCTAGTAGCTCTTCAGAGAGTCAGTGCCACAGCAGGCATTAGTAAAGTTCTGGAACACCTTTCATTAATACCAAAAGTTTACTTAAAGTGTTACTAAGCCCACAACAGTAAAATCAGTCAGCTTATGCAGTATAGCATGCTTGTAATACTCGCTGTGGACCTAAGAGGTTACCCTCCGATTTGTGAAAAAAGGCTGTTTGATCCTGTCTTCTCTGATCCTCCCCTTCTTCAGCTGTCCCCAATCCATCTCCTGATAGTACAGAGCCTTTGGAGTCACTCTGCACATGCTCAGTTTTGTGTGCATTGCTAGAGAGTTTTTCTTTCTTGGGAGGGTGCATGTGATCAGCACAAGGCCAATCATCCATGTCCAGACAAAGGGTCAGGTGTCCCGAAGCCTCATAGCACAATCACAGTAGAATGAAAACTCCTACTACAAGTTTTAACCAGACACTGTTAGAAGTCACAAGACTGCTATATACTGCTGATGAGAAAAGGTATTTAGCAATTTATATTTACTAAAATATTTGCATTTCCATGTTCTGTGTACTGTGGGAGACCAGATATAGTGAATGCAGGGTCCTGAGTTTAGTAACACTTTAAAGAGGAATTGCAGTCTGCTCACATATTTTGTAATAAAAACATATTTGCCATTCTGAAGCTTCCCTCCAAGCACTTTACATAATATATATATATATATATATATATATATATATATATATATATATATATATACTGCGATTCTGTACTTGCCAACTATTCTGCAGAAATCTCCCAACTCTAAGTCTGGCTGCTGCCATTTTAACTGTGGGCAGCTGAAGCTGCTGCCTGTTCATTTCCTGAATTTACATAGACACACACACATACACTACTGCTTACCTACACATTTCTCCTCTCTCGATGAATAAACATGGATCTCTGTAGTCTCCTGCTATCTCTGCCCTCATCCAGCTCCCTCCAGCTCTGCAGCTCTCTTTGGCTTTCCTATGACTTTCCTATAGAGAGAGCTGTGCATGATATCATTAGCCTAGGCTAATTACCAGACAAGAAAGAGGAAAAGGGCTTTATAAGGGATTTACTGGCAAGGAAAAATATGTTTTACTATCCAAAGTTAAAACAACAAGGGAAGAGGATTTAATAGATGCAAAGATGAAAAAATGACTGAAGAGCCGCTTTAACTCCTTAGGACGTCTGTGTAGTCCCTGAATAGAATGAGGGTGTTTGGCAAGCATTGCAAATTAGCAACACCTGATAAACGTTGCTGGCAAGATAAAACAACAACATGAAGCAAAGCAATCTAAATGCATTTTGAATTTTATGTGTGTACTAGACCATTTGCTTCCACGTTGCAGAAGGCATTAGCTTTGTAAAGTGTTTTGAAAGCTTCAGCAATGCAAAGAAAAAGCCTTTAAATATGTTTGTGTGAACAGAGCCTTAGAAAACTTCAGCAACACACAAAATTGTTAGATCCATTAGCACTTTCCTTTTTTAAATAAAAAAAACATTTGAGTATTATTCTGTACTATGCAATTTTAAAATGCTTCTACCAATGCGGTAATCAAAACTAAGTCCAGAGTTTCAGACAATCTGTTCATAGCTCTTCAGCTGCTGAAGCAGTTGAACCAGTGTGGCAGGTTCAGAGATTGGCAATTCTGAGACCACTCTGCAGGAAATCCAGGGGTGGATTTGTAAGAACACTGTCTTCTGTCACCCAGCAACTAACTGAATCAGCGGGCTAGCCTTAATTTAACAATAATAAGGTCAAACATAACCACACAAGATTTGCCAGGGCTGGGGAGAGGCTGAGAGTTTTTCCAGTTCTGCATGACTGGAAGAGTTGGGAAAACTGTTGCCCCAGTTTTGATACCAATAAAGTTTTATGTGTACAGACCAAAAGTGGGTGAGCTGTAGGCACACAGCACACTATTCCAACAACAAAATGAAATCAAACTTTTCATGATCAGCAATGAGGACTCGGTTGCACTGGTAATCACAGTGCAGAATAGTACTTTTATTACAAATTATAATGTGTTACTGACAAATGGCATAAAGCGTTGGTGACTGCGTGCCACAGCTGGCTGCCAATGGCTCCCAGTGCCCCAGGAAATCCGGTGAGACATGGAAGTCAAAACATTTTTGACCTTAATGCAAGAAAGGCATTAACCACTTGCTGCCAAATCATATACCTGGTATGCCATTTGACTTCAAGTGGTTGTATCAGAGTGATGCCTGCAGTTGCCCCGTTGTTTAGAGCCGATGGTCAGCTCTCTTGTAATAACAACCAAAGCAGCTAAGCCTTCCGGCATTACTGCACTTCTGGCTGGAACAGGATTTGGGCTTACAGATGGCGATGAACAGCAGGAGACATTCATCTCCAATCAAGCAGCCTCAGCAGGTACTCCTCCTACAGGCTTTAGAATTAAAATTAATTAGGTAACAGGTGTTACGGCTACAATTTGAGTTGGGATTGGACCTGCTGGTCCACATGAGAAGCCCCTATTTACATTTAAGGGACCTGTATACATGGGATAGTTTGCTCCATGTTTGCAGCCATATGGCTTATGTCTATGATGCCTGTGTATGATCACCAACTATATTGGTAAGAACAACTGTCTTATACCTATTTATTTCACTGGATACTATTTGTATGCTCTTTCTGACACTATGTTTGTGAAGTATATGGTTGATTCATTGTCTGTTATATACTCCAGGTAAGGGTGTTCCTTCTCCCTGGAAAACTTGGAGCCTTATACAGTACGTCTTCTGGTTTTCATCAGAGACACAACCACACTCATGTGTTAGAAAATGCAGTTATGCTTTATGTGCTGGTCTTCACACACAGATATGTGACAACTCTAAATTGTTTATATATTTTATACTATAATAATTGGGACCTCTGATCAGGGACTTTGCAACCTCTCTGTAAATGTATGTATATGTGGCGGCTCTTTTAGCTACACATAATCTGTAATAACTATATCATGAGATATTTATCATGGGTGCATGGATTTTGGCTGCTATCTTTTTGTCCCATCTTGTAGATTAATCGAGGGCAGTTCCATCTTGGTCCACTCTATGATTGGATCCCCAGCACAATTTGTTATTTGTTATTTTTTGCAACCTTGTTGTTTATTTGGTAAAAAAATCTTTCAGATATTGTATGTTCTCTACTATGATTTGTGATGTATGTATATTCTCTGAATGTGTTGCTTATATTTTTAGAAAAAACTCATGTGACTTCAATTTCCAGTATCTCACTGAGGAAGACTAGCAAGTCGAAACGTGTTGGGGCTTTGGACATAATTCTTTGGGATTGCACCTTGATGTGTATCCATATTGTTAAGTCTATGTTGTGACATTAAACATGGGTTTATATGTTTCCTATTTACCCCCATCTTTTTGGGGTTATTTTAATAGGATTTGTTACCAATAAAACGTGTATTGTTTTATAAAAAGATTCTTTCTATATAATTGTATATTTTGTCTTGGCGTCATCAGAGTCCCACTTTCTCCCCTCCTTGGCCCTTGTGGCCTAAGTATGCTAACTAATTGGGACGAATGCTCCCCTTTTTTTCATTATTAAGAACACTTAATAACCTTCAACCTTCAGCCACTAGTCAGAAGGTTGCCAATAATAGCTGCTCGGTTGTTATTAAAAGCAGTGGGTGGAGACGTCCCCCCCTCCCCCTGCCTTTTAGGGCTTGCCCGGGCTCTTCCATCCAGTGGGAGACCCGAGGGACCAGCCGACACGTCAGCCAGCTGGCTGGAGACCCGATGGAAGCTAGGATCGGATTTGATCAGGTCTTGGATGTGGTTGTCCGGAAGAGATGTCAGGACATCCCTTCCG